>NC_141534.1:170047500-170372916 GCF_021556685.1 Rattus norvegicus | reverse complement strand
AAAATAAAAATATATTCTAAAATACAAAAAATGCTTTCTTAGATAGATTTTATATCATTATCAACTCCAACTAAAGAACATATATGTTGCACATATCAGCTGTTCCTTAAGATCAGGAACAAATACCTAAAGAACCTTTATTCTTCATTCTTTTGACTCTTTGAATTGTGTTTGATAATGCACTTTAGCATGACATTCTGTTCCTTTCTGTTGTCTGGTGTCTGTAGGTTGCTGCTTAGACTCTACCATATGTGCCCTTAAAGTTCTCTTTGTAATTGTATATAAATGAGAAATTTAGAAAATGAAGCATATGTAATGAAATATGTCCCTATAAATGGTTTGTCCCTATAAAAGCTCTCCTATATTTGACTTTGTGTAAAATTACATGCACATAAGGAGATTAGATTGAAATTGTTTCTGTTCTATTGTCACTAAAACACTGTATTTCTAAATGAGACAAAACAGTTTAATTCAATAGCTATTACTTGTTTGAAATTTCTATTAAGAAAAACTGGTGACATCAATAAGGGTTAATAGTTTAATTTGTGCCCACCTAGCATTGAAGTTTGAATTGTCATACGGTTATAAAAAGTCTCTTTAAGAAACACAGTATTTATCCTTTTAATCTTTCATAAGTAATCTTTCAATATTTCATTAAGTAAATGCTGAATGCATTAAAGATAATGAATTATTAGTAAGATAAGTACATCGAAAAGGACAAATAATTGTGCTTATAAGGATTACATCTTATATATTTTCAAAATGCTTGTTTATCAAAAAATTACAAACCTGAACACTGTTCTATTTTCTATTCTTAAATCCTGCCCTCTAATACAAATACTATCTGTATATGTACATGCCTGCAAATGTCCCTATTTAGTCATATATTCGGTTATAATGTCTACCATATGACTCTTAATTAATATGCAGAATAGAAGCTATAGCTCACTCCACGTTTGTATCCACAAGGAAGAAGATTTAGTGACCCTGGATGTGCCCAGTGCTTCCTCCACCAGACCAGAAGATGCGCCAAATCCTCTGCTTGGTTTTTATGGTGTAAACAACTGGGTTGAGCTCTGGCGGGGTGAGAAAGTGAAGATAAGAGAGCAACACACGGCTTCAGGGGGAAGCCCATTTGCCAATTGGTGGATCATAGAAAGGCCAATCATAGGTGTGTAGAATAGCAGCACAGAACAGATATGGGACACACAGGTGTTGAGGGCTTTGAGACGCCCAGTCTTGGAAGTGATTGACAGTACTGTGTGGAGGATCAGCCCATAGGATAAAAGGATGAGCAGAGAGTCCACACACAGTGTGGAGAGAACCACAAAGAGGCCATAGGCACTGTTGATCTGTGTGTCTGTACAGGCCAGCTTCATAACATCTGGGTGCAGGCAGTAAGAGTGAGAAAGATGATGTTTCTGGCAGTAAGATAGCTTCTTCAGCATGATGGGGGCAGGGATGTGGAGACCAATGCTTCATACCAAAATGGCCAAGCCCAAACTTGCAACCTGAGGGTTGGTGAGGATGGTGGCATAGTGTAGGGGACTGCTGATGGCCACAACACGGTCAAAGGCCATGGTCAGCAGCACAGATGACTCCATGATGGAGAAGGTATGGATGAAGAATTTTGCAAGACACATGTCAAATGCCACCTTGCTGACCTCAACATGTAGATAGTGAGCATGGTAGGCATAGTGGAGGCAAACAGGTCAAGGTCAGTAACTGCAAGAATGAATAGAAAGTAGTACATAGGCTGGTGCAGGGAGGGCTCTGATTTTTAAAACCCAGAAGATCAAGCCATTCCCTGCTAGAGAGGCAACATATATGCTACACAGAGGAATGGAGAGCCAATTACAAACAGCCTCAAGGACAGGGAGGCCAGTCAGAAAAAATGAGGCACTAGAAAGTTTGGAGGAAGAAATGGTGACTGCTATGGAGGGATCCAAGATCAACAGTAAACACAGTACCCAAGCCTAGAGAGTTCCTGTGTCAGAAATTCTGACTGATATCTTATAAGGACTCTTCGAAATGCTTCTATCACATTCAAGGTCTTCTACTGTATCACAGCATTTCTTCTATTTCATAATTAATGATACTTTAAAACGATGAATTTGTCAATCATCAGGAAAAATTCTTTATAAATAGTAAGACTGCATTAAGAACCATTCAAAGATATTTAATTCTTTAATTAGAATTTGAAATATGTTTTTAGTAATGGGATAAAATTATGGTGGTTTCAAGTCTGTACTATACGCATTAGGAACTGAATTGAAGCTCACTCCCAGAAGAGCTATGGTGTTAAACCTATTCTAGAATCCAAGCCACTGCTTTCTAAGGAAATCTTCACAATCCCCTCATTTTCCAAAGGAAGAACCATGATGTTTGATATTACCTTTTTCTTTCACATATGAAAATATACTACTATAATTCACTACATATGTCTTTGCTTAAAGTGCTTCATGAAATGATTTTTTACACTACACAAAATCAGGAGTCATTAGCACAAGCATCACCAACAGAATAAAAGAGATAGAATACAGAATCTAAGGGGTAGAAGATATCAGAGAAACCATTGACACAACCATCAAAGAATGTTAAATGCAAAAGTTCCCAACAAAAAATATCCAGGAAATCCAGGACACAATGAGGAAATCGCACCAAGAATAACAGGCATAGAAGAGAGCAAAGATTCCCAAATTAAAGAGCCAATAAATATATTCAGCAAAATTATACAAGAAAATATGCCTAACCTAAAGGAAGAGATGCCCATAAACATACAAGAAGCCTATAGAACTCTAAATAGATTGGACCAGAAAATAAATTCCTTCCGTCACATAATAGTCAAAACACCAAACGCACAAAACAAAGAAAGAATATTAAAAGCAGTAAGGGGAAAATGTCAGGTAACATAAAGACAGACCTATCAAAATTATAGCAGATCAGACCAGAGATTATGAAAGCCAGAAGATCTTGGGCAGAGTGATACAGATCCTAAGAGAACACAAATACCAGCCCAGGCTACAATATCCAGCAAAACTCAATTAACATAGATGGAGAAACCAAGATAGTCTATGACAAGACCAAATTTACATAGTATCTCTCAACAAATCTAGCCCTACAAAAGATAATAGATGGAAAACTCCAACACAAGCAGGGAAACTACACCCCAGAAAGAGCAAGAAAGTAATCTTCTTGCAACAAATCCAAAAGAAGAGAACCACACAAACATAATTCCACGACGAACAACAAAAATGATAGGAAAAAAACAATCACTATTGTTTAATGTCTCTTCATATCAATGGACTCAATTCCCAAATAAAAAGACATAGACTAACAGACTGGATGTCAGCGCCTGCGCGGCCAGTGTATGAATATTGGACTTAGGTCTGCAGGATTGAAATAAATCAAGTACAAGGATCACCAGTTTTCAACAAGTGCCAGAAAGGCTTTACTGAGATCTCCTTATATACCAGGTGAAAATCCCCAACCAGGAAAACAGGAAAAGTCTGTGTGGTAAAAGTTCTGGCCCAATCAAGGGCATAAACAACTTCTTAACAACAACAAGCAGGAAGGCTCAGTGGGGAGGAAGGGTGCCATGGAGAATCCCAGCCCCAAATCAGGGGCTAAGAGCAGCTGCCAAGGGTGTAAACAATTTCTTGCTATAGCAGGCTAAAAAGGCTCAGTGAGGGGAGAAGGAAACACCAAGTTAGGGCCCAACAAATGTTTATGTAAAAAGGACCCAGGATTTTGGTGCATACAGGAAACACACTTCACTGACAAAAACAGACACTACCTCACAGTAAAAGGCTGGGAAAATATTCCAAGTAAATGCTCCCAAGAAATAGGCTGAAGTGGCAATTGTAATATCCAATAAAATTGACTTTCAACCAAAAGTTATCAAGAAGGAAAAAGAAGCTTAAAACCAGATAAAATGAATCAAATAGAAGAGAAAGTGGGAAAGAGCCTCAAACACATTGGCATAGGGGAATTTCCTGAACAGAACACCAATGGCTTATGCTCTAAGATCAGCATTCGAAAAATGGGACCTCATAAAATTGAAAAGCTCCTGTAAGATGAAGGACACTGTCAATAGACCAAATAGCAATCCCCAGATTGGGAAAGATCTTTCATCAACCCTACTTATATCCAATAGAGGACTAACATCTAAAATATGCAAAGAACTCAAGAAGTTCGACTCCAGAGGAACAAATAACCCTATTTAAAAATGGGTACAGAGATAAACAAAGAATTCTCCGTTGAGGAATCTCAAATGGCTGAGAAGCACTTAAAGAAGTGTTCAACATCCTTAACATCCTTAGTCATCAGAAGAATGCAAATCAAAACAACTCTGAGACTCCACTTTACACCAGTCAGAATGGCTAAGATCAAAAACTCAGGTCAGCACAGGTGTTAGCACATCTGGGGAGAAAGAGAAGCACTCCTCCATTGCTGGTGGAAATGCAGGCTGGTACAAACACTCTGGAAATCATTCTGGCACTTCCTCAGAAAAATGAAAATAGTTCTACTTGATTACACATCTATACCACTCCTGGGCATACAGTCAGAAGATGGCACAACGTATAACAAGGACACATGCTCCACTGTGTTTATACCAGCCTTATTTATAATTATCAGAAGGTGGAAACAATCAAGATATCCCTCAACAGAAGAATGGATCCAGAAAATGTGGTGCATTTCAAGTAGAGTACTACTCAACTATTAAATACATGACTTCATGTAATTCACAGGAAAATGGATGGAACTTGAAAACATCCTCAGTGAGGTAACCCAGCCTCTCTCTCTCTCTGCCTCTCTCTCTCTCTCTCTGCCTCTCTCTCTCTCTCTTCCTCTCTCTCTCTCTCTCTGCCTCTCTCTCTCTCTCTGCCTCTCTCTCTCTCTCTCTGCCTCTCTCTCTCTCTCTCTCTCTCTCTCTCTCTCTCTCTCTCTCTCACACACACACACACACACACACACACAAGCTTGGAGCTTGGAATTCCCATGATAGAACTCACAGATTATATGAAACCCAAGAAGAAGACCACAGCCAAATACCACAGACCTACTCAGAATGTTGAAGAAAATAATCTATGGAAATAAAGGGAAAGAGGGATCTGGGAGGGAGAGAGGAGGGGGACAAAAAAAATCAGGGCTGGTTCAGATATGAGAGATGGGGATAACTACAGAGGGTAGAAATTTGAAAGGAAGTGTGTAGCAGTGGGGGAGGGTGAACAGGTGTAGCCACCAGAAAGTCCCAGATGCCAAGGACCCAAGTGGTTTCCAGGACACAACAGGGAGGACATTAGGCAAAATAACCTACAAAGGGAAATTAATACCTCTAGAAAAATTATCCAGTAGACAGGCATGGCTCCCATTTGAGGGATGTGTCCACACACCCAAGTCAAAAACATTATTGCAGAATTTATCCTGTCAAAAAGAAATGTGGGGACAAAGAGTGGAGCAGATACTGAAGGAAAGGCCATCCAGAGACTGCCTCACTTATAGATCCATCACATCCACCCTGACACTATTGCTGATGCCAAGAAGTGCTTCCTAACAGGAGCCTGGTACAACTGTCCCCTGAGAGGCTCTACCAGAGCCTCACCAATACAGATGCAATTGTTTACAACCAAACATTGTATTGAGAGCAGAGACCCCTATGGAGAAGTAGGTCAAGGACTTTAGGAGCTGAAGGGTTTTTGCAACCCCATAAGAAGAAAACAATATAAACCAACAAGATACCATCCAACAAAGATCCCAGCCACTAAACCACCAGCCCAAGGGTATCCAGAGTTGGGATGGCTCTAGCTGTATATGTAGCAGAGGACTGCCTTATCAGGCATCTCTGTGAGGGGAGCCCCTTGGTTCTCTGGATGCTCGATGACCCCAGAAGAGGGGAATGCTAGGGCTCTGATGAAGGAGTGGGTTGGCAGATGGTGGAACACCATCTTAGAGGCAGGGGGAGGGGAGAGGAGATTGGGGACTTGTGGAGGGGAAACTGGTCAGGAGGATAACATTTGAAATGTAAATAAATAAAATAACCAATAAAAATTGAAAAAGTTCACACATACATCTATCCTTTCTCTCTTCAATATTTGTGACCTCACTTTTAATAACTGTTTACAAAGCTATGTGCATATGTATCTATGTGTAGAGTTATAATATGAGGTTCTCATCTATATAATGTTATTTTTATGTAGATTTTCAAGAAGGGTCATTTGGCATTTTGTGCCAAATGGTACAATTTTGTTTTCTTTCACATTATATTATATTTATTATTTATTATATTTATATATATTATGTTATATTTATAAGCTAATAAAATGTTTTTTAAAAACAATTAGCTAAGATTTCAACTATCTTTAGTCATGAGCTATATTTTTGTGCTTACAATTTGATCTCATATATATTGCATTGATAAATGCACCAAAAATAAAAAGTTATCCAATGAACTTATTCTATGGCATTTAACTATAAATTTGATTATAATAAATAACTCTAAATAATTCTATCTCTTAATAAACATAGTTTATGCTAAGTACAGGACCCCTTCTTTGTTGTTTTACTATGTCAATTCTCAGGGTCAATAAACCTCAGTTGAGAAAAGAGGAAAACTTTTGAAGCTCATATAAATGACTTTGATTGTTACTAAACAAAATCTCTCATCTTCTAACTGGCATACAACTCCTCCTTAACTTTTCCCTTAACAATAATTTAAAATGCACATTGAAAAGCCATAACACATTTTCAGAGAAAATTTAGCTTTGTACTAATACATAATCAATTCCCGATTTTTATCCATGTGTACAGATTCTTTACATTATTACACTGAGGCAATAATTTTGAATCATAATTCATTGTATTGCTTTCTTTTTGAGACTTCTCCTTTATATATTTGAAAATTCTACAGAAATTTCATATTATATCTTTGTCTCTTTAGAGAAACTCATGGTGCTCTAAAGTTCTTTCAAATAGCAGTATTCTCCTCAACAGATTGTACGAATATTTAGTAGCCTCTACACAGTTTCTACTACATCCTTTATACTATGGTTGCTTTTCCTTTCTCTTGTTTGTGCGGTAACATCAATCATCTAAGTCTAATACTTCATTGATAACTAGAAGTATACTAAATAATCAAGACCTAAGATGAATGACTGTTTGCTGATTGTTTTTTCTTCACACAGACAAGCCTTCTACTTCCTTTAATTTTAATATCACAGAAGAATTGAGTTTAACATTTTTATAGAGCACCACATATCTGCTTCAAGTATTCTTGTTTCAAGTAAAGTTGTATTGTCTACTTTTACTGACTGTGGGGATGTTGAGGGAACAATGAATCAGCTAAAATTACTTCTCTAGTGAAAGGAAGAAAAATGCTCAGTGATGACTTTCTAAACAAAGACGTAAGTAAAAACAAAATGTTTTAAAATGATCAGAGGAAATTGAACAAAAAGATCATACTTTTATTTATTACAGGATATATACTGTTTGCTCATAGGCTAGGTTGCAGAAAGCTATTGTACATGACCACAGCTGCTCAGAATTATTCTGAGGGAAGGATTGCAGTCAGTATTCAAACATCTACATATGAAACTGAAACTGAAACCATTGCATTTATTATCTCAGAAGTCTGTCACTAAATATGTACTGTACATGAGAAATAGGCAGAAAGATATGTCATGATGGGAAAAACGTGCATATTCTGAACAAATTTGTGAAAGGTAAAGATACTGAAGGAAGTAATAGATTAGACATTGCTCATGTAAAATCAAAGGCAGAGAATCAACAAACAAACATTACAACACACCATAAATATGTTCTATAAAAAATAATGTGAAAGAGAAATAGCATCATAAAATAGCAGTGAAGCAAGGGTTAGTGAATATCCCATTATTTTATGAGCTGTATTCTTCCATCACAAATGTTATCTAAATGGTTTACCCTTCAGTAATTTTCAAGTGTGAGAAGAGACTCAGCACTCGGTCCCGAATCTGTTTTGTCTTGACACCATACACCAAGGGATTGACCGTGGGGGGCACTAGAAGGTACAGGCTCGCCAAGATGATATGGACACTTGGAGACACATTCTTGCCAAAGCGATGCGTTAGGAAACTAAACAGGGCAGGTGTATAGAAGGCAAGAATAGTGCAGATATGTGCAGCACAGGTGCCCAGGGCCTTAGAGCGGGCATTCTGGGAAGACAGCCGGAACACTGCTTGGAGAATTTTTATGTAAGATGTGGCTATGAGCCATATGTCCAATATTGTTACTGCAAAGGCCGCTGAGATTCCATATGCTCTGTTAATGAGAGTGTTAGCACTGGCTAACTTCACCACAGCCATATGCTCACAGTAGGCATGAGGGATTATATAACTTGTGTAGTAGGGCAGCCTCTTAATGAGTAGAGGACATGGCAAAACCATGAACACAGCTCGGCTCAAGCCAATTACACCCAGTTTAATAACCATGGTTGTTGTGAGGATGGTTGAGTAGTGCAGTGGGATGCAAATGGCCACGAAGCGATCAAAGGCCATGGCCACCAGGATGGCTGACTCAAAGATGCAAAGCATGTGGATAAAATACATTTGTGTTAGACAGATATCAAACTCAATCCAGTGTTCATTAAACCAGAATATATCAAGCATTTTCAAGGATGTGGAACAAGTAAGAAAAATGTCATTCATTCCCAGCATGCAAAGGAAGAAATACATAGGCTGGTGGAGGCTTGGTTCTACTTTGATAGTAGCAATGACTATACTATTCCCCAGTAGTGTCAGGACAAACAGGAGACAAACAGGGATGCTGATCAAGGAGTGAAATTTTTCCAAGCCAGGAATACCAACCAAGTAGAAAAATGAAATATAGTGTGTTGTATTATTTACCATGTTAAAACTAAGGATGTTACATGCATACTGTATATTAACTGGGGTAATCTCCCCAGCTGAGAGCTAGAATTGCAAAGTCTTTATTCAGTGTATTTATGTGTTGAATATAGAATTTTTAGCCTATGTCTCCAAAATGTCATCCTGTGTAGCATCACCAACCTTATCTGCAAAAGAAAAGATTACATATTTTATTTTAGGTTTTGATGGTGGTTTTATGAATTCAAGATCCAATTAAATCTTACAGTAAATTCTTCATGTTTATGTAGAATGTAAAGCTATTAAAAGAAGAGTATATTGCCTTTAACCAATGATTATTGAGGAACTGAAATAAAAGATGGGGATACAAATATAAGTCATACAAATGCTCCAGCAAATATTTTATCCTTTTAACATTTTGCTGTTATTCTTTGTTATCATAATTAAATAGTTCACCATTCAAATAAGATATAATAAGAATGAAGAACACCAAATTATATAAAATAATTTCTTTAATGTCCATCAACATTAATTTTATATATTTTATATTTTCATGGGGGAAATATAGAAAGTTTTAAATCTTCTTAACTTTATTTTGTATTTCAGCATTGGCAGCCCTTCATTTAATAAAATAGAAAAAGATTCTATATGCAGAGCTATTTGATTTTAAGACACTGAAATCTTAAATCAACACAAGAAAAGAGACCAAGGTAGGTTGGTGATATATGGAAAGTACTTGTCTACGAAATAGGAAGAGGGAGAGGACTTGCTTGAATGACTGGTGATGAGCTGCCATCATGGCAACAAATGCTGCCTCTTCTGTGTAATGGATAAACACAGGGCACATCTACATCACACAATTGAAACTCTCCTGTTTGAGGATTTTGCTGATATTTCTACCAATTTACTTATCAATAAGCTTCAGTTTCATTTTAGGAGCTTAAAACTTTAGTGTGGAAGGCTCAGTTTTAAGATTTAACATGACCATGACCATGGAAAGAGGTTACTTTAAAATTATGGCCTTATTACAACTTACTAAACATGATTAGCCTCTCAAAATGGCTTGTAATGATTGATAATCAAACATACAATTGATAATTTGGATATAACAGGGCATAATTTTAAACAGTTTTTAGGAAAGAGTCAAGCATTTCTTTGGTTGCAACACTAACCATCCAATCTTAAACAACAGAAGCCTTAAAATGTCCCTTCTCACCTGGATTCACTTATCTTTGACATTTAATAAACAGTTGCCATCTTTCCTTTTCTCTGCTTTGCTCCATTCCTATATACTTGTCAGTCTCACTCATCAGATTTGGAACAAAGAACGAAATTTACGGAAACCCAATAAATGGGCAATTGTTCTAATGCAGAGTAAAAGCTCTTAGCATGTTGCTTACTTTCACAAGCATAGCAGAGATTTATTTCTACCTTTTACCTACACACCCTGACCACACATACTTGGAAAGCTTATGCACAGTTATTACCCAAACTTCATTCTCCTCCATTGCTTTCTTGGAATGGTTTTTCCATTTGTGTTATATCTAACATAACTAGTAATTACCCCATTGTACAAAATAGCAATAATTATTCAAATGAACAATAATATTTTTGGAAATAATAACTTTATACCTATCAGATCACATTCTTCAAATACCTATTAGTTATCACTCAAATATATAATGTTGTTTCTTCAGTTTCAGTATTTATTTCTAACTTGCTTTTATCTTCTCTACATTGTATAACTGTCATATTATCTATGTTACAGTGAAGATGATGCAAACGTACCTTTTGTATCACATAACCTGCACTCTGTAAATCTAGTGGCTGTGGTTCCTTTTTAATGTTCTAGTCCAGGGATCAGCAGATGCCTCTGATTCACAGAGAAGATATCCCTTGAGATACCCAGCGTCCCAGGGAAGAGGATTAGAGCTGCATGAAACACAGAGCAGTGCAAAGTCCCTCTTGCCTGGCCATGTTTACTAATCCTGAACATTCCACAAATCTTTCAATTAAGTTGGGATAATCTTCATTATCCAATCCTCAATTCCAAGGTCATTGATATTTCTCCCAAGATGCTTTATCTGTGTAAACTTTTGGGACATTGCACTATTTCAAGATAAACATATTTTCTTAAAAAATTTCACCATTAATTTTTTTAAAAGGATAGTCCTAGAAATCTATGTGAAATTATCTAGGCATAGAAACATAAATCTTTAAGTATTCACTCATATTAGGCACATAGAAAAGCTGAACTCATGGATGAATATAGAGTATTTGTTACTCCTTCATAGGAAGAGTAGGAGGAAAAATATTGTTAGGAGAAGTTTTGTCAACTGTTGTATTGAATCCACCTAGAGGAAACACATCCTCTTGCACAATTGCCAAGTGAGGTGAATAAAGTTAAAATACTGTATTATATATTTCAACATAATTGGAAGATAGCATCTTCTGTGTTTTCACCACACAAAATATATATCTAGGCAAAATGAATATCATCTTACTGTGCTTATTTTATCGTGATTATGTATGTTTTTGTGTTTCTTGAAACAATACAAAATATACCCATTAAGCTTGTATGGTAGTTATGTGTCAATAAAAATAAGGCTATATTTTAAGAAACTAGTTCTGTGAGTGGTGGCAGCACACATGTTTAATTCCCAGCAATGTGTAGTAGAGAAAGGTAGATCTCTGAGTTTGAGGCCAGCCTGGAATACAGGGTGAATTTCAGGACAGCCAGAGCTACACAGAGCAACCTTTTCTCAGAAATAAATAAATAAACAAACAAACAAATATTCAATTGTCTCATTGAAATTTGCTAGCTATTTTCAAATGAAGTAGTCAAGGTTTTGTTTTTTTCAATGTAACTTATTCTTTTTTTTCTTTATTAACTTGAGTATTTCTTATTTACATTTTGGTTGTTAATCGATTTCCCGGTTTCCGAGCCAACATCCCCCTAGCCCCTGCCCCTCCCCTTCTATATGGGTGTTCCCCTCTCCATCCTCTCCCCATTACTGCCCTCCCCCCAACAATCCTGTTCACTGGGGGTTCAGTCTCAGCAGGACGAAGGGCTTCCCCTTCCACTGGTGCTCTTCCTAGGCTATTCATTGCTACCTATGAGGTTGGAGCCCAGGGTCAGTCCATGTATAGTCTTTGGGTAGTGGCTTAGTCCCTGAAAATTCTAGTTGGTTGGCATTGTTGTTCATATGGGGTCTCGAGCCCCTTCAAACTCTTCCAGTCCTTTCTCTGATTCCTTCAACGGGGGTCCCGGTCTCAGTTCAGTGGTTTGCTGCTGGCATTTGCCTCTGTATTTGCTGTATTCTGGCTGTGTCTCTCAGGAGAGATCTACATCCGGTTCCTGTCGGCCTGCACTTCTTTGCTTCATCCATCTTGCCTAATTGAGTGGCTGTACATGTATGGGCCACATGTGGGGCAAACTCCGAATGGGTGTTCCTTCTGCCTCTGTCTTAATCTTTGCCTCCCTATTCCCTGCCAAGGGTATTCTTGTTCCCCTTTAAAAGGAGGAGTGAAGCATTCACATTTTGATCATCCGTCTTGAGTTTCATGTATTCTGTCCATCTAGGGTAATTCAAGGATTTGGGCTAATAGCCACTTATCAATGAGTACATAACCATGTGTGTTTTTCTGTGATTGGGTTACCTCACTCAGGATGATATTTGCCAGTTCCCTCCATTTGCCTATTAATTTCATAAAGTCATTGTTTTTGATAGCTGAGTGATATTCCACTGTGTAGATGTACCACATTTTCTGTATCCATTCCTCTGTTGAAGGGCATCTGGGTTCTTTCCAGCTTCTGGCTATTATAAATAAGGCTGCTATGAACATAGTGGAGCACGTGTCTTTGTTATATGTTGGGGCATCTTTTGGGTATATGCCCAAGAGAGGTATAGCTGGATCCTCAGGTAGTTCAATGTCCAATTTTCTGTGGAACCTCCAGACAGATTTCCAGAATGGTTGTACCAGTCTGCAATCCCACCAACAATGGAGGAGTGTTCCTCTTTCTCCACATCCTAGCCAGCATTTGCTGTCACCTGAGTTTTTGATCTTTGCCATTCTTACTGGTGTGAGGTGAAATCTCAGGGTTGTTTTGATTTGCATTTCCCTTATGACTAAAGATGTTGAACATTTCTTTAGGTGTTTCTCAGCCATTCGGCATTCCTCACCTGTGAATTCTTTGTTTAGCTCTGAACCCCATTTTTTAATACGGTTATTTGTTTCCCTGCGGTCTAACTTCTTGAGTTCTTTGTATATTTTGGATATAAGGCCTCTATCTGTTGTAGGATTGGTAAAGATCTTTTCCCAATCTGTTGGTTGCCGATTTGTCCTAATCACGGTGTCCTTTGCCTTACAGAAGCTTTGCAGTTTTATGAGATCCCATTTGTCGATTCTTGATCTTAGAGCATAAGCCATTGGTGTTTTGTTCAGGAAATTTTTTCCAGTGCCCATGTGTTCCAGATGCTTCCCTAGTTTTTCTTCTATTAGTTTGAGTGTGTCTGGTTTGATGTGGAGGTCCTTGATCCACTTGGACTTAAGCTTTGTACAGGGTGATAAGCATGGATTGATCTGCATTCTTCTACATGTTGCCCTCCAGTTGAACCAGCACCATTTGCTGAAAATGCTATCTTTTTTCCATTGGATGGTTTTGGCTCCTTTGTCAAAAATCAAGTGACCATAGGTGTGTGGGTTCATTTCTGGGTCTTCAATTCTATTCCATTGGTCTATCTGTCTGTCTCTGTACCAATACCATGCAGTTTTTATCACTATTGCTCTGTAATACTGCTTGAGTTCAGGGATAGTGATTCCCCCTGAAGTCCTTTTATTGTTGAGGATAGTTTTAGCTATCCTGGGTTGTTGTTATTCCAGATGAATTTGCAAATTGTTCTGTCTAACTCTTTGAAGAATTGGATTGGTATTTTGATGGGGATTGCATTGAATCTGTAGATCGCTTTTGGTAAAATGGCCATTTTTACTATATTAATCCTGCCAATCCAAGCGCATGGGAGATCTTTCCATCTTCTGAGGTCTTCTTCGATTTCTTTCCTCAGTGTCTTGAAGTTCTTATTGTACAGATCTTTTACTTGCTTGGTTAAAGTCACACCGAGGTACTTTATATTATTTGGGTCTATTATGAAGGGTGTCGTTTCCCTAATTTCTTTCTCGGCTTGTTTCTCTTTTGTATAGAGGAAGGCAACTGATTTATTTGAGTTAATTTTATACCCAGCCACTTTGCTGAAGTTGTTTATCAGCTTTAGTAGTTCTCTGGTGGAACTTTTGGGATCACTTAAATATACTATCATGTCATCTGCAAATAGTGATATTTTGACCTCTTCTTTTCCGATCTGTATCTAATTGACCTCCTTTTGTTGTCTGATTGCTCTGGCTAGAACTTCAAGAACTATATTGAATAAGTAGGGAGAGAGTGGGCAGCCTTGTCTAGTCCCTGATTTTAGTAGGATTGCTTCAAGTTTCTCTCCATTTAGTTTAATGTTAGCAACTGGTTTGCTGTATATGGCTTTTACTATGTTTAGGTATGGGCCTTGAATTCCTATTCTTTCCAGGACTTTTATCATGAAGGGGTGTTGAATTTTGTCAAATGCTTTCTCAGCATCTAATGAAATGGTCATGTGGTTCTGTTCTTCAAGTTTGTTTATATAATGGATCACATTGATGGTTTTCCGTATATTAAACCATCCCTGCATGCCTGGGATGAAGCCTACTTGATCATGGTGGATGATTGTTTTGACGTGCTCTTGGATTTGGTTTGCCAGAATTTTGTTGAGTATTTTTGCGTCGATATTCATAAGGGAAATTGGTCTGAAGTTCTCTTTCTTTGTTGTGTCTTTGTGTGGTTTAGGTATAAGAGTAATTGTGGCTTCGTAGAAAGAATTCGGTAGTGCTCCATCTGTTTCAATTTTGTGGAATAGTTTGGATAATATTGGTATGAGGTCTTCTATGAAGGTTTGATAGAATGCTGCACTAAACCCGTCTGGACCTGGGCTCTTTTTGGTTGGAAGACCTTTAATGACTGCTTCTATTTCCTTAGGATTTATGGGGTTGTTTAACTGGTTTATCTGTTCCTGATTTAACTTCGATACCTGGTATCTGTCTAGGAAATTGTCCATTTCCTGCAGATTTTCAAGTTTTGTTGAATATAGGTTTTTATAGTAAGATCTGATGATTTTTTGAATTTCCTCTGAATCTGTAGTTATGTCTCCCTTTTCATTTCTGATTTTGTTAATTTGGACGCACTCTCTGTGTCCTCCCGTTAGTCTGGCTAAGGGTTTATCTATCTTGTTGATTTTCTCAAAGAACCAACTTTTGGTTCTGTTGATTCTTTCTATGGTCCTTTTTGTTTCTACTTGGTTGATTTCAGCTCTGAGTTTGATTATTTCCTGCCTTCTACTCCTCCTGGGTGTATTTGCTTCTTTTTGTTCTAGAGCTTTTAGGTGTGCTGTCAAGCTGCTGACATATGCTCTTTCTTGTTTCTTTCTGCAGGCACTCAGCGCTATGAGTTTTCCTCTTAGCACAGCTTTCATTGTGTCCCATAAGTTTGGGTATGTTGTACCTTCATTTTCATTAAATTCTAAAAAGTTTTTAATTTCTTTCTTTATTTCTTCCTTGACCAGGTTATCATTGAGTAGAGCATTGTTCAATTTCCACGTATATGTGGGCATTCTTCCCTTATTGTTATTGAAGACCAGTTTTAGGCCGTGGTGGTCCGATAGCACGCATGGGATTATTTCTATCTTTCTGTACCTGTTGAGGCCCGTTTTTTGACCAATTATATGGTCAATTTTGGAGAAAGTACCATGAGGAGCTGAGAAGAAGGTATATCCTTTTGCTTTAGGATAGAATGTTCTATAAATATCTGTTAAGTCCATTTGGCTCATGACTTCTCTTAGTCTGTCGACATCACTGTTTAATTTCTGTTTCCATGATCTGTCCATTGATGAGAGTGGGGTGTTGAAATCTCCCACTATTATTGTGTGAGGTGCAATGTGTGTTTCGAGCTTTAGTAAGGTTTCTTTTACGTATGTAGGTGCCATTGTATTTGGGGCATAGATATTTAGGATTGAGAGTTCATCTTGGTGGATTTTTACTTTGATGAATATGAAGTGTCCTTCCTTATCTTTTTTGATGACTTTTAGTTGGAAATTGATTTTATTTGATATTAGAATGGCTACTCCAGCTTGCTTCTTCTGACCATTTGCTTGGAAAGTTGTTTTCCAGCCTTCACTCTGAGGTAGTGTCTGTCTTTGTCTCTGCGGTGTGTTTCCTGTAGGCAGCAGAATGCAGGGTCCTCGTTGCGTATCCAGTTTGTTAATCTATGTCTTTTTATTGGGGAGTTGAGGCCATTGATATTGAGAGATATTAAGGAATAGTGATTATTGCTTCCCGTTATATTCATATTTGGATGTGAGGTTATGTTTGTGTGCTTTCATTCTCTTTGTTTTGTTGCCAAGACGATTAGTTTCTTGCTTCTTCTAGGGTATAGCTTGCCTCCTTATGTTGGGCTTTACCATTTATTATCCTTTGTAATGCTGGATTTGTAGAAAGATATTGTGTAAATTTGGTTTTGTCATGGAATATCTTGGTTTCTCCATCTATGTTAATTGAGAGTTTTGCAGGATACAGTAACCTGGGCTGGCATTTGTGTTCTCTTAGGGTCTGTAGGACATCTGTCCAGGATCTTCTGGCTTTCAAAGTCTCTGGTGAAAAGTCTGGTGTGATTCTGATAGGTCTGCTTTTATCTGTTACTTGACCTTATTCCCTTACTGCTTTTAATATTCTTTCTTTATTTTGTGCGTTTGGTGTTTTGACAATTATGTGACGGGAGGTGTTTCTTTTCTGGTCCAATCTATTTGGAGTTCTGTAGGCTTCTTGTATGCCTATGGGTATCTCTTTTTTTAGGTTAGGGAAGTTTTCTTCTATGATTTTGTTGAAGATATTTACTGGTCCTTTGAGCTGGGAGTCTTCACTCTCTTCTTTACCTATTATCCTTAGGTTTGATCTTCTCATTGAGTCCTGGATTTCCTGTATGTTTTGGATCAGTAAGTTTTTCCGCTTTACATTATCTTTGACAGTTGAGTCGATGATTTCTATGGAATCTTCTGCTCCTGGTATTCTCTCTTCTATCTCTTGTATTCTGTTGGTAAAGCTTGTACCTACAGCTCCTTGTCTCTTCTTTTGGTTTTCTATATCCAGGGTTGTTTCCATGTGTTCTTTCTTGATTGCTTCTATTTCCATTTTTAATTCCTTCAACTGTTTGATTGTGTTTTCCTGGAATTCTTTCAGGGATTTTTGTGTCTCCTCTCTATGGGCTTCTACTTGTTTATTTATGTTTTCCTGGAATTCTTTCAGGGATTTTTGTGTCTCCTCTCTATGGGCTTCTACTTGTTTATTTATGTTTTCCTGGAATTCTTTCAGGGATTTTTGTGTCTCCTCTCTATGGGCTTCTACTTGTTTATTTATGTTTTCCTGGAATTCTTTCAGGCATTTTTTGCGATTCCTCTCTGTAGGCTTCTACTTGTTCTCTAAGGGAGTTCTTCACGTCTTTCTTGAAGTCCTCCAGCATCATGATCAAAAATGATTTTGAAACTAGATCTTGCTTTTCTGGTGTGTTTGGATATTCCATGTTTGTTTTGATGGGAGAATTGGGCTCCGATGGTGCCATGTAGTCTTGGTTTCTGTTGCTTGGGTTCCTGCGCTTGTCTCGCCATCAGATTATCTCTAGTATTTCTTTGTTCTGCTATTTCTGGCAGTGGCTAGACTGTCCTATAAGCCTGTGTGTCAGGAGTGCTGTACACCTGTTTTCCTCTCTTTCAGTCAGTTATGGGGACAGAGTGTTCTGCTTTCGGGCGTGTAGTTTTTCCTCTCTACAGGTCTTCAGCTGTTCCTGTGGGCCTGTGTCTTGAGTTCACCAGGCAGCTTTCTTGCAGCAGAAAAGTTGGTCTTACCTGTGGTCCCGAGGCTCAAGTTCGCTAGTGGGGTGCTGCCCACGGGCTCTCTGCTGTGGCAACAACCAGGAAGACCTGTGCCGCCCCTTCCGGGAGCTTCAGTGCACCAGGGTTCCAGATGGTCTTTGGCTTTTTCCTCTGGCGTCAGAGATGTGTGTGCAGAGAGCAGTCTCTTCTGGTTTCCCAGGGTTGTCTGCCTCTCTGAAGGTTTAGCTCTCCCTCCCACGGGATTTGGGTGCAGAGAACTGTTTATCCGGTCTGTTTCCTTCAGGTTCATGCGGTGTCTCAGGCAGGGGTCCTGCCGCTCCTGGGCCCTCCCCCACGGGAGCCCAGAGGCCTTATACAGTTTCCTCTTGGGCCAGGGATGTGGGCAGGGGTGAGCAGTGTTGGTGGTCTCTTCCGCTCTGCAGCCTCATGAGTGCCCACCTGACCAGGCGGTGAGGTCTCTCTCTCTCACGGGGTCTGGGAGCAGAGAACTGCTGTGGGCCGGGATTTGCGGGTGTGGGACTTCCGGTAAACACAAAACGTGCCCGGTCCTAGAGGAATTCTGCTTCCGTGTGTCCCAAGCTCACCAGGCAGCTTTCTTGCAGCAGAAAAGTTGGTCTTACCTGTGGTCCCGAGGCTCAAGTTCGCTAGTGGGGTGCTGCCCACGGGCTCTCTGCAGCGGCAGCACCGGGAAGCGAGCCCATGTTTCTAAAGAACAGAATCACATGGAGACAGTTAACACACCTAAATATCGTCTTACAAATTCTCAGAAGTTCCCCCCCTTCTCGTGCTCATCACTATATATGAATATTTTTGTTTACTTTTTTACATTTGCACAGTCATTCAACTGTTCAATAGAGTATAATCTATTACTATTTGTTTATTTAGTGGTTTGCTAAGACAGAATCTCACATTCTAGCACTGATGGCCTAAAACTCATTCTATAGAACATCACTGCCTCAAATCCATAGAGATCCACCTGCCTCAGAATCCCAAGTTGTGAGGGGAAATCACCTTTGACAACATACCTAGTCCTCTAATAATTTTCAACCTATACTATAGTGTGAGTTTTTCAAATACTATACTGTGCATCCCTCATCACCACACACAAAAATTGCACTAAGAAGCATTTGGCATTTTATTGAAAATTAGATAGAAGTAGCTACAAAAGTTTTGTTTTGTTGCAGAAGGCACTCATGTTTCATAGCAGATGTAGCATAGGAAACGTATATATTTACACTAGTCTGTGATTATTGAATGTTGGACTTAGAACAGCTTGCACATATATTGCAAAAATATTTTTATTTGGGTTAAAATAATCAGAGACAATTCAAAATATGAAATTATCACTTCATAGGTACAAAAGACATGATCAAGTAAGATAACCAAATTCTAACTGTGGTCTCAGCTATGGAAATACTTAACAAAAATAATTCTCAAATGACCTCTCTGTCCAGGTAGATAGTATTCCCTTGGTTGATGTTAATACAATCAGTGTGAAATTCAGAGAGGTATATGTACAGCTTGCCTCTGTGCTACTACCAGTGGGGCATGGCTATTTCACACAAGCTTTATGGATATCACAATAAAAGGTAATTAACACGGTTTACAAACCTTTCCTTTAATGTTTTATTGACTGAAAAAAGCTATGAATTCACAAGGTAAATTATAATTCTTCAATGATTAAAATTGCAGATTCTGGAAACTGACATTTCTGCACTTGAATACTAGATTTGTATATTATTAGATGGCTGGTAGTCTGCCTATATAAAGTTGACATAATGAATTAAGTAGAATAGTGGGTAACCTTATATTTCACTGCATGAAAAGATTATTTTAACTTTAAAAAAGATTTATTAGTAAGCATTCATAAAGGTTTCCAAATATTGTCATTTTAATACTTTAATGACAGTTACTAGTGTGTTATATGCTTTGTCTTCTATTTAAATATCTGATATTTTCTGTGTGTTTGTAATAAAACAAAGCTAAAGAGTGCAAATTTTCTACCTCATGTGTTTGAGGAAACAGTGGCCTTAACTTTATTTTAAACAATGATTATCCTGCTTCTATTGAAAAGAATTATCTATTTCATGTTTGTGTCCCTGAAGTAAAAAAATATTCCTTATTACACTAAGGCAGAAAGAAAAAGTGGAGGTATAGAGAAGAGAGTGAAAGGGAACAAAAAAGCAAAAGAGAGACAAAGGGACAGTCAAGCCCCTATTCACACAAAACTTACACATACACACAGAGTTGATAGATGGGAGAAACAGTGTTCCAGACACCATCCTTTATTTTTTTTCTTCCATAGCTTGTATAACCCAGCAAAATCTTTCAAGATGCATAAAATTACAGTAGATTACATTTTAGCTTTCTTCTAATAAATAACTATGAAGAAATAATGTGTACCCCAATACCTCTACAAGAATTAACATTGTGTAGTACAGGTAAAGGAAACAAATGATTCCCAAAAACTAATGTACATTTGTCACCAAGCAACTTGTTACAGATTAACAAAATGTAGGCAATCAAAGTAGTTTTCTAAGCTAGTACTTCTTACTGGCAGACAATTACTGCAGTTACAAAGAAAGAAGTAGTCATTTCATTATTTATCTTTAAAAGGAATCTTCTAAGAATCTTAAAAGAATCATAAATCTAAACTTTTATATAAGAGTCAGTCATTTCTATCCTAAATCATTAAAATGCATATCTACTCATCAGCAATTCTTAACAAATCATCTCAAGAAGCTGAGGGGAAAATGGATATAAGAAATCAATCTTCACCAGTATGGCCTCAGTGATAGTCACGTCAGCCAGTGTTGCCATTGTTCTTGTTCCCTGACTATAAATTGTTCCTAGCTTAACTAATAAGAGTGTGCCTTTCTGAACTTCAGATTGTTTCGTAAGATTTTTTACCTAAGAGCCAGTGGTAAAAACATCTCAACTTAGCTTCACTAACAATTTTATTTTTCCAAGTACTTTCTAAGGGTGTGGTCATTGTTGACAATCTATGTTTCTAAGTTCTTCTCTAGGTTAGTGATTGAATTATTAATCTGTTTCATCAACAATGCCTGAAAGAGATTATAGTGTCAGAAATACTGCCCAGTGAGAGACTGGAAACCCCCTTAGAGTTCTCTTATAATTCTTAGATTAAGACAGATGTAAAGGGGGCAGTCAGAGCAGAACGCCACAACAGCATGGAGGAAACAATTGTTGGGGGCATGCCACACAGAGGCTCACCCATAAGGCTCTGGTAACCGATGGGCTGCTTTGTCATTCCCCCTTCATGGCCCTTGGCATCATTACAATTTTTGATAATATTATAAAAACAAGACCCATGGCTATAAAGATCTTGGTATACTCTCATCTTTTTCTCTTGCTAGATCTGAAGGAAAATAGACCTTTTTCTGCTCCATGGAGAGCCCCACCAGCGTTAGGTAATAGGTAGTGATGAGTCTTGATTCTCTGCTGTGGTTTTCTTTCTCCACATGAAAATCTACAATGGGCTAAATTTCTATCTGTTTCTGTGTCCTGATTCTTGAGAAGGAGTATTAATTTGAGTATGAATAATTTAGCTTTTGCAATGAACATTAAATTTTATGTTTGCTTAGTTATTGTCTTCGAGAGTTTGAAGGAGAGACAAGTGAATTAAGTTATTTCTTTCAATAGTAAAAATTAGGACAACAATAAAAATTTCCAAACGTTCAAATAGAAAATAAGAATTTCTCTCTTGGGACCCATGAGATGGCTCACCAAAGAAAATTGCTTAATGCTAAGACTGAGAGTGTGATATCAATTCCAAGGACCTACATGGGGCCCTGAAAGTTGTTTTGTGACCTTTGCATGCCTTTGTATACCAAGGCATACCATGCATGCATGCCATCCCTCATACATGCATATATACACATACATACATATACACATGTACACACATGCACACACATGCATACATGCACACACATACACACATGTATAAAGGGAAAGAGAAAGGGAGGGAAGCAAGGAGGGAGAAAGAAAAACAGAGAATACAATTTATTTTAAAAGGAATTAGAATCTTAAAGAATTCTCAAGCGATCGCTGCCAGTTATATACCAGGTGATGATTTGATAAATGTAATGTTCTTTCTAACCTTTACTTAGAAGGAGAAAGGAAAATGATCATGCCTTTTGTAGTTATTATTTAGCAGATCTAGACATTTAACATAAAACTTGAAACCAAATAAAATTATTTGGTTATATCAAATGGCATCAATCACATACAATGAGAAGTTCTGCTCTTTCTGATCCCTATATTTTCAAAGAAAATTGTTCTGCAAGAAGGATTTTCAGAAGAGCATTCTATATACTAGCTCATTTATAATGATCTTATTTATGAGTTTTACTCCTTTCTCTTCATCACACCAAAAATAATAGCATTAAAGCAGTTTACTCTGGATCTTTTGTTCTTGTGTAATAAACTCTTCTACACCTCTCTTTTATAGAACTCAACACTACACCTACTCAGCTCACTTTCTTTCTACTTACTGGTGTGCCAGGATTAGAAGATACTCAGATTTGGATCTCCATCCCTTTCAGCTTCATGTACTTCTTGGCAGTGTTAGGCAATGTTCTGGTCATGGCAGTGGTGGTCTGTGACCGGAGCCTCCATGAACCTATGTATCTCTTCCTGGCCATGTTGGCACTCAATGATGTCCTCCTCTGTACTGTCACGGTACCCCAAATGCTGCTCATTTTCTGGCAGGGCCCCTTGGCAGCCACCTTTCCCGCCTGCCTCACACAGATGTTTTTTGTCCATGCTCTGTTCCTCTCTGAATCTGCTGTCTTACTGGCCATGGCTTTTGATCGGTATGTGGCTATCTGCACTCCACTGCATTATACATCCCTTCTTACCGGCTCTCTCATTGGCAAGGTTGGGCTGGCTCTGATAGCGCGGAGTGTGGCTGTTGTTACTCCGGGTGTTCTCCTTATTCTCCGCTTGGACTTTTGCCGAAGCAACATCATCCATCACACATACTGTGAGAACATGGGCATTGCCAAGTTGGCTTGCAACACCTTTACCTTAAATAGCGTTTATGGTCTCTCAGCTGCTCTACTCACGACAGGGCTGGACTTCGTCTTCATCTCCTTGTCGTACTGGCTAATCTTGAAAACAGTCCTACAACTGCCATCAAAGGAAGCACGAGCAAAAGCCTTTGGCACCTGCGGAGCTCATATTTGTGTCATTTTAATATTCTACACATTGGCCTTTTTCTCTTTCTTTACCCATCGCTTTGGACACCATGTGCCCAGGCACACTCTCATCCTCCTGGCAAATCTATATCTACTGTTACCCCCAACCATGAACCCCATTGTTTATGGAATAAAGACCAAAGAGATAAGGATGCGAGTAGTAGGACCCTGTTCTCGAACATTATTCAAGTCTAATGAAATAGCAAAGAACAGGGAATCCAAGATAAAAATGAGGCTTAAATAAAAATCCAAAACATTCTGCTCAGATCTAGCCCTGGAACACCTAACATTCAATAAAAACACTAAATAGAATTCAAAAGAGAAAGAATATGAATTGGGTGTGTAGAGCAGTTCAGAGGATCTTGGAGGAATTGGTATGGGGGAAATGTAATAAAAAATATATTGTATGAAAAATTAAAAGAATACATATTTTAATATATATTATTTAACATGTATTTCCAAATATATTATTTCCAAAGTTTATTATTGTGATTTAAATAGGAAGATAACAGGAAATATAAGTGCAGTTGAGGAACATATCAACATACTACAATGATCACGGGGAAATCCGCATACTAAAGTAAGTTAAATGGTTTTATAAGTACCACTTCTATGTCAGTTATCCATAAAGAGAATAAAATAATAACTTTGTCAAGTCAGAAATTACTAATTACCCTAACTTCAGGAACAACAGAAATGAATAAATTCATAAATGTTCACCATATAAACAATTCAATTAATCAAATAATAAATGTCAATGATCATATATAATAAACTCCCTAGTATACACGTTATGTATAAAGCCTATGCATAAAATGCATTGCTTTATGGCTTTAACTTCTAATGTTTTAATTTAAACAGTTATGTGACTCTTTTATTTCCTCCCTCCCCACCTTACCTTCCTCACACTCCTCCTTTTCCCCATTTTAAATTGATAGATTTTCAACCTTTAATTATGTTTGCTACATACCTATTTATACATGTATGTGTATGCACAAATGTATGTAAGTAGAACCTACTAAGTTGTGTTTGTTTGTCTGTTTGTTTGTTTGCGTGTTTATATATATTTTTTTTTATATTTTTAAGGCTGACCACTCTGCATTGCACAGTTTATAAGGAAGCTCATCCTTAGGAGACTAACTCTCCTCCAGAAGTCAATGGTAATTTGCTCATCATTTAAAGCTTCCCCCTTGTATTTCCAGAAAATATCTAGTTCTTTCAGACTTAAATCATTCCCGTGCTAAAGCTGCTTTAGTTTTACATTCTAGAATTTTACTATGCTTCAATTAAAAATATCACAAACATGCTGCTTTGTGAAAAATCTGAGTAATACAATGATGTCTGAAAATAAGCTGAATACATGGCTAAGATTCAGGAAGGAGAGAGGCCAGGTTGGTATACACTCCTGTACAACAATGCTATACAGGATAGCAATGATAAAGAAGGTAGCATCAGTCTAAGGGACTGTGACTCTGATACAATAGAAGCGACTGCATGAAATTGGGTCAAACCGACATGTTAGGTCAATTCATAATACTTCACAGTACAATATTCAGGTTTGAAAAGAGAGTGTGAGGGCTGCTCTCAATGAGAAGAGTCATGAAAAGCAGACAGTAACGTTCAGTGGACTTAAAGGGCTATGTAGCTTATTTTTAGTATTTTTTCACAAATATTGGATACTTTATGCATTTACATTTCAAATGACATCTCCTTTCCCCCTCCCCCCATTCCCCTACCTCCTCCCGCTGCTTCTGTGAAGATGTTCCCACTCCCACCCACCCACCCACTCCCACCTCAGTGCCCTGGCATTTCCCTACACTATGAAAACAAGCTTTCAGAGGAACAAAAAATTCTCCTTCAATTGATGCCAAACAATGCCATCCTCTGTTACATACGGGGCTAGAGACATAGGTCCCTCCATGTGTACTGATTAGTTGGTATTTTAGTCCCTGGTAGCTGTGGAGGGTCGGTTTGGTTGATATTGTCGATCTTCCTATGGGATTGCAAACCCCTTGACCTCCTTCAGTCTTTTCTCTAACTCCTCCATTGGAGTCCCCATGCCCAGTTGGATGGATAGCTGCAAGCATCTTAATCTGTATCAGTAAGACTCGGAGAGAGTCTCTCAGGAGACATCCACATCAGACTTCTGTCAGCAAGGACTACTTGGCATCAGCAATAATACCTGGATTTGGTGACTCATATGGAATGGATCCCCAGATGGGGCAATCTCTGGATGGCCTTTCCTTCAGTCTCTGCTTTACTGTTTGCCCCTGTATTTCCTCCTGTGAGTATTTTGTTCTCTCTTCTAAGATGGACTGAAGCATCCATATTTTTGTATTCCTTCTTCTTGAGCTTCATATGACCTGTGAATTTTTTCTTATATATTCCAAAATTTTGGCTAGTATCCATTTATCAGTGAGTGCATGCCATGTGGGTTCTTTTGTGACTGGGTTACCTCACCCAGAATGATATTTTCTAGTTCCATCCTTTTGCCTAAGAAATACATAGTACTCCATTGTGCAGGGAAATGCAAATCAAAACAACCCTGAGATTCATTTGCCCAAGACTTCATGTAGTCATTGTTTTTAATAGTTAAGTAGTACTCCATTGTGTAAAAGAACTACATATTGTGAATCCATTCCTCTATTGAAGGACATCTCGGTTCTTACCAGATTCTGGCTATTATAAATAAGGCTGCTATGGACATAGTGGGGCATATATCTTTGTTATATGTTGGAGCATCTTTTGGGTATATGCACAGGAGTCATATAACTGGGTCCTCAAATACTATGTCCAATTTTCTGAGGAACAGATTTCCAGAGTGGTTGTACCAGCTTGTAATCCCACCAACAATGGAGGATTGTTCCTATTTCTGCACATCCTCTCCAGAATCTTCTGTCACATGAGTTTTTGATCTTAGCCATTCTGACTGGTGTGAGGTAGAATCTCAGGGTTTTTTTTTATTTGCATTTCCCTGATCACTAAGGATGTTGAGTATTTCTTTAGATGCTTCTCAGTCATTCAGTATTCCTTAGTTCAGAACTATGTGTTTAGCTCTGTATTCCATTTTTTAAAGGATTATTTGGTTCTCTGCAGTCTAACTTCTTGAGTTCTTTATATATATTTAATATTAGCCTTCCACCAGTTATAGGATTGGTCAAGATATTTTGCAAATCTGTTGGTTGCCATTTTGTCTTATTGACAGTATCCTTTGCCACACAGAAGTTTTACAGTTTTATGAGGTTCCATTTGTAGAGTTTTGATCTTATAGCATAAGCCACTGTTGTTCTGCTAAGGGAATTTTTCCCTGTGCCTAAGTGTTTGAGTTTTTTTTTTTTCAAATTTCCTTTCATTAGTTTGAGTATATCTGGTTTTATGTGGAGGTCCTTGATCCACTTGGACTTGAGTTTTCTACAGGGTTATAAGAATGGATCAATTAACATTCTTCTACATGGTGACCTCTAATTTAACCAGCACCATTTATGGAAAATGCTATGTTTTTTCCATTGGATTGTTTTAGCTCCTTTGTCAAAGATCAAGTGACCATTTATGTATGTGTTATTTTCTGGTCATCAATTCTATTCCATTGATCTACCTGCCTGTCTCTGTACCAATACCATACAGTTTTTTTTTAATCACTATTGCTCTGCAATACAGTTCGAGGTTAGGGATGGCGATTCCCTCAGAATTCTTTCATTGTTGAGAATAGTTTTCACTTTCCTGGGTTTTTCATTTTACCAAATGAATTTTCAAGTTGCTCTTTCTAAGTCTGTGCAGAATTGAGTTGGAATTTTGATGGGGATTACATTGAATCTGTAGATTGATTTTGGCAAGATGGTCATTTTTACTATATTAATCCTACCTTCCATGAGCAAGAAATATTGTCCCATCTTCTGAGATCTTCGATTCTTTTCTTCAGAGATTTAAAGTTCTCATCATACAGACTTCCACTTGCTTGGTTAGAGTCACAGCAAGGTATTTTAATTATTTGTGACTATTGTGAAGGGTATTGTTTCCCTAATTCTTTCTCAGCCTGTTTATCCTTTGAGTAGAGATAGATTACTAATTTGTTTGAGTTAATTTTATATCAAACCACTCTGATGAAGTTGTTTGTCAGGTTTAGTTTTCTTGTGGACTTTTTGAGGTCATTTAAGAATATTGTATCATCTGCTAGTAGTGATATTTTGACTTTTTCATTTCCAATTTGTATCCCTTTGATTTCCTTTTGTTGTCTAATTACTCTGACTAGGACTTCAAGTACTATATTGAATTGGTAAGGAGATAGTGGGCACCTTTGTCTTCCCTGATTTTTTTTTTTTTTGAGATTGCTACAAATTTCTTTCCATTTAGTTTGATGTTGGCTACTGGTTTACTGTATATTATCCTTAGTATATTTAGGTATAGGTATTGAATTCTTAATCTTTCCAAGACTTTTAACATGAAAGGGCACTCTATTTTGTTAAATGCTTTATCAGCATCTAATGAGATGATCATGTCTTTTTTTTCCTTTGAGTTTGTTTATATAGTAGATTACATTGATGGATTTCCTTATATTGAAACATTCCTGCATCCCTTGGGATGATGCCTACTTGATCATGATGGATGATCATTTTAATGTATTCTTGAACTCAGTTTGCAAATATATTTGAGTATTTCTGCATCTATATTCATAAGGGAAATTGGTCCGAATTTTTCTTTGTTGAGTCTTGGTGTGGTTTAGGTATAAGTGCCATAGTGACTTCAGATAACAAATTGGGTCAGGTTCCCTCTGTTTCCATTTTGTGGAATAGTTTGAAGAGTGTTCATACTTGGTCTTCTCTGAATGTCTGATAGAATTCTGCACTAAACCCATCTTGTCCTTGGCTCTTTTTCTTTGGGATACTTTTAATGACTGCGTCTATTTCTTTAGGGATTATGGGACTATTTAGATGGTTTATCTGTTCCTGATTTAACTTTGGTACCTGGTATCTGTCTAGAAAATTTTCCATTTCACCAGATTTTCCAGTTTTGTTGAATATAGGCCTCTGTAGTAGGATCTGATAATTTTTCAAATTTCCTCAGTTTCTGTTGTTATCTCTCCCTTTTCCTTTCTGATTTTCTTAACTTGGATGCTGTCTCCATGCCCTCTGCTTAATTTGACTATGGGTTTATCTATCTTGTTGATTTTTCTCTTTTTTCTCCATCTTTATTAAATTGGGTATTTCTTATTTACATTTCAATTGTTATTCCCTGTGTTCTCCTGTATTTCTTTAGTGGAGTTATTTATGTCCTTCTTAAAGTCCTCTATCATCATCATGAGATGTGATTTTTTAATCCAAATTTTGCTTTACTGGTGTGTTGGGATATCCAGTACTTGCTGTTGTAGGAGTACTGTATTCTGTTAATGCCAAGTAGTCTTGGTTTCTGTTGCTAAGGTTCTTGTGCTTGCCTCTTACCATCTGGTTATCTTTGATGTTAGTTACTCTTGCTGTCTCTGATTGGAGCTAGTCCCTCCTGTGGGCCCTGGAGCCTATGGTCTTAGGAGTGAGAACACTCCTGGGAGACTAGCTTTCTCCTGGCCGACTTTGGGTCTGGAGAGATGTGGGACAGCCTTAGCTCTGAGCTTAGATGGAGACCGGAAGTGTCCCAGGCTGCTCAACAGTTCTTTGCCCTGTGTACTTCTGGAGGGTCCATCTTTGGACAGTCAGTAGAGCGAAAGAAATGTCTCACATGTGGGCTTAGGAGTGAGTGTGCTCCTGGAAGACCAGCTCTCTCCAGGCAAGCTTTGGGTCTGGAGGGTTGTGGAACAGCCTTAATTCTTGGTGCAGACAGAGACCAGAAGGGCTTTCTTAGTGTTTCTAAAGTCGTTATAGTTTTTTTTTTTTGAAATAGCAATTTTTTTTATTAACTTGAGTATTTCTTATATACATTTCGAGTGTTATTCCCTTTCCCGGTTTCCGGGCAAACATCCCCCTCCCCCCTCCCCTTCCTTATGGGTGTTCCCCTCCCAACCCTCCCCCCATTGCCGCCCTCCCCCCATAGACTAGTTCACTGGGGGTTCAGTCTTAGCAGGACCCAGGGCTTCCCCTTCCACTGGTGCTCTTACTAGGATATTCATTGCTACCTATGGGGTCAGAGTCCAGGGTCAGTCCATGTATAGTCTTTAGGTAGTGGCTTAGTCCCTGGAAGCTCTGGTTGCTTGGCATTGTTGTACTTTTGGGGTCTCGAGCCCCTTCAAGCTCTTCCAGTTCTTTCTCTGATTCCTTCAATAGGGGACCTATTCTCAGTTCAGTGGTTTGCTGCTGGCATTCGCCTCTATATTTGCTGTATTCTGGCTGTGTCTCTCAGGAGAGATCTACATCCGGCTCCTGTCGGTCTGCACTTCTTTGCTTCATCCATCCTGTCTAATTGGGTGGCTGTATATGTATGGGCCACATGTGGGGCAGGCTCTGAATGGGTGTTCCTTCAGTCTCTGTTTTAATCTTTGCCTCTCCCTTCCCTGCCAAGGGTATTCTTTTTCCTCATTTAAAGAAGGAGTGAAGCATTCACATTTTGATCATCCGTCTTGAGTTTCATTTGTTCTAGGCATCTAGGGTAGTTCAAGCATTTGGGCTAATAGCCACTTATCAATGAGTGCATACCATGTATGTCTTTCTGTGATTGGGTTAGCTCACTCAGGATGATATTTTCCAGTTCCAACCATTTGCCTACGAATTTCATAAACTCGTTGTTTTTGATAGCTGAGTAATATTCCATTGTGTAGATGTACCACATTTTCTGTATCCATTCCTCTGTTGAAGGGCATCTGGGTTCTTTCCAGCTTCTGGCTATTATAAATAAGGCTGCGATGAACATAGTGGAGCACGTGTCTCTTTTATATGTTGAGGCATCTTTTGGGTATATGCCCAAGAGAGGTATAGCTGGATCCTCAGGCAGTTCAATGTCCAATTTTCTGAGGAACCTCCAGACTGATTTCCAGAATGGTTTTACCAGTCTGCAATCCCACCAACAATGGAGGAGTGTTCCTCTTTCTCCACATCCTCGCCAGCATCTGCTGTCACCTGAGTTTTTGATCTTAGCCAATCGCACTGGTGTGAGGTGAAATCTCAGGGTTGTTTTGATTTGCATTTCCCTTATGACTAAAGATGTTGAACATTTCTTTAGGTGTTTCTCAGCCATTCGGCATTCCTCAGCTGTGAATTCTTTGTTTAGCTCTGAACCCCATTTTTTAATAGGGTTATAGTTTATTTTTGCTTATGATTTTTTGAACTGATTTTCTTCTGTGGCCAAGATTGGCCTCAGATTCACATTTCTCCTCTTTAAACTTCTGAGCACCAGGACCCATGTATATACCAATCATGTCTGATTTTTTCTTGTTCGCTTATATAAACACATGTTAATTTCTTAGTTTAGCTCCCAATAACCAAGTGTCATGATATTTTACATCCTATGCCTGACATATACGTTTGCATTTAGAAGACTATCTGAGATAAGCATGAAGTTTAAATCATTTCTTTACTGAAAGATGTTTACTTTTGCATAAGAAAAAATAAAATATTCCCCTGCAGTAGAAATAATTGAAAGGATAAAAAAGTGCCATCTTATGTTTTGAGAACTTTCTTAAATGGGTATTACATCTGTATCACTCTCGCCACTTCCTGTCAAACTCAATTTCCTCATATGTCTTTACTTCCTCCTAAATTTGCACATTCTTGGAATACACACACACACACACACACACACACACACACACACACGGACTATTGATCTCTTTAGCATCACTTATTCACACATATATCCAGTGCTGACTATATGGAATTGGATAATTTTTGTTGGACTTTTTCTTAAGATGAAATAGAGTCTCCCATTGTTATCAGATATTGTACAATTTAGATGAAGATGTAGAACTCCCAGCATTTCCTGTACCACGCCTGTGTGAATGCTGCCATGTTCCCATCCTTATGATAATGAACTGAAACTGTGAACCTGTAAGCCAGCCCTAGTTAAATGTTGTCCTTATAAGAATTGCCTTGGTCATGGTGTCTGTTCACAGCAGTAAAACCCTTAGACATTCTATTTCTTCTTTTTAATAATAGATAGTAATTAATATAGACAGCCACAATTAGTAAAATTATAGAGACTAAGTATCAGAAAGGTACCTACTGTAAATTGTCATATATGCAATGCAATTCCTGTGCCTACGCTTCAGAGGTTTGGAACACTGTAAGAACCATAAGACTAAGGATGGCTGTTTCTAGTTAGTGACCTGAGGGGCAGTGGACCAAGCCACAAAATAGCAGATCTGGCAAGGTTGTAGCAAAAGTTTAGACCCTGATAAACATCAGAACATCAGAAGCTTAAACTAGCTATGGACCAGATTTCTGTGCTGAAGCACATGACCATGATACCCCTCTAGGAGGACCATGACAATCAGTCATGTAAAGACAACACTGGAAGTCCTTCCCCATGCAGATAGAGCATGCCTAACCAAGTCAATACCATTGTTTGAACAAGACCAGCATAATGACACTGCCACATCATGTGGTATTTACACATGATGAGAAAAACTCCAGAAAGCTATCTACCCATTTAGTCACAGATGTGCCCAATCACTCATCCTAACCAAATGTACTTTGTTAAGAATGGCTCCCTTAATTTTAAAAATGTATGTTCTATAAATGTTTTTCTTGAGACTTGTAAATATAAATGCTGATTTAATAATGAGTTACAAAAGGTAACAGTGATAAAAAATTTATAATACACACACATATATATATATAATTCTCTCTGTCTCTCTCCTCTCTCTCTCTCTCTCTCTCTCTCTCTCTCTCCTACATGTGCATGTATACTTAAATATCTTCTCTAGCACATAGATTTAAAAGGGATTTGATAAAAATAAGTTGTTATAAAAACTATATTAAAATTATCTTGGCTTAATTGCATGATTTTGTTAACAAGAAAGTTAATAAAAATATTTCAGAAACAAAGCCATAAAAAGAATGTTCAACATTTCGGGGTTGGGGATTTAGCTCAGTGGTAGAGCACTTGCCTAGGAAGCGCAAGGCCCTGGGTTCGGTCCCCAGCTCCGGAAAAAAAAAAAAAGAATGTTCAACATTTCTATGTTTATAATATCTTACTTGTGATGGTTAAGAAACTATGATTACTTGCACAAGATCTGAACAAAATGAAGTCAGTCAGAAGCCCAGCAATATGGGCAGATGACCTTCATATCTTATTCTGTATTGAGAAGTTATTGGCAGTGAATAGATGTTAGGGGTATTAGAAATACCCATGAAAATGTTACTGCTGGTAGTTTCCCCATGCACCAGTAATAGTCACAAGCACATGTGCACATGGACAGAACTAACTGGATATACTGAGTTATCAAAAGAACATTTGGAGTACACTTGGGGAATATATGGAAAGATTTAAAGGGAGAAATGGTATAGATACAGTATTTTATTGTATGTGAATGAAATTATCAAGAATAAAGAAAATGCTTTAAATGCATAGTTTGCATTTAAGTGTGATTTTTAAAGTATTTTATATTAAACTAAATCTACCTTATGTGTAAATGTTAATGTTTCTTGTATTTCCTCAGGTGAAAAGTTGTGCTAAGAACAATGTCCAAGCTGTGTGAATAAGTAGATTTGACTGAGCCCAGAGCTTTTTGATCTAACTATCCCTAAGCCTGAGCATGGAAGCTTCTAGCCTCCATACAATCTAATCTACAAGCCTGTACCTAGAAGACTTCAGCTTCCAGCCTTCATCAGCTAACCTTGGCCTCTAATATTTCAGCCTTTGAAAATTACTGTTGAGTAAATTCACTCGTTCAAACACTTTTGAACTATGGCTGTATGTTTCAACTCAACTGTTCTTGCTCAAATTCCTCTCCAAGTTGCCTGATTCCAAATGGCCTCCCTTGGCTTCTGCTTGAATTGTTATGCTTGGAAAGACTGACTGTGCTTTCCAGGAACAGAACTGCTCTGAAAACAACTGCTCTGGTCTAAACTGAACTGTCCACAACTACACTCAGTTGAACTACACAAAACTGAACTGAACATAACTGAATTGAATTGAACTGAACTGAATGGAATTGAATTCTCTCTCCCTTACTGCTTTCTAAGCAGCCTTTCTTTCCTGTTCTTGTGGAGTTATTCTATCACACCTTTCTCTGATTCATCACTTTGTCTGCCTCTCAATTAGAAATCATTGTTTGGGATTAAATGTATACTAAAGTTGTGTCTGTATTCCAGGGAGAGGGATGAAGGAAGTTTACTAAAGTCATGTCTTATTGCAATTTATTTATTTATTTATTGGATTAAAGGTAGGTGGCCTGCCTGTATTCCAGCTGTATATGCCATACCTTGCCAGGGCAACCATGTTATTGAATTAAAGTTCCTCTATATTCCTACAATCTCCAATTGCTACATAATGTTATTTTCTCAAAATGGTGTCTTTAAAGGAAATGTTAGTATAATTATTTTAGAAAACAGATGTTATTCCATATAAGATTAGTAGTTCTTAGATTTTTTTAAATCAATGTTTCTTTGGTCCAATTTAATGTGCCTAAATAGAGAAATAACAAGTAGGCTCAAGAAAAGGATCAAACTTGGAGGAATGAGACATAGGTGAGGAAAAGTCCATTAAGGATCAGCATAGAAGTCTTGAGTTCTTCAGGAGTGAATCAACTACCTGAAATTTGAAATCCTAAATTCAATTTTCTACGATCTTTGCATTTTATAAAGTGTGATTTTATTACAATATTTGTATTAAAAAGATAACACCCAAATTACCCATTTTTTAAAAAATCAGTGACTTGTTTATTTCTTCATTGTTTATCCATCCAATAATTGTTTAAGGATGCCTTCACACCCAAGGCAAGTTAAAATCTAGGACAGTAGCTAGAATAAGATATATGTGCATACATTACCAGTTAGCAACAGATGAGGTCAGAAGATACAAAGCATCTTTATATCAGGTTCCCCCTTGTTTTTTTCATTCAAAGCAAATATTAGATATGTGTACTAGCAAAACTGGACATTTCCAGTTATTATTTCACAATTTACGAACATGTATGAACTGGATTATTACAAAGATAGAAGGAGATGACACATAGGCAGAGTGCCAGCTAGCAACTTCTGCTTTGACTTATAGTATAAGTGCAATTCTTAGCACTTAGCATCAAGTTGTTACCATCTATAGATTGTGATAGAATAAACAGATTTCAAGCACAATAATAGTAATGATACTAATAAGGAAATGTAAAAGGTCATGCAAAGTTCTATGCCAAACATCAAATGTCAAAAAGCAAAAAGAATCTGGGTTTCGCTGGTTCAAGGAAAATATCAGGGATAGATTCTTTGTAAGAATCTTAAGGTTATAGGTAGCAATGAATAGCCTGGTAGGGGTGCCAGTGGAAGGGGAAGCCCTTGGCCCTGCCAAGGCTGGACCCCCAGTGAATGGGATTGTTGGGAGGAGGGCGGTAATGGGTGGAGGATGGGGAGGGGAACATCCATATAGAGGAGTATGGGGAGGGATTGGGGGATGTTGGCCTGGAAACCAGGTAAGAGAATAACATTTGAAATGTAAATAAGAAATACCCAATTTAATAAAGATGAAAAGAAGTTGAATAAAAAAATCTTAAGGTTAATACAGGCAAGAACAGAAAAGTCAGTGATTCATATCAAATTTCTCCCTAATACATTAATAACTGACTATGATTTTAAAAGTATGTGTGAGATCTCTTTATCTAGACTTAATGATCAACAGTGAGTGCTAAGAGCCTGTCTGTAACTGAGTTACCTCTAATTTTGCTTTGTATATGTTTTGCCTGAACACAGCATACAAAAATTTACCATGGCATCACATCATCAGTAACTTGCCTTGATGACATGTTTACATTGCAGAAGTGATTTTGTGGGGACAAATCAAATGGAGGATTCCTTGTCGGATCTGCTTGGTCTTCACACTATAGATGATTGGGTTGAGCACTGGTGGCACCATTAAGTAGATATGAGCCATGAAGACATGAACAAAGGGAGAGGAATGTTTGCCAAAACGGTGGACAATAGACAACCCTATCATAGGCACATATAGAATAAGCACAGCACAGATGTGGGATGCACATGTGTTAAGAGCCTTAAGCCTTCCCTCCCGGGATGCAATTCTTAACACTGAGTGAAGGATGAAAACATAAGTTATTAAAATACCCAAAGAATCCATACCCCACAGCATAAGAATCACAACCATTCCATATATTACGTTAAACCTGATATCATTGCAGGCAAGGCGGATTATATCCTGGTGCAAACAGTAAGAATGAGAAAGAACGTGTGAGCGACAGAAAGAAAAGAATGCTAGACGAACCAGGAGAGGAATGAGTGGAATAGCACTCCGAAGCAAGGCCGCAATTCCAATCTTGGCTATAAGTTTTGGCGTGAGAATGGTAGCATATCGCAGGGGGTGGCAGATAGCCACATAACGGTCAAGGGCCATGGCCAAGAGCACAGATGATTCAGTGAAGGAAAAAGTATGAATCAGAAACATTTGGACAACGCACAAATTAAACTGGATTTCTCGGGAAATAGACCACAACACCCTGAAAAGTGATACCATAGCAGGCAGGGACATGGCCATGTCAGTGAGTGAAAGCATAGCAAGGAAGTAATACATGGGCTCATGGAGCCTCGGATCTGTGCGCACGATATGCAAGATGGAACAATTTCCTGTTACCCCAACAATGTAGATGAGGCAGAATGGGATGGAAATCCAGTGGTGAAATTCCTCATAACCAGGGATGCCTGTGAGATAGAATGTGGAGGACACAATGCCACTGAAGTTTGAGGGTGCCATCGGGTGGACTGTTATGATGAAGTCTGATTCTACTGTTACTCTCCAGTGGGGAAGGCATTGACAAGGCCAGGATCTGTATTTTAAAAAGAATGGGTAAAAAAGAAAAAGTAAATAAAAGAGTCTCCAGTGCTTATATCTAATAACTCCATAAGCCATTCTAACCCTACTTTCTTTTTCTCTGCATTGTTGATTATTGTCAGTTAAAATTACCTACTCTCTGTAGGTATATGTAGACGTGAAGCTTGACTTCATGCAGGGTTCCCAACAACTATGACTATGGCTTACCCTGACTCTGTTGCCTGCCTGTAGATACTGTCCTCCTAACTGAGCTTCTTTATCTGGCCTCACTGGGAGGATTTGCCTAGAACTACTGTGACTTGAGGTGCAAGTGAGGGTTGGTACTCATGGGGGACCTCTCCCTTCTCAGGGGTGAAAGGGAAGGGAGGGGAGAGGGGAAAGGGACATGTGAGGGGGGACTGGAAGGACATGGGCTGCATCTGCATGTAAAGTGAGTAAACAAACAAATGAATGGAAAAAACTACTCTCAACCCACCAATTCCTTCATTTCTGCAGTCTCATTCAACACCCATTTGAACATGCATGAGCTTCCAAAACATCAGCCTGACAGTGCATATGCACACACAAATAGAAGGCAACAGTTTTAACTTAATAATTTTCAAAGACATATTATTGAGAAGAGGGGTTTTACCACCAACTCTTCATTAATTAATTCCTACAGAGATTTAAATTGACGTGTTAACCAGTTAAATTTGGCGTTTGCACTCACAAGGCTGGAGTACCATGCAAAGCATCTTTAGAGAAATCAATAAAGTTTAAACTAACACAGGTCTCATTCTTCCCTATTTTGCTGTGTAATTGATGTTGTAATCTTGGTTTCTTCAGACAATGGACTCCAAATATGATTTGGGTTCAGACTGTAGCTCTTTTTTTTCTTTTTGTTTAAAAATTTGATATAATGATATTGTACCTATTATTTCCCTCATCTAATTCCTCCCAGACCCTTCCCTCCTCCCTTCTCTCTTTCAAAAATACAACAAAACAAATAAGAAACAAGAAGATCAAAATATAAATACAAAACAGAACATACACACACTAAAATAAAATAAAACAGACATATTCTTTTTCTTTCCCTTTTTATTTTGTCAATTACACTTGGGCATAGACTCAGCCTTAGAGTGTAGTTGTTATAAACAATGACAATATCATGGGAAAAAATATTTTCCTGTTCCAATCAATATCAGTTGCAAATATCTCATTAGTTAGGAGTCAGTCCTTGTGTACAATCCCCTATTCCCAGGCTGATACTTAGTTTGATGTGAATCTGTGCAGGTCTTGTGAGAGCTGTCACAATGCCAGTAATTTGGAATGTTACTTTGAAAGTTATTTTATAATAAAATATATCTAAGTGAAATAATGTATAATTTTCAAAAAAATTACAACAAAGAGAAAATACAAAATTTAAGGAAAATAAAATTGACTGGTTCTTTCATTAGGATGCTACTTCATGGTGACCATTGTTTCTCTGGTTCTATATCACATCAGTTTAAATTATTTTGTAGTTGAATATACATTCACTTTTTAAATTATATATAATGATTACTTTGGAGATATATATATATATATATATATATATATATATATATATATCGAAGTTGCATTCTTTATTAACTGAAACTTTGACAGTATTGTGCTGGAAACCAGGAAGATACTGTATCCGAACCAGGGAAATTAGTTTACAGATCAGTCCCCACAGTTATTGTTTCTCATTGAAGAAACATTTATAGCTGTAACTAAAGATATATAACACAGGGAATTTGTATACAAGTATTTAAAATGACCACTATAGAAAGTAATCACAGAATACTGCTTCTGCTGCTGCTGAGGCTAAGAAGAGACAATGGAAAAACAGCAGTACTCATTACTGTATAAATAAAAAATAGAGAAAACATACAGCATCATAATATAGATAGAACCCTCATGAGTGAGAATTTCTCAAAGTGATATGGCTAACTGTACTGTGAGAATTATCAATTTCATCTCAATGACAACCAGTGACTACTAAACATATATAAGAATCACATTCTGTTTTTACTATTGTCAATTTCCATTGATAATTACAATGTTCCTATCCAGATGCATTTCATTCTATTTGGGTCAAATAGAAAATAGCACCCAGAGTAGAATACAAAGCTTCACTGAGACAAAGATGAGAATACTTGTGAGTCTAATCCTTATTAGACTGAAAAATCCATGTTAGAGTCTGTGGTTATCCCAGCACACAGACATGTGATGTAGCTGTCTATCCAGTAGCAGCTAGTCCTCCTGTAAATTTCTGGCAAGGTTTGCTCTTGACTATCCTCTTTTCATTGCTTATGACTACATTTCAATCAGTCCTCACAGACTTACCATATGATGCTAGGATTAGTTTATAAACTGCAATTCCTTATCTGTTAAATTTGAAAGCATCTCTTTACCTCCTATAAGCAGCAAATCCACTGACAATGGACATGAGTCACACAGTCTTAGGTATCTTGTATAAGCCTTCTCAGTTTGAAAAGCTGAGTTTAATTGGAGACTTGTAGATGAGCATAAATAACTAAGCTATTTCATCATAAGTTTGTCCTTAACTGAAAAAAACCCCACAAATCTAAAAACAAATCAAAACTTCCTCCTAATAGCCTTTCTTCTACTTTTGATAAACATTCACCTCTCTTTTGCATCTTAAGTTTTCAAATGTGTGTTTCCATTTTCTCTCACCTAAATATTTGCCAGCTCTCTAACACTGGGGACAACAATTTCCCTACCTAAGAGTGGACATTAAACTCAACAAATAAGTGAGGTTAATTTATAAATCTTCCTACAGTCCTAAGAGACATGAGGTCCCAAGATATATACAAAGCAGTGGCTTTAACTACCTCAGTGCCAACACGTTTTTATGCCACCTTTCAAAGCCACCCCGTCCACTACTCCCAGACTGAAGCACTGTGTTGTTTCTTGGTACTTCCTTTCAAATTTCTCAAGTATTTAGTGTGTAAGTGTCCAGAATACAGATACTGAAGAACTTTTAGATGTAATATTGTAAGTAGAGTTATCATTGCTATAATAGAATACCATAACCAAAGTCAATTGGGGTGGAAGGGTTTGTTTGGCTTACTCTTCCTCATCTCTGTTCAAACTTAAAGATGTTAAAACAGGAACTAAAAATACAGGACAGGAAGCTGGAGTCAGGAGCTGATGCACCCATGGAGGGTGCTGCATATCGGTTTCCCCTTCCTAGCTTGCTCAGCCAGCTTTCTTGTAGAATTTTGTAACACAATCCCAGAGATGGCATAACCCACAATATTTTCAACCCTCCTACACCAATCACTAGCTTTAAAAATACCCTATAGGCTTGTCAGACCTTATCTAGGAATTTTTTAAAATATTGGTGTTGCAAGCTGGTACAACTATTCTGGAACTCAGTCTGGAGGTTCCCAAGAAAATTGGACATAGTGCTTGCTACTTGAGGACCCAGCTATACCACTCCTGGGTATATCCAAAAGATGCTCCAACATATAACAAAAAAGCATGCTCCACTATGTTCATATCAGCCTTATTTATAATAGGCAGAAGCTGGAAAGAAAACAGATGTCCCTCAACAGAGGAATGGATACAGAAAATGTGGTACATCTACACAATGGAGTACTACTCAACTATTACAAACAATGAATTCATAAAATACTCAGGCAAATGGATGGAACTAGAAAATATCATTTTGAGTGAGGTAACCCAGTCACAAAATAACACACATGGTATGTACTTACTGATAAGTGAATATTAGCCCCAAAACTCAGGGTACCCAATATACAATTCACAGACCATATGAAGCTCAAGAAGAAGGAAAACCAAAATGTAGATGAATCAGTCCACTCATGAGAGGAAATATAGGGACAAAGAGTGCAGCAAAGACTGAAGGAAAAGCCATCCAGAGACTGCCCCCACCATCCATCCCATATGCAGCCACCAAACCCAGGCACTATTGCTGATGCCCAATAGTGTTTGTTGACTGGAGCTTGATATGGATGGATGTCTCCTGAGAGGCTCTATCTGACTCTTACTGACACAGATTAAGATGCTTGCTGCTATCTATCAGACTGAGAACAGGGACCCAATGGAGGAGATAAAGAAAAGATTGAAGGAGTTGAAAGGGTTTGCAACCCTATAGGAAGAACAGCAGTATCAACCAACCAGACCTCTTAGAGCTCCCAGGGATTAAACCACCAAAAAATGGGACCCATGGCTCTAGCCACCTATGTAGCAGAGGATGGCATTGTCTAGCATCAATAGGAGGAGAAGCCCTTAGTCCTGTGAAGGTTCATTTCCCCAGTGTAGGGGAAAGCCAGAGGGGGTGCATCTTCATAGAAGCAGGGGGAGGGAGCATGGCAGAGGGAGAGACCAGGAAAGAGGATAACAATTGAAATGTAAATACATAAACTATCCAATAAGTAATACATTAATCTATAAAAAAATCAGTAAAACATTTGGTGTTCCCTAGTCTCAGATGAATTTAGCTTATGCCAAGTTGACACAAATACATATGCCAAGACATAGAGTAAGTAAGTGCCTATATATTGTCAATAATATTGATCTCTTAATGCCTGTTGGGTGATGACATATGTACCAGCTTCAGCAGGTATACTACTGCAAAAAAAAAACTTCTCATTAGCTTTGGTGTACTCTTTTCATTTTACCAACACTTTTCTTCCCTTTCATTGAATATAGCTTTTTCCTTATGTAACATAGCCTTATTATACCACCCCAAACCACCTGCACCTCATAGTTCCTCCCCATCTACCTGCCCTTCTGAATCTCTGTCTCTCATTAGAACATAAACAGACTTCTAGGGGATAATAATAAAGTAATATGCATTAGGATAAAACACATCTGATGAACACATCAGAGTTGAACAAAGCAAACAAAAGGAAAGGAGTCCACGAGAAGGCACAGGAAACAGAGGCTCATTTGCTCAAAAAGTAACTATGACTTATCATCACAGTGAACACTAACATCAATTTTGAACACTATAACTTTTCATAATAATGAAAATTAAAACTGATAACCACAGTGACCACTACAGCTACCCACCACTGTGACCACCTTGATTAACCAATGCAATGACCACCACAGCTCACCATCACAATGACCACCATGGCCTGACACCTAAGCACAGAAAGCTCCATTCTTATATTTTCTGCTTTTAAGGGTCTGCTTTTCACTCTAAGAACATTTTGAGGGCTCTGGGTACCTGGCTTTGAAAAATATTGATACTGAAAACAGTCAGTATTGATCCAACCCTTAATACTTATATAGATTCTCTCTTCTGAAGATTCTTTTACAAATTACAGGGTGAGAGGGATTCCCATTGTACTTGGACTAAATTTTGGGCTTTTTAATGTGTGAGGTGATCACAAGTGACATGGATTGTTCTCTTTAGTCTTCTTTTATGTCACTTTTTTCTCCTTGCTTTCTGTGTCCTGCCTTTTCCCTTGTTCTCAACTGTCAACAAGGTTTTTCTCTATAGGCACTGTTTATTTAGTTTCCAATCATATTTCCTATAATATTCTGTCTCAGTGTGTTGAATGACTAATTTAGCAAGTCATTAAATTCTAACCTAAAACATTTTTTTGTCTGAGAGGTTTTCCGGCTGTCTTTCTGTAGTTGTTCCTTCCTTAGGTTGGTTTCATTTCCACAGTGAGATGCTATATTAGTAGCATCCTCTGTATGACTGTGCATGAGAATATTCATGGTAAAAAAGGAAAGAGAAAAGATAATAAGAATGTTAAGGAGAGTGTGATTGTACACCTGAAAAGCTTGGAAAAGAAAAAAAATGTTATAAAGAAAAAAGTAAGAAACAGCTCCCAAACCATTCTTGGTGGAGGGAGTCATGAAGGAATTAAAAATCACATGAGAGTTAAGACGGGTAGCTCAGTAACAGATGGTCAGTTCAAGAACACAGTTCTTTGAATTCTAAAATATAATTTGTGTGGTAGTCATTATGGAAGTGGGGAGATCAAATAGAAAAACAGCTAGCTTTCATAGCAGTGAAGGTTATGAAGCAAGCAGTTAGGGGACTTTTAACACTAGAACAACAACCTGTCAGGAAAGAGAAGGTCCCTGGTGCAGCACTAGCATGGCTGTCCTGAGGTTACCATTTGTGATCTGGTTGGAGTTAAGTCCCTCTCTGCTATAGCAAGTTCTAATACCATGCATTTGTTTAAAAGCCCATGGCTGGGAGGGCAAAGATGGGAAAAGCCATAATACCAGAAGGTCTGGTTTGAACCAGTCTGTCCCAGACGTGGCTGAATAAATAAAACCTGAACTGAGGGCAATAACAATAGGTTTGTTTGCATAGACGGGCGAGGGATCTTATAGGATCCAAACCCTTGACAAAGAACTACAGGCACCAAATGATTCCGGATAGAGGCAGAATTGGCCTGTTGTTCTTTAGTAATGTTCTTATAGGAGTTGATAAGATCATTTCATGAATAAATAAAGTTAATTTTGAACTATCCTCCCACATCTTCTCCCCTCCCCTGCCCATCAGTCACCATTTCCCCTCCAGTTTCACTTCTAGTTCTTCAGTTCAGTACTTCATAAACAGCGAGTGACTTTCTGTCTGTAACACACAGGACACACTTGTCACGGGGCAAAACTGCCTGGATTCAGACACTGACATTACCTTTTATCGGCTGTTAATATTCAAATGCATGTTAAAGTCTATCTGTAATTCTATCTCCTTGTCTGTCAAATTGTAATTTTCTACATTACAAAAGAAAACCTAAAAGATTAAGAGAGAAGAGTAGCTTTTAAGCATTAATTATGAAGCCAAGCCAAGTCTAATTAATCTCTCAAAAGATAAACATAACACTTTAATCTGGTACTTTTTTTTGATATAGTCCACAAAGATTTCAAACATCAAAATACCCAGAAGACATCTGGGGAATGTCCTTATTAATTGTCTTTAAAGATATTCATAATAATTACTCTTCATAAAGTTTATTTGACTCTGGTTGCTTCAGAAAATAACCCTTATCCCAGTGGACCTCTAATTGCTCTATAAGCAATGCTCAACCAGATGAAATCCAAAGTGAACTGTAAGTCCAGCTGTTGTAAGTTGAATGAGCTTTGATCCTATTCCTTATAGAAGGTGGCTCTCGGGAAACTGTCAGCTTTTAACATTGTTAACTAAAGTGATGAGGAACAGAGCTGCACGTTCACTTACATGGACAGAATGATCCGAGCCTCAAATGGGTAATGCTTATTCTTTGAAGAACCCTGTTAAAGTTAAGGATAAATACCATAGATGCATAGTAAAAGGGCTTAAACTTTGTAAATGCTGTAAATGTAGTTACTTACTAGCTAGCTATGCTATAGAACGATAAAAATCCAGGTAAGAAATACTACAGCATTGGAGCAGCTTCAGCAGGACAGACCATGGTGTCAGAGACAGTTACACGAAGAGAAGAACCAGTTTGGGCTTCTTTAACATTAAAAGGTAATCTGCCCTATCAAGTCCTATAGTTAGAAAAATATCCCTTATTTAGATGATCAGTTGAGCAAGAACAAGAAGAAAACATTGTTTCAAGAAAACTCAAAATGCTACAATCTCTTAGTTGCATTAACTCCCTTTAAAAAGAGTAAATCAAACACTTTGAATGTCTTCATTTTAAAAAATATTGGATGTGTGCCATCAGTGATATGTTTTTTACATGTATCAAATATCATGCATATTCACATATAATAAATTTCTACACATATGTCAGCTTACAAGCATTAAATTAATAAAAAATATTTTAGTATTAGGTGTGGTAGTACACTTCTATAACCTTTGCACTGCCATCTAAAAGCAGAGGGATCAAGAGTTCAAAGACAGACACCCTAAATCTCTGTAGAGAAATTTAGGCCATTTTAGGCTGCATAAGACTGTCTCTAAAAATTACTAGTCATTCAGTTAGTCCTCAAACTTTTAAGTCTGTAGAGATAAGAAAGACTGAAAAAGAAAAGATACAAATGTATCTCAGTCTAAAAGTGTTGGAGCATAAAGAATTCTCCTGAACAAAAGTTTAAAAAGAAAGGCGTTTATTCGACTCTCTCTCTCTCTCTAGCACCTCAGTTAAGTCTGTTCTGTTCACCACCCTGGATTTCATTTTCAATTTGAAAGAGTATGTTTAAAGAGGTTATCAGAGCATTTTGTTTTACATAATTTTTAATATGCTCTGTGACATGAAAAATTAAGTTTAACAGTCAGTAGAAGGTACAGTGGAACTGTCATGGCTTAGACATTTCTTCTGTGATGCTCTTGAATTATCTAATATATTCTGAGCTCCTGTTTTATACCTGCAAGATTTAAAGTCACTATTTGCTTTGCACAGTGTTTCCAGTATGGTAGCAATGTAAAAAACATTCTAGGATGGTGTCTTGTTTTCCACTTTAAGAAAATCTAGCTATTACTTTCATCAATTTCTATGAAAATGGAAGAGGCATTACATTTATGTGCAAACGTCGATAGATAACTAAGAGTTACTCTTTGTGCCAACTATCTCCCAACACAATGAAAGTAAAGAAGACCCTGACATATAGGGAGTGAGTTAAAACACAAATTATGCTTTATGAAATTGAGACTTAAAATAGTAGAAATATGCATTTCACTTAAGAAAAAGAACTTGTTAGAAAATTCTTGTTCATCTTCAAATTTTAGAAAATCTGGCATGAATAAAACTCTCCACTTTTCAAATAGTGGAAAACGTCTCATAAGTATAAATTCCATGACACTCTTGGAAAATGAGGATTGTGGAATACAAGCATTTACTGAAAAGCACAAATACATAGAAAGAGGGGGGATATTTAGGTTTTATGTCAAGAAAGATATGTATGCATCTAAAATTTTAAACATATTCCATGTATAAATCAAATATTCCCAAGAATTAAGCAAATTATGAAAATAAAACAAGGTTGAGATTTTGTTTTGTAATGTATAATGTCAAATAAGTTTAATTTTTAAACATATAGGAGAGTATTTACCTGTTTTATAATCAACTTGAGGTGTCTGGGTACATGTTTTACCTAATGTTGCTAAGGATGCTTTAATCACTCTACTTCAGTGATTCTCAACCTTTCTAAAGTAGTAACATTTTAATAGGAGTCTTCATGTTGTCATGACTCCCGACCATATAATTATGCTTTTGTTTCATAACTATACATTTTCTACTGTGATGAATTGCAATAAAAATTTCTGTGTTCTCCAAGGGTCTTAGATGAATGAAAATGGGTCACAATGCACAGGTTGAAGGCCCACTGCTCTAATTAAAACTTGGGTAAAGCTTTAGGCTGAGTTTCGGGGCATACTCCAGGTTTATTTCTCGTTTGTTTTCAGAGTTGTTTGCATTGACCTTGGCAAAACATGCACTCTATACAAAAACTTCAGCCACAAATAGTGGGTAGTGCCACCATGGGGCCAGCTAATGAGTCGCAATTCTCTCCAAGCACCTTCTGGCTGATGGGCATCCCTGGCCTAGAACACCTCCATGTCTGGATTGGGATTCCCTTCTGCTCCATGTACATGGTGGCCCTGATGGGAAATGTAACTATTCTGGCTGTGGTGAGAGCAGAGCGCAGCCTCCATGAGCCCATGTTCCTTTTCCTGTGCATGCTGTCAATCACTGACCTGGTCCTCTCCACATCCACATTGCCACGCATGCTCTGTCTTTTCTGGATGGCAGCCCATGATATCACCTTCGATGCATGTCTTGCTCAAATGTTCTTCATCCACAGTTTCACTGCCATGGAATCTGGCTTTTTCTTGGCCATGGCCATTGATCGCTATGTAGCCATCTGTGACCCATTACGTCATACCACTATTCTCACCAACAGTCGCATCGCCAAGATGGGAGCAGTTGTGGTGCTGCGGGGAGTAGGCTTCTTCTCCCCACACCCCATCCTGCTCAAGCAGCTGCCCTACTGCAGAACTCGAATCATTGCACATACCTACTGTGAGTTCATGGCTGTGGTGAAGCTAGCATGTGTGGACACAGGAGCCACCAAACGTTACAGCCTTAGTGTGGCCTCTGTCATTGGTTCTTGTGATGGTTTCTTCATTGTCCTTTCCTACGTTCTTATCCTCCGTGCTGTTTTTCGTCTTCCATCTCGAGAAGCAAGTCTTAAAGCTCTAGGCACCTGTGGCTCCCATGTCTGTGTAATCCTTGTTTTCTATTCTACAGCTGTCTTTACATTCCTGACCCACCGTTTTGGCCACAATGTGGCCCCCCAAATTCATATCTTTATAGCTAATATGTACCTTCTGGTACCACCTTTTCTAAACCCCATTGTTTATGGTATTAGGACAAAGAAAATTAGAGAGTATGTTCTTAGTTTTCTTAGAATAAAAGTTTCCTGATGTTTCAGAATTTGTCTGCAGAGAAAGTGACAGCATAGGATGTCGCAAGCCTTCATTGTAATAGCCATCACAGAAATTAGAGACATTTTTTGGTCTTATATTTGGAGCAGTCTCTTCACATATTACTAATGTGTGAATTATAATAAAACTAGCAAGTAAAAAAGTTCTGTGGGCATCTGTCTTTCAGAAGCTGTCTTATGAGCTTGACAGTATTAAATGCATCTCTTAATTCCTTGCTTTTACCAATGTGTGATTTAATGGATAGAGGCTTGTTTAAAAATCAGTGAGTCACAAATGACCTTAAAATCTTATTTAAATCCTATAAAGAATATATAAGTGAAAATTAATAACCACTGACAATATATTATAAAGAGGCATTTAAATGATCTAGTAGTATCTGCATATGAGAAACATTTCACACAGTAACAGCAATTGACATAGCAATTTCTCAAACAGAAAATGTGCTACAAGTCAATACTGCAGACATTAAGCCCACATTTTCTAAACTCCATATTTCAATGGAATATTTTTCCTCACCAAGAATAATTTGTGTCAGACTATTTTCCAAGTATGCCTGAAGCCCATTGTTCAATCTCTAATATTGCATAAAACAGGTATTGCAAAAAAATTATAGAAACTTGTATTCAATATTGAATTTTTATCTTAACTAACACTTGGTCTATATGATCCTCAAAGCTTCTATAACTTGTTTCTCACAATACATATTTATATTTACACCAAAAGACCTGTCAGGAGTAATGAACTTGATTCATTTTGATGTTATTAGGTAGATGGCATTGTTTCTTGTTAAATGAAAAATAAAAAACAATGTGCAAAGCACAGTTTACATTTTTTCCATCTTTATTAAATTGGGTATTTCTTATTTACATCCCCCTAACCCCTCTCCTTCCCCTTCTATGTGGGTGTTCCCCTTCCCATTCTTCCCCCATTACCACCCTTTACATTTTTGGATGACTGTTTTATCAGAAACATTGGAGATCAAATTGCTAATAAAAATGCAAATATATTTATGAAAATTATAACCATTTAGCTACACCTCAAAATATGGTAACCCTACTCTTTCTCAGTCTGTAAGCAGTCAATATAGTTGATGTTAATTTCACGAACTTGATGCTGTCTTTATAATCTCTAAGTATTATTTCCCCTTTCTTTCTCATTCTTTGTTTTATCTTCAATCTAGAAACTTACCGAAGGTGCATATTTGAGCTCCTTTGCTCTTTAATAAAGATTGTTGTTCAGTATCTTACTTATCACTAAAACTGTTCGAGCAATTCTTTTGATTACTTTATTTAGTGTCTCCTCTACATGTCTCAGAGTTCCTTCCTAGCATAGATGATGAATACATAGATGGCTGATAGGATGGCAGATAATAGATACACAGGTAAGTATGTGTGTGAGGAAGGCCTATTAAATCGTCATTCTCTAGTTTCTCTTAGCTTCCTCCACATCCCTGTGTGCTGTTTTCTACTTATGAAGACACATCTACATTCCAATCACAGCACTCTTCCTATCTTTGTTTTTGCTAATTTTCCACCCTTCTACATCTTTCTTATCTAGGAAAAACCTAGATGTTATTAAAATTGAAGTACCACTTAAACTCCTCCACTTGGCTTGAAACATTAATTTCTTCAGCCCATACTGACAAATTTTACCTTGACACCATTGTGCATATATCTCAACATATTATATATTTCAATATATAGTAAATGTAATCTACTATATAAACAGTCTGAAAGAAAGAAAGAAAGTCCATGAACATGTCATTAGACAGAGAAAAGGCCTGTGTCGAAAATCTAACACATCCATATGATAAAAGTTCTGGAGAGATTGAAGAGGCAAGAGACATACATCAACAGTAAACATAATAGAGGCAGTTTGTAGCAAGCCCAAAGTCAACTTCAAATTAAATGGAGAGGACCTCAAAGAAAATTCACTAAAATCAGGAACAAGACAAGGCTGGTCATTGTGTTCATACTTATTCAATATAGTATTTGGAGTGTTATCTAGAGCAATAAGACAACGATATCAGAGGAATGCAAATTAGAAAGGGAAAAGTCAAAGTATTTTTATTTGCAGATGACCTGAAAAATCCTACCAGGAAACTCCTATAGCTAACAAACACTTTCAGCAAAGTAGCTACATACAAAATTATCTCACAAAAATAAATAACTTTCTTATATCCAAATGTCAGATGAAATCAAGAAAGCAACATCATTCACAATAGCTTCAAATAACCAAATATCTTGGGATAACTCTAGACAAGTGAGTGAAGCACTTATTTCAATTAGTCTTAATTCAAATAAACAAAATAAATTCCTTACTAGGCTGTATAAAAATGGAAGAAAATAATTACATGTTTGTTCTCCAATATGAAGAGTTCATTGCATATTCAGTTTGTCCTCCTTGGTACATTATAGAGTCATTCATGGGATCCTTCACAAACAGTACTGATCAGCGGAGGGGTATTATTCTAAGTATAATTTAACCATTTATAAAGGAGGGTGAGATTTTTTATATTTTTGGTTGTGAGCCTAGCCTTTAATGGCTAAGCCATCTCTCCAGCCCCTAGATTTTTTAAATTTAATGTCTTAATATTGAGATAGTTCTGTATATTTTTCATTTTGGGGAATTTCTAAGTGATAACTCTATATAAAATCATTGCATGTTCTTTCCTTCTATTACTAAGACATGTACATTTATACTTACATAAAGTGCCCTTGTCTTAAAATATTCATAGGAGGAGATATGGAGAAAAAGTTTGGAACAGAGACTGAAGGAATGGCCATTCAGAGCCTGCCTCACTTGGGGATTCAGCCCATATGCATACAGTGACCAAACCCAGACAATATTGCTCATGCCAAGAAGTGCATGCTGACAGGAGCCTGATAAAGTGTCTGTCTCCTGAGAGGCTCTGTCAGAGCATGACAAATACACAGGCAAATGCTCTTAACCAACCATTGAACTGAGAATGGGGTCCCCATTGGAGAAGTTAGAGAAAGAATTGAAGGAGTTGAAGGTATTTGCAACCCCATAAGAACAACAATACCAACCAACTAGAGCTCCAAGGGACCAAACCACTACCCAAAGAGTACACATGGACACACCCATGGCTCCAGCTGCATATGTAGCAGAGAATGGCCTTGTTGGCACCAATGGGAGGAGAAAGCCTTGTTCCTGACAAGGCTGGACCACCCAGTATAGGGAATGTCAAGGTAGAGAGGCAGGAAGGGGTAGGTGGTTGGGTGGGAGAACACCCTCATAGAAGGGGGATGGGGAATGTGGTAGGAGGGTTAAGGTCAGGAAACATGGAAAGGGGATAACATTTGAAATGTAAATAAAAGTATTCAGTAAAAAATAAAGTTCCCTTGTTTTTTTTATTTAGTCTTTCCTCACACAATATATATCCCAACCATAGCTTCCCTTCCCTTTACTTCAAGTCCTCCTCATCTTTCCTCTTTTATTAAAACAAATTTCTATAGGTTCTCCTTGATTCCTCTTTCTGATTACTTCAGCCTCCTTTCTCTTTATGAATCAGATTGTATACGTTAGGTTTGAGTGTTGAAAATGGCTTAATCTGAGGCATAAATTTAAATACTGAGAACACTGTACAATTCTGGTTGATAGGTTTTGGTTATTTTGTTTGCATTATTTCTGGGTTTTGTTTTGCCATAAGCAAGAGACTTAGTCACACTATGTAATTGGGCACAAGTCCAGGCCCCAGTACCCCAACAAGCAAGACCTCCACTCATCTTATAGACCCATTATAATAACAAGTGATAATGAAAATCAGGTGGAGAAGATACTGCAAATGTGAACACATTAAAAATATCACAGATGAAGTGATACAAGTCATTCATTAACAGCTTTCATCAACTAGTATATCTCCAGACACATTGCATTTAAATTCTTTCCTTTCTCCATTTATTAGATATGTTTTTCTTTTTTTAAGTTGTATATATATATATATATATATATATATATATATATATATATACTGTGTTTATATCATTCCCTCTTCATTCTTACAATTCCTCCTCTGTCCATGTCCTGCTCCTCCTCAAATTCATGATCCTTTTTAAATTAATATTTGTGTCTGCCTGTGCATGTGTGTTATATGAACACATATGTAAATGCAATCTATTAAACTTTCTTCTCCGTGGTTGAACTCCCCTGATTAATTATTGAATACAAAGTGGTCAGGCACCCAAACATATACATTTGAGAAAGATTACATCTTTGATATTAAAAAGAATGAATATTCACATGACTAGGTGTTACATTTTTCTCTGGCATATGTTGGTCTCCTTGGGGAGAACAGAAACACCTGGGTTACTCTTTCAGTCTCTGAGTGGCTGTACTTCTTCAATTGTTTATACAACTTGTGTCAGCAACAGGTATAACAAAGGCAGAACTACATCAGCATCTGTTGATAAAGGTAGGATCACATATGACACAAATATCTCACCATATCTCACCATTCCATTCTCCAGATGAGTACTTGGCCCTTATGAGAGCTGAATGGATCAGAAATTGAATAGCGTTGAGCAAAGGACAGAGAAAAAGATGTTCTGAAGAATGTAGTGTTGTGTAAACAAAATTTGTTTGGCTTGAGTAAACTCCCACAAACCATTTCACTTGTGTGTGTTTTCCTATTTATGTGAAGGTGTAGACTGTCTAAGCTGACATACGTTCTTGAACCATCAGCTATTGTTTCCATCTAGAGTTTTCTTTGTTCCAGTAACTGTGAAGTTTTCCCCCCTAACTTCTCTCCAGAGGAAGCATGCCACATAATTGAAATTTACTAAAGGTAAGTTATCTCAGGAACAGTGGGCATATTTTCCCTTTAAATTATTTTATCACCATTCCAGCAAAGAAGACACCTTTGCGATTTGTGTACACTACAGTCCTAAATCAATTCCTTGTTCCTCTGTGTATCCACACTTGCCGATTATATCCTTCATTAGACTTAAACTTAGTGAAAGTTTGACAGGCTTGGTCTTCTCCTAAAAGTGTGCTTTTCTATTTTCTATATTTATATATTTCTTTATGTAGTTTTGTACTATATAGCAAAGTGTATGTGAGCATTTTTCAGGTGTTCGGGTCACGGGAGTATCCCAGGTACTGCTCCTTGACTTTTATATTGTCTGAGATCAGGTATGTAGCAGACTAGCTGCAGCTGAGACCTGCAGGAAATCTTCTGTTGCTGCCTCCAATCTCACATTTGATTTCATATATACATGACTACATTTGGTTTTACAAGATGTCTAGAGAGCTGAGTTTATGTCCTCATGCTTACAAAGCAAACATTTAATCAACTGAGACACTTCACCAGTCCACATGGTGTGTGTTCATGGTTGCTATTAAATCTACCATTACAGCGGACAGTTCTTAAGATTTTTAAGTAAAAGTTAATTTTCTTTCGGTATCCATTAAAAAATGTAAGATACTTACATATTTCTGAGAAAGGTCTACTTTATGACATACACATAAAACATGATCAAATGTAGGTATCAGATTTTAAGGCATGTTTTCCTTTGCATTTGATTTACTCCTGAGTCCCAGAACTGCTTTGAACAGCAAATTTATTCTATAATCTTGGTGTACTTTATTTGTTCTTGTCAAAATACAATCTGGTGTTAATCTATTTTATTTAATTACATAAAACTCTTCTATAAGATAAATAAATAACCACAAAATGAACAAGTTATTCATTATAATTACCAAAACATTTTAATTCTCCTTTAAAATTTGTTTCCCTTTCCATTGTAGTTTTAGATTCAGGTATTTTTATATTATATTAGTAGGTTTCTGCCTCTATGTAAGTCTTTGTACTATCTGTGTGCCTGGTGCTTGTGGAGGTCAAAGAAGGGCAACCAAGCCTCAGGTACTGAAGTTATGAAGCTTCTGGTCTACTGTGTGGAGAATGGAAACTGAAACTGGGTCTCTGCAAGAGTTTCAATCGCTCTTAGCCACTAAGCTATCTTTTTGTAACTCTCACTAATTTTTTCAAAAAACTAAAAATTAAAAAAAAATAAGTGTGTTTATGCTTAGCTGTTGCCAGCCTGAAAATGTATTGACATTTATTTCTTCCTCTGTGTGCTCATTGCATCACTGAGATTAGCAAAACTTACTAATTCTTTAAAGACCTATTTTGTAGGTGCCTTGGAGAACAGTTCTAAAAATAGTGTGTTTGCCATACATTTCCTAGGTGTGTTGTTTTATACAACAACCTCCTTGGTGCTGTAGAATAATACTGACAGAACGGGTAGACCTTAATTTTGTTAAATTAGTATCCCTAATCTGTTGGTTCATTCATTGATACATAGTTGTTTCTAACAAAATATGCTACCACTATTGTTTCTGTCTATCTAGTCTGAAACTACTCTCAAAGTTATAGGTAGTCTTCTGAACACATTAGCATTTGTTAGAACATATTAGAATTTACAACGGAACTTATAAAAATAATACTGTCTAATTTATTAAGATAAAGAAGGAACAGAAACAGAAGCTGTTCAAACCAGAAAAGATACTTTGACTTACAGAGAATGTTTTTATCTTGGTACAACATTGGTTACTTAAAATAAGAACAGGGCTTCTTTAATTTGAAGGCATAAGTATGAAGAATACCATTTCTTAGAAACCTTCACCCTACTTATAGTTCTCATTGCTTTGGGTGAAAGAATATGGATAAATGATAAATAAACTACATATCATATGCCAAGTCATGGCATAATTGAAACTACTGAAATTAAATAAAATTTGTTTCTCTCATTCTATAATTATGGTATTGTCATTTTAATATATTTTCATAACTGTCATAGGTGAGTTAACTATAAATCTGAGTGGTTAACTCTAAGGTTGATGCTGTAATAAATCAATAAGTCAAGTGACTATTTGTTTTGAAGGACTGGGGACAGTATATGGCTCAGTGAGAAAAGGTGCTTGCCATTAATCCTGATGTTCTGAGTTTGATTCCCTAAAACAAACCAACTCCTTCAAGTTGTCCTCTGATTTCACATGTATGCCTTAGCACATGTGAGCACACACACCACACATGCATACACAGAAATAAATAATATGCACTTCACTAAAAAAGAAATTACAATATATATTTTTTAAATTGCAAAATTCTTAGGATGAAGACAAATATAAGCAACCAACTTTGTGTTGGTTTACAAATAAAAAAATTTAAAAGAGCTATAAACCAGCAAGAAAAAGAGTGAAATAAAACTGAGTTTCTCTGTTATATCACTAGAATATTATTTCTGCTAGAGAAAGATACCTTATAAAATATCCTGAAATATTTTAATGAGGGAGTAATATTTTATCATATGACTTCCATGTTCTGTTTCTAAACTCTGCTGACAGATCCATAATGTTTTAGCCTTTCCATTTTGTTAGGGGATGTGGAAAAGGTCCTTAGTTTCTTGCCTTTTTGAAACTTTTATATAGTACAAGTGTCACATGATCTCAAATACATGGCATTCAAAAAAGTTATCTCACAGTTATTTGAGTTACAACTAAGATTTGGAGGAAATGTCAACCAAGGAAACAGAAATGAGTTGAAGATCTATTGCACTGTGTGGAAACTATAGATGATAATCATGTTTTTGTTTATTTACTTGTTTTTGTTTGTTGGTTTGTTTATTGAGACTGGGTTTCTGTATGTAGCCTTGGCTGTCCTGGAACTTGCTCAGTAGGCTTGACCAGAATTCACAAAGATCTATCTGCTTCTGCCTCCATAGTGCTGGGATTAAAGCACAGCCTGATTAGTCATGAATTTTGTTTTTTAAAAATTGCTAAGAGATATTTTAAGATAATTTCAAACAAAAGAGTCTATTAGGAAGTGATAAATTAATTCAATTTAATCATGTATATATATATAATTTTCAAATTAGTGTATGTGTGCATGTGTCTGTTTCTCTGTGTGTGTGTGTGTGTGTGTGTGTGTGTGTGTGTCTGTGTGTGTGTGTGTGTCTGTGTGTGTGTATGGTGTACATAAAAGTCTGTACATGTTTGCATGTGAATTGCTGTATTGACAAACACATGTGGATGCCCTTACATATGTGTAGATGGAACCAGAATCATCTGTGACCATTCTTTCACCTTCACCCAATCAAAGTCTGGCATGCTTAGCTCAGGAATCCAGCTTTCTCTGAGAATTCTGTGCCCATGTCTTCGGAAGCTGGATCTACAGATAGTTGCCATTTGCATTTGTGAAGATTCTAGGCATTCTACTTCTGGCTGCCGTGTACAAGCATCAACCATTAATTAATATCTGTTATACCATGTATGCATCTTTCAAAACAATAAGTCCTGCACTAAAAGTATATAAAAAGTTGTATTTGAAGATTTAAAAATGTATATTCTATCCTGGTTTATAAACACAGAAATGTAGTTCTTTTGCTTACTTAGAAATTAAAATCATGTCTTCTGGTTTGGAATTTTTAAAATTTATAATTTTCTCTTCATTCCAAAGGTCCAGGATGTTTGGAGACAAGAATTGAGCATCTTGTCTATGAGCCAGTTAATTCACACAAGTGGATTAAATTTCATCTTTTGAGTCATGGAAAGTACTTGCTCATATTTTACAGAGGAAGATAATCATTAGGTTATATGAAAACTACCCTAATATAATGGTGGTGTTCCAAGGTAGAAAGTGGATTCGACTCTTAATTTAACCTTGTGGTGAAACATGCTAAGTGCTATATATAAATTAATAAATAATCTGTTTATTTATGGACAGATGGATGTGAATACTCTACACTTTTCTACGAGAGAATGCAGCAAATGGTTTCTATCACGCCATTGTCAAATATTACCAATCTGCACCCCAGAATCTTTCTTCTCCTTGGCATTCCAGGAATGGAAGCCATACACACATGGCTATCAGTGCCTTTCTGCCTTGTCTACCTGGGTGCTCACTTAGGGAATTTCCCTCTTCTCTTTATCGTCAGAATAGATTCCAATCTGCATGAGCCCATGTATTTCTTCCTCTGTATGCTCTCTGACACTGACCTGATTCTTTCCACAACTGCCATGCCTAAAATCCTCAGCAATTTTTGGTTCCATAACAGAGAGATTCATTTTGAAGCCTGTCTGGTACAAGTTTTTCTCATTCACTCACTGTGCAGTATGGCCTCGGGGTTTATCTTGGCCATGGCCTTGGACCGCTATGTGGCTACCTGCAACGCTCTGAGGCACTCCGCTATCCCGACTCACGGTGTCATCCGGAACTTGGGGATAATGATTGTCGTCCGTGGGGGGTTGCTTTTCAGTCCTCAGCCGTTCATGCTTCGCTGGCTTCCCTACTGTAGAACAAATACCATTCCTCACACATACTGTGAATTTATGGCTCTGATCAAGCTGGCCTGTGCAGAAACCCGGATTTTCAGACTGTACAGTCTAACTGCTGCCTTCCTAACGGGCAGTTTTGATTTCATTTCGATCATATGCTCCTATATTGTCATCCTTTATACTGTCTTCTGTCTTCCATCCAAAGCAGCTCGCCTGAAGACCTTGGGAACATGTGGTTCGCATGTTTGTGTGATCTTAGTAGCCTATACTCCAGCCTTCTTCTCCTTCCTTACTCACAGGTTTGGTCACAATGTGGCCCCTCACATTCATATCTTTGTGGCTAATATTTACCTCCTTGTTCCTCCCTTAGCAAACCCAATGATCTATGGCATTAGAACCAAGACCATCAGAGAACGTTTTCTCCAAATTTTGACATCTAAAAAAAAATCATAAAATAACCTACTGTTTGTTCCCTTAATGGTTTACACTGATTCATGAAACCAAAGCAAAACACCATCGAAAAGATTTTTTAATTTTATTTTTCTTGGATATTTTATGTATTTACATTTCAAATGTTATCCCCTTTCTCCCAACTCCAATGCCCCTCCCCCTCCCCTGCCTCTACTATGATCCAATTTATATGAAATTATCAAAGAACTAACACAGATGAGAAACAGAAACGTGACTACTGCGTTTCCATCATGTTCTTGTATGCTAGGAGTCTGTTGAGGCGCACAGATAGTGTGTTACCCAATGCCTACTTGTTGGACAGGGACTCACTTGGATGCAGCCTACAATCAATTGACATACACACTGAAAAATAATTAAATCATGAAAGAAAGAAGATCCAGTGTGTAATGGTTCACAATTTAATGCAGGCCAAGGAAGAAAAATCACAGAAAAGATAGGAAACTTAAAATTTAAAGTTTTAGACATGCAATAAAACTGGTGCTCAGTTGGTTTAAGGAACAAGAAAGGGCAGTAGTGTTCAGTGGTCAGGAAAAACACAGGAATTCGGATAAGGTAAAATTCTCCAACTTACTGACTCTTCACTGGCACAATTTACCTTTGAAGAAAAGAAGATATATTGAAGCTTTGAACTGTATTAACTGTATTAGGACAAGTGAACGAAATCAATTAAAACAGTTTTGAAATAAAACAAGATGAAACAACAGTAAAGGAAAAGAGTTAAAATTTAATTAGTAAAGGTTTGCTGATTTGAGAGAAATCCCCATGCCATAAGATGTACCATCTTTCCAAGAACATTCGGAAACTGTTCGTGGGCTGCGATCTTGTTCTTTGAAGCCTGGAAGAAATATGAACCACAATTAGGAAAATAAAATGGTGGCACATGGCCCGGAGCAGCATGGCAGTGAGAGGCACAGCAGTGAGACGCACTGCAGTGAGTAGCACAGCAATGAGCGCCATGGCAGTGAGCCGCATGGCAGTGAGTGCCACGGCACTGCTCAGGGAATGGAGAGGAGGAGGAAAAGGAGAGGCAGAGGCGGGGGACATGACATCACCCTTAGACATGCCCCTAGTTTCCAATGATCTTCCTTCTGCTGGACTCAAATGTCGTTGAGATTCTAGAGCCTCATAAAAGAGCACTGGTCATTTGGCTTCAATGGATGTGTCTTTAAAGTGATATTTTATAACTAAACCATAAACGGTCTGGAAGAAATAATTTTCTCTCTCTGTTAGAAGAGGGGGGAAGTTCTTGTTTTACTTGTGGGACAAGGGACTTGACTCTCATGTACTTAATGGCTAGAGTGAAGTCAGAGAGGAAAAAAAGAAGTTTAGGTCAATGGAAGTGTCTGACTTTGGATATCTGCAGGTAAAAGAAGACAATATGGTTTTAGGAAAATACAAGCTAGTAAGGGATTGTGGAGAAAGATGCAGAATGAAAAGGAACAAATAGAATGCTATTGCATAGAAGAAAAGTATTGAGTAAGATTAGGGAAAGGTAAGACTTTTATAGGTAATAATATCCAAAATATAGAAATCTACAATCACAAATCAGATACAGGGTACAAATTTTAGAGGAAGGATTAGAAAACAAAAGCACCATTCAAGTTATTGACATCAGGAAGGCTCATGATAAGACTATTCTTGGATATATTTAGCAAATATATTAATTATCGAAGTGTTCAGAACACATTCAAGAAACACATCTTTATTTTCTTAAAAGAGAGTTTGTAATAATTACTCTCACTAAAAACAATTTAGGTCCCACAAGTTGGGAAATGAACCCTGACCCCAGAGGACCACTAATCATTGCTCCCTCAGGGATGGATACAGAGTGAGCTGCAGTTCCAGCTCCTATTAACAGAGAATACCATGAATCTGCTCATCGAAGGCCCTCTGGGGAACAGGTACCCCTTAAATTAAAAGAATGAAAACAGAAATACTGACTGGGTAAGAGCAGACAAGGCTGCACTCTAAAATACTTCTTCACAGAACTATGAGATCATCAGGAAGGTAACATTCCATTCCACAAATGTCCATACTAGAGTTAAGGGCAATAAGGATCACACATATATACAAATAGGTACATGCTTTTATAAATTATATCGAGTAAATCTGTTGATGAAGTGTAGACTGATAGGCATTCTGAATTAGATTTGTAATAGCATTTTAGTCAGCCAGGACAGGTCACATCTATATGCAGATATTCTTGTTTTCGTTCTATTTATCTTTAGAGTTTGTGAAATCACAGTATGTCTTGTGGCAATAAAATGTTTAGGAGTAAAGAAGAAATGTGTTTTATTTATTAACAAGAAAAGTTGGTGTAAAACAAGATTTCATGGTTTTGAAAAGAAGTAAGTAGGTAGACACAGGAGAAGCTAGAGGGTAAGACATAAGAGGACCTGAAGTAAGGAAAAGAAAGGCAATATGATGTAATTAAATCTTAATTAAAATAAAAATTTCAAAAATTGTAAAATAAATGAAAGAGAAATTCGTCATGGAATTTTAGTTCTGATTTTTAATTGTAGGGTTCAGTTGCACCATACCTACAGGAGCTGAAACAGGTTTTCCCTGGGAGCATTTTCAAATTGAACTATTAATTACTTGGAAAACTTAATTACTTGGAAAAATTGTTGATAAAATAAAGAATCTGGTGCCAAGCTTTGGGCTGGATCATTGCAGTGTCAACTTATGCAAGACTTTGACAGTGAGAAATTTAAACTTTCATAAAAGTCAGTTGACCCAATAATTGTATTTCACTAAATAAGATATACCACAGTTTTTAAGCCTTTCAAAAATGGCAAAATTGCAAAGTTCCAATGTGAGCACATGTTAACAACAAATGTCCATGTGAGGTGAGATAGCAAAGTATCACAGAACCACACATGGAGTTCTATGCGGCCTAAACGCTACAGGATAATGAAATGCTTCATGGATAATGCAAAAAGAGAGGAACCACCATAAAAAGAATTGTGAAAAAAAGCTTACCATTGCAGAGGTAATGTGTGGTTGATAGATGTTATAATGTTGAAATCCGCCCACTTAGGACACTTAAGAGAGTGGGCATAAAAACTGGAAACATGGTTTTATAATCTAATTTTCTAGTCTAATTGTGTTATGCCTTTGCTTAGACAATATGCTAGATCCACATTTGCCACGAAATCATGAACAAATACTAATGCTTATCTGATGGTTGATTGCTTTGTGTAAGGTTGTGCTCCTGCCTGGCAGAATATTTCAGATAGGATCTCACTCTGTACCTCTGGCTGTCCTGGAATGAACCGCATAGTCCAAGCCTTTAACTCACAGAGATGCAGCTTGCTCTGCCTCTCAAGTGCTGAGATTCAATACCACTGCGCCTGGAAAAGTTTAATGATATTGATCTTCCCATCGATTTTTCCCAGTCTCCATAAAGGGGAAACTGATTCATAAGGCATAAAACATAAGAAACAGGCAGCTTCAGAGCTACAAATACACAAAGGAGAAAGGCATGAGAAGAATGCATGGTGAAAACAGAGTCAGTAAAGAAAGAAGCAGAAGCGATGATATTGCTTAGAAACATGGTTTTTAAGGTTTCTGGAACTCTTAATGTGCAAAAGCATAATAATATAAAGAAATTGAGTAAATTGTTTTAAAGATCCCATGTCAAACATTTCCAAGAATAAGCGTGTAGCTAATCAAGCACGGAAGGGGACATTTCCATTTACACAAGTATGTCATGGAGTACAAACGCCAGTTTATGAGATCCTTGACCAGGCTGTCAAACAATAATGAGAAAGGCAAGACTTAATACTGGCAATTTTATTGATATTAAACTCAATGTATTTATTACTAATAAGCTGTAAATCCTATTGCCGAGGTCCATTTAGAACCTTTCGATTGATATAAACTTTTTTCAAAAATCCTCAATTAAGTTACATTTTTAATATGAAACATAAACACAAAATTAACAGACCACGTTTAATATAAACTTAGAGCAATCATTTTTCACACTAAAGTACAAAACCAAAATTTATGTAATGTTACCTTGAAGAATCTGTCTTTTAAATGAGTCCAAAGCATTGGTGGGTTATAGTTGACTGCATATTTAATATTCAAAGTAGAAAATAGTGAGTTTATCATGAATAAAATGACAAAAGCTTGCACTCAGGAAGAGGTGTGTTAAAAATGCCTGTGTCTCAGCGCCTCGTCTGTGATGATACTGGATTATCTGAAAGCTTACAGGGTTCTAATCTCTAACAGTCAAAATTGGAATGCTTTCATGAATTTTCTAACTAAGGCTTAATGCCTTTCCTAGGTTAGAAGCAATAAAGTAAGTCTCCTTCATTACCTTATATAAAATGATGTGAATTGAGGTACAGTCTCAAATTTATAATACTAGGATCAAAAGAAATACGTGATGTATTAATCTCTTTTGTGATTAACAGGCTCAGAAACAGTGTAAGTTGAGATAAATCAGGCACACTAGGAAAAACGCAGAAGAGTTGAAATGTAAGATGAGAGTTTCTCAAAGTTGAGATAAAATAAATGGATAGATACATACACACGCGCACACACACACACACACACACACACACACAGAGAGAGAGAGAGAGAGAGAGAGAGAGAGAGAGAAAGAGAGAGAGAGAGAGAGAGAGAATGGTACCATGTGAGGAAAACAAACAAACAACAAAAAAATAAGTGGGCAAGAACCTAATTGTCACTATCAAATCTTGGAGAGACTGCTCTGCCATGTGAAGGACCATGAAGTATACAAATATTTGAAGAACAGACCAGTATCTGCTCAAGGCTCCTGAGGAAAGCTTCTGAGCCACTAACTGGAAAACCTAAAAACCAAAAAAACATACTAGCTGACAAATAAAAAGTGTCTCTTGAGAGTACTCAGATAAGTGTCAGAAATTTATCTTTTTTAAGACATAAAGAAAGTTTGAATAAATATGTTGGATATGTTCTTTTTAATTTGATAGCTATGAAAAGATAATCGATAAATAAAAGGAACACCAAATTCACAAATGAGAAAGGAACTTTTACTTTATCATATAAATGTTAGCAAAGCTTTCTTTGAGTAAATTTGTGATATGCTTGATTTATAATGAGATTTTGCTTCAGGGTGCACATTCTAAAGAAGTATATCTAAGGGGTTCTGCACACAGGAAACAACAATGAGAATTATCTAACATGGTATTTTTTTTATTTTCTAGCTTTATTCCTCAATTATTTTCAGAGTTGTTTCGAAAAACATGCACTTTGCATGAGGACTTCAGCCACAAACAGTGGGCAGTGCCACCATGGGGCCAGGTAATGAGTCGCAACTCTCTCCAAGCACCTTCTGGCTGATGGGCATCCCTGGCCTAGAACACCTCCATGTCTGGATTGGGATTCCCTTCTGCTCCATGTACATGGTGGCCCTGATGGGAAATGTAACTATTCTGGCTGTGGTGAGAGCAGAGCGCAGCCTCCATGAGCCCATGTTCCTTTTCCTGTGCATGCTGTCAATCACTGACCTGGTCCTCTCCACATCCACATTGCCACGCATGCTCTGTCTTTTCTGGATGGCAGCCCATGATATCACCTTCGATGCATGTCTTGCTCAAATGTTCTTCATCCACAGTTTCACTGCCATGGAATCTGGCTTTTTCTTGGCCATGGCCATTGATCGCTATGTAGCCATCTGTGACCCACTGCGCCATGCCACAATTCTCACCCACAGCCGCATCGCCGTGATGGGAGCAGTTGTGGTGCTGCGGGGAGTAGGCTTCTTCTCCCCACACCCCATACTGCTCAAGCAGCTGCCCTACTGCAGAACTCGAATCATTGCACACACCTACTGTGAGTTCATGGCTGTGGTGAAGTTGGCGTGTTTGGACATAGGTGCCACCAAGCGTTATAGCCTTGGTGCTGCTTTTGGCATTGGCTCCTGTGATTGTTTCTTCATTGCCATCTCCTATGTTCTGATTCTCCGTGCAGTCTTCCGGCTCCCGTCTCGAGAAGCAAGTCTTAAAGCTCTAGGCACCTGTGGCTCACACGTCTGTGTCATTGTTGTATTCTATTCCACAGCTGGGTTTACTTTCCTGACCCACCGTTTTGGCCACAATGTGGCCCCCCAAATTCATATTCTAGTAGCCAATATGTATTTATTGGTTCCACCATTTCTCAACCCCATTGTTTATGGTGTTAGAACCAAGAAAATTCGAGATTATGTTCTTAATACACTAAAAGTAAAAGGTAGCTGATCACGCTGAAGTTGTTTGAAAGTGCTGTAATAAAGCTTAAAGGGAAGAATGCATCCTTTCTCACGATGGAATTTTCGAGTATAAACATTAGTTTTTAATGTGGAGGAGCTACTCCGTATAGCAAAGTAGTTCAAATTCTGATGAAATTAGTAGCTGTATTTTTATTGTGTGTTCTTTGTTTATAGTAAGCTTCTTTAAAACTTGATGCTAAGTAAATGCAGCCTTTATCTCTGTTGGTTCTTCCAACCTACCTTTTAATTTAGTATAGCAGCTTACTTTAGAATAAAAGCAATTAAAAGGGAACGAAACACACGACCATTTTTAAATGTTCCTCAAGAACAGGGTACTGAAAAGTTAATGATCACTGTCAATAATTGACATGAAAGTTATATATTTGGTTTGGCCTCTAAATTTATGAAAATGTCCTGTTTATTTATAAAAAAATATTGGTACACAGACCTTGATGGGAAATATACACTATCCTTTACAATGATCTAATAAACAAATACTTAATATTCTTCTATTTTAAATGAGTATGTATAATATGGGTATGTGCAAATGAGTAAAGCTATCCTCAGAAATATAAGTGCTGGATGGCCTATAGCTGGAGTTACAGGTGTTTTGTGCAGTGTGGCTTCTGGGATGGAATGCTTAGCCTTCCACACATTCTTTTTTTTTTCCGGAGCTGGGGACCAAACCCAGGGCCTTGCCCTTGCTAGGCAAGCGCTCTACTACTGAGCTAAATACCCAACCCCCCTTCCACACATTCATATAATAGCCACAGAGGCATCTCTCCAGCCTTATTCAACTATTATTTAAATCACCTTGTAATTATAGACTATTTTCTATAATGAAAGAACTGTAACCAGTTTTAACACAAGCTAACTAACATTTGGCCTCTTTAAACCTTTCATTTTAGTAGACTAGGATTCTATTCATGACTATCTCTACATTCTTGGGAATCACCCCAAAGCTTGCTCAGACACAATGATCTTAATTTTATTTAATTATTATTTGTACTCATAAATTAATAGTTACTTGCTTTTGTAAAAGTCTATTTTTTAAATAAATCAGCTTAAAGATTTGAACCATTATATATAAGCAATAGAGAAAATATTTTTTTCATTTATTCATTTTTATATATAAGTACACTGTAGTTGTCTTCAGATACACCAGAAGAGGGCATCGGATCTCTTTACAGATGGTTGTGAGCCACCATGTGGTTGCTGGGAATTGAACTCAGGACCTCTGGAAGAGTAGTCGGGTGCTCTTAACCAATGAGCCATCTCTCCTGCCCTAAAATTATTTTTTAAAAATACATTTTCTTCTGGAACAATTTGAGCAATTGAACATTTACTCTTGATAAAATTTAACTCACTTCCTTATTTCTTTTCTTTTGTTTTTTGTTTTTTTGTTTTTTTTTTTTTTGGTTCTTTTTTTTTTCGGAGCTGGGGACCGAACCCAGGGCCTTGCGCTTCCTAGGTAAGCGCTCTACCACTGAGCTAAATCCCCAGCCCCCCTTATTTCTTTTCTTATACAATATAGATGTGCAGAAGAATTCAATAAATATTTGTGAAATTGATGTTGTCTCTATAGTGGCTTAAATTTTACAAAAATATTGATTATACGTTAATTTTGGATAAGGCATGTGGATATGTTTGAGGTGGCTTTATGTGTATAGTCATGTTCACAGATGTGTGAGGACACAGGTATGTGTGTATGTATGTATATATGTATATGAATGTTTATATGCATGTATGTATGTAAATATATGTGTATGTATGGGAGCTAACAGACAGGGAAGGAAAAAGAGGTTGTGGAAGTGGGGTTATTAATATCACATGGACAGAAAGTGTGAATCGGGGTTGGGGATTTAGCTCAGTGGTAGAGCGCTTGCCTAACAAGGGCAAGGCCCTGGGTTCGGTCCCCAGCTCCGGAAAAAAAAAAAAAGTGTGAATCATGAGTTGATGTGGGTCTTCAGATAGTATAGGATGTGAAGTCATGGAAGAAATAAAGCAAAGCACTGTTATACTGAAAACAGAGAGATGATTCAGACTGGTATAGTATCAGGCAAGGGTGAGAAGGCATGACGACTGTACTCAGCTAAATACTGAGCTAGTAGCTGAGCAAAAAGGGCAAGATGAGTAGTGTGTAGATGAAAAATATATGCAGTTTGCAATTTGAAAAGATATTATTGGGCCTAAAAACAAAGAAGACTCTGCCTCTTCTTTCAATATGAAAGAGTAAAAGGGACAGCATAATAAATTTAATGATCCCAATCCAGAAAGAAAAATAACTGCATTGCATTTGTGAAATCAAAAGTAAATAATAATTAAGAAGGGAAGAAAACTCTACGCAAAAAAAAAAAAAATACAGGCAACTAAGGAATGCTTAAGAGTGAGAGAAAGTTTTACCAAGGGAAAAGTACAGCAGTTGGATATTCAATACAAAATAGTCAACACTGGAAACATGCCTGTTAGTAATATTATGTACTGAATGAGTAGGTTATACTTAGAGAATTATATGTAAAGGCATAAACAGATGCACCTGTAACAACAATTAATGAAAAAAGAAGTCATGAATTTGAAGAGAGCAGGGAGGAGCATGTAAGAGGGTTTGGAGGGGGAAAAAGCAAGGAGGAATGATATAACTACATAATAATCTCAGAAATAAAAGAAAATACATTTTCAAAAAGTGTATTAAACAGAGAAAAGAGAAGAAACATAGTTACTAGGGTGGCCTAGGCTGACAGGGAAAAATAAACCAAATGGTGCACAGTTAACGGCTATGAAAGATAGGTCAAGTATTGATGTAAAGAAATAATATCTACAATGATTAGATATTGTAAATTCTGAGTTTAATGTATTTTATCTTTCTCTAATAGATATGCTAATTCACTCAACTTCATTAAATACTTCACAATGAACAGCATTGCATTGCACAAGTTAACTTTATAAATTAAAACATATATTCATAAAAAGATTTTTGTGTTCACAATGTTGTAAATAATAGTGAGATAAAAATAGAAGAAATGAATGAAGTAGATGTCATAAGGGAACTTTCACTGTCCAGAAAGATAATAAAGACCTAGATTGTTCATAATAACCAAAAAAGAATGTATTTTATTGAACTTACTTGAGTATCATGAACTTACTTTACCCTGAGGAACATAGCCTAGTAAAGATTCTGCTAACCTCTGAACTCACATAACTGTCATTTTCCCTTGGCACTGTTATTCTAGGTCTAAGAGCTCACAGTTGACAATTGATGAAAAACCAGTGTGTGTGTGTGTGTGTGTGTGTGTGTGTGTGTGTGTGTGTGTGTGTGTGTAAGCATGTGGGCACGTGGTTAGGAATGTTCACATATATTAATAGATATTATTATTGTTTGAAGGCCAGTCTTTGCCTGGGCAACAATATTTGGGCAAATAGAGATTAGCTCCCAGTAAACTTCCTGTCCATCAGGAACTTACAGTCTTCCTGCCCCTCCTTCTGCAATGATCACTGAGCCTTAGGTATGGGAGTTGTATTGAAAATGTATCCATTGCAACAGGGATCCACAACTTTTCATTTATATTGGTTGTGGTTTTCAGTAATGCTCTTCATCTGGTTTAACCAGAACTTTCCTTGATGGGAGTGAAGAGTACTGTTCTCTCTGTGTGTGCAAGGACAAAAATTTATAATGTAATCTGCTTAGATATTGGGTCTCCTAGAAATTTCAAAAGCTATGTCCATACAGTCTTATCAGCATGACTGTCTAAATATTCTGGACAAGAACATCAACCATAGAATACTGCCAACTGCCAGAAAAATTCCATGAGGTCTTAATTCTACATAAAGGGATACAAGCAACCAAGGAATGTTGAGAGTTGGAGAAATAGTTTTTTTTCCCCCGGAAAGCATATAGCAATTGTTTCTCAAATAAAAAACTTGTCATATATATTTCAAATGTTTGTCATTATATGTCATATATACATACATACATGTATATGTATCTAATATAAATACAAGCACTGTTTAACTACCAAGAAGATGAGATTGTACATATGTTTAGAAATATATATGTAAATAAGTATACATATATTTATGTAACAATAAATCAAACAAGACATAATTTGAAAGAGCAAGGAGTAGTGTATGTGAGGATTTGGAGAGGGGAAAAGGAAAGATGAAGAAGAACATTCATACTATAATCTAAAATTTGAGAAATAATTCAAAATAATAATAATTAGAATAGATAATGGAAAAGCAAATAGGTAGACCCCTAATCGTTCTCTTCAAGATATTTATACTCTACCAGTAATTTCGAAACAAAATAAAAATTTTTCTTTCTTTTTAGGCATATCCACAATTCTGCCAAGAGTCATTTTTAAAACGGTTCCTCCAGAACATTATCTTTTACCATATTTATCATCTAGCACTCCAATCTTGCTCAAATTTCCTTCAGTTCTTCCCTTTCTATTTATCTCACAAAGTTTACTTTGTCTATACTTTTTCTAAATATGCCTGGGCTTCGATCCCATTTAAGAAATTAAGAGCCCTGATATCTGCTTCTAATTTATTTATGGAACCCTAAAAGTGATTAGAAGTAAAAATAAATAAGTAACTTGAAAACAAATCAATGTACGTGTAATTACAACCTACTACAGCACTGTTTTGACTGTGACTCCCCATCTGCCTAATCTATTTCCAAGAGTCTTAAGATACCCATTCTGATTCAACTGCTCCTGCTTGTTCCCCTGTGATTTCTAATCCCTATCAAACTGCTACCAGCAACTCATTCACAGCGAAGTCTATGGCACTTAGCAAATCTTGTAGGTCCTTAGTGATTCACTTTAAGGGTTTTGTCTAACAACTTTCAAGCCAAGAGCAGCACATTTGGGTAAAGACAAGGTCACTTGAGACCCAGGGAAGAAACCCAAACCAACTTAAATGGGTCTCAAGCTGAACTCCTCCATCTTACTCTCGAGTGACACAGCACTTCTTCAGACTCTAGTGTACTGGATCATTCCGGGTCTGCTAACCAGATCTCTCTGCAGCTAGGACTCCAGGAGAGGAAACAAAGGAGCGAGAGGAAAAGGTAAAAATGTCCTGGGACACAGACAGTTATGTAGGTAGAATAGATTCTCACTTGCGTTCAACCAAATAGAGAAAAAAACCTAAACCCTTTGTAAAGTGTTTCATGTTTTAAAGAATGATCAGAGGCACTTGTGTAAAGAAAACAAATCAAAATGAGAGAAAGTTGAGTGTCAACTCTTGAATTGATTGAATTTTTCTATAACATTCACATAATTTTACCAATATTTTGTGATAACACAGAGGAAAAACCTTGTCACTTTGTTTAAAATTCTGGTGCTGTCCTAAGAAACTGTCTTGTGGGGAACATCACCCATAGAACTCCTGATAGATAACTATACATTCTCCCCTGGGAACTTCAACATGTACAAGTTTCTGCTTTTGTGGTGCATCTCTTTTGTTGTCAAGCAGTCATTTATGACAGGATACTGACTTCTAGCCGTTTATACATTTAACTGTTCTAACTCCCACTATGTCCCCAGATATTTAGCTACAGTGGTGCCAAGTACTTTCTCTGTAAAGAAATTATTAACCTAGAAATATTAGAGTATGAAGGCATCAAGATTTTCAAATATTTGTGCTTAGTGAATCAGTTCAAGACTTTTCTTTATCTTCATCACAGTTCCTGCTAACTAACAAACAGAATACAATACTTCTACATCCTACTTCAAATTGATAATACATTGAAAAACAAGAACAGTTGCAGTTTAGAACAAAACTTTTTTAGGAATGGTGCCAAATATATACATGTAATATTTGTACAGGGACTAATTTTGCCTTATTTGGCTTATCTAATTTTTGACATGAAGAAGTTTAATTTAACACTTAATTTCAAATAAAGCAAGAAAGATAATATGTGAGAGTTTAGAGGTAGAATAGAGATGGTAAAAATAATAAAATTATAGTATAATATAAAAAAGAAATTAAAAAGATAAGATCCAGTCACATAAACTAAGATTTAGGTCTGATATTCCAAACTTCATATATTTACTATGCCAGATCACCTCCTAGGAGATATGTGTATTGTTAAACACCAGTGTGCCATTGACAAAATGCAATTTTAATATAAAATATTGAATCAGTCGACTTACTATGTAAAAATGCTATAGTAGAATTTGAGTACTAAGTCAATTATCACAACATATTGGACTCTTACATATTTATAATAATTTAATTATATAAAGACCATTTATTTTGTATATTACTAAGCCTAAGCATATATGTATGATTTAATTGCCATTATAAATCCAGGGATATTAATATACCATAAACTTAACAATAGCTGGGTAACGGGCACGTGAGGGAGTCTCCAATGTTTGTCTGTAATACCAGCACTCAGCGGGTTGAGGCAGAAGAGTCCTGAGTCAGACAAAGCCCTGATTGTCTAGTGACTTTGAGACCAAACTGGGCTACAGAGAAAGACCCTGTTTATAAATAAAATCCAAAGGAAAACAACAGTAACAGGAAGAAAATCCAAATCATTAGACTTACAAATGATTTGGAAATATGTTAAATATGTCATCATGTGGATGTAACTATAAAACACTAGTAATCCAACATGTCAACTACAGGCAGGAATTACGTCCCAATATTAATATCATATTTCTAGGTAAAGCAACTTTGAAATATATGCTTTGTTTTGTGATTTTAAGTTTTTATTATTATTTCTCCTTTTGTACAATATTTGCTAAAATTATACAGTTGAAATGTTAAATAAAATTGTGAAGCCTCATGTTTAAAAGCTTGTAATTGTACTTGTATAATTTTAAAAACTTACTACTATATTTTATATCAATATTTGTTGTGACTTCCCTTTTCGCATATTGACATACATTCATGACTTTCATTTAGTGACAGAAAATGTTGTATTTCTATCAAAATAATTATATAGTTCAAAATATTTAATAACTATAATAAGGTGCACTTTTGGTAAAAATCCTTATGTTAACCCCAAACACTACTCCCTGCAGAAACACAACCAAACGTTTCCACAGAAAATTGTTAAGTCGTCTTGACTCTTAACCAACTCCCCGTTTGTCCTTGACTGGATGTCTGGAAATGCTGAATTGTTATCTGTTGAGACATTTTGAGATTGCAGGTTTGTCATCCCACACATCCACTATTCTACCAAAACGATCATCTTCCTTTCTACATAATTTTCCCACATAGTTCCTGGATATTTTATAAGAATAAATTATTCATAATGAATGTTCTTAGGGAAGAATCCTAAAGCACAAAGACCAATGCTACAAACAAGATGATACACAATTATATTTAGCTTCCCTACCTGGGATAAACACTTCAATGACTGACATGTTCATACACACACACTCTGCCTGTAATATGGGATGCATGCCCTGCTGTACCCTACCATCTAGGTGGTCATATTAGGAAATGATAAGATTGGAGTATTACTCAATCAAAGCAACTGGAAAATCTAAATCACGGAACAGGCATGTTTAATGAGAAATTATTTTTGAGAAGGTGTCTTTCTCGTAGCAAGTTTTCCAGTATTTTCTGCATTCCCACTAAAAGTAGCTCAAGGGATGACTTGATCATCAATTAACTAATCATTACCAATAGAAACTGTTGTCCTTGTCTCTCTAGGAACCAGACCTTGAAGAGCTCCTGTGACAATGCCCTCATGTAATAACTCCATTCCTCAGCCCTTGATATTCATCCTGACTGGAATCCCAGGCCTCGAATCCTCCCATGGCTGGTTCTCAACATCCTTTTTCTTGATATTTGTAATAACCATCATAGGAAATGGCACCATTTTAAATATAATTTGGATAGAGAAGACTCTCCATGAGCCAATGTTTCTCCTCTTGGCTACACTATCAGTTGTGGACTTGTGCCTGGTTACAGTCACTGTACCCCGAATGCTAGGAATCTTCTGGATGAATGCCAAAGAAATCAGCCTTGAGGCCTGCCTCACACAGATGTTTTTCATTCCTTCCTTTTATGTCATGGAATCGGGGATCCTCTTGGCCATGGCCTTTGATAGATTTGCAGCTATCTGGTACCCTTTGAGGTACACAACCATCCTGGACAGAAACATGCTTGTGAAGATGGCACTGGCTATACTGGCAAGGGCAGTGGCCGTGGTCACCCCTGCCCCCATCCTAACTAAAAGGCTGGAACGATTCCAAACACAGGTCATCAGTTATTCCTACTGTGCCTACATGGCTGTGGTGATGATTGCTTGTGGAGACATCTCCAACCACGTTGTCTACGGCCTCATGGTTATTGTAGCATCTGTGGGGATTGATCTCCTTTTTGTCATTCTGTCCTATACTCTGATCCTTTGTGCTGTCTTTCGTATTCCATCTGGGCAAGCCAAGAGAAAAGCTCTCAGCACGTGTGGTTCTCATCTGTGTGTCATTGGTCTGTTTTATTCTCCAGTTGTCTTTTCTGTCTTATCCCAGATTTTAGGGTACCATATGGCTCCCTACTTACAGATTGTAATCGACAATTTGTATTTTCTGGTGCCTCCTATGGTCAACCCCTTAATATATGCAGCCCGAACCAAACAGATGAGGGAGCGGGTGTTGCGCGTACTGACCTGTCAGAGAAACTGAGCTGACGCCTGTGATGCAAGGAAGACATGGGGGCATGGGGTTGGGTGCTATCCACAGCCAGAAGTTCAAATAATTTCTACCAGTTCAGGATTCTCTTCAGAGGGGGAAGAGAGTACTAATTCAAGAAAAGAACTCTGTCAGGTTAGAAATACAACTTGCATGTATTCGTTTGATCTTAATGTATGAAAGCTTAGTAATTCCTAAGTACTTGCTTATATGTAAGAAAATAGGGACATTGCATTGTAACTTTTATTGTTTATATGATCAAATGATATTACTTGAACTGAAAACATTTTCCAAATGGTGTAAGAGTGTGTCATCAACATGGTGAGGCTTTAATTTTGTCTTTTCATGGTTGTGATTCACTCTTTCACCAAATCATAATCATAAATAATATAAAAGAATTTTAAAAATAGATATGTAAATATATCTATGAACATATTGATAACTAATGAGCTTTATTTCTCTACTTATATTGTACATTAAAGAATCATATTGGGTATGTTATAAAATGCCTTTAGAAGTTCTAACCCCCATTGTTGGTCATTTTGGGTAATGTCATCTCCATATGGTACTGGGAGCCTCCCTCGTCCTTGGTGTCTTGGATGTTACAGTTTTTTCCTCTCCACAAGACATACACACTGTTGCATATTTCCATTCATTCGTCTCGCCCACTGGGCTTCTCTTCTGTCTCCTCTGCATACCTGATCCCGTTCACCTTTTAATCCCTCCTCCACATCTTCCTTCCTTCCCCCTGCCTCCCATGATTAATTTTCTCTCTCTTATAAGTGGGATTGAATCATCCATACTTAGACCCTCCTTCTTGTTAAGCTTCATATGGTCTGTGAGTTGTAGCATGGGTATTTTTGCTAATATCCACATATCAGTGAGTGCATAACAGGTGTGTTCTTCTAGAGTGTTTCCTCACTCAGGATGATATTTTCTAGTTCCATCCATTTCCCTAAGAATTTATGAAGTCATTGTTTTTAATAGCTGTGTAATACTCCATTGTGTAACTTTACCACATTTTTTATATCCATTCATCTGTTGAAGGACATCTGGGTTCTTTCCAGTCTCTGGCTATTATAAATAAGGATGCTAAGAACACAGTGGAGCATGTGTCCTTGTTATATGTTGGAGCATCTTTTGGGTATATGCCCAGGTGGGTATAGCTGGGTCTTCAGGTAGAACTATTTCCAATTTTCTGAGATACTGCCAGATTTATTTTCAAAGTGGTCGTACCAGTTTGCAATATCGCCAGGAATGGAAGATTGTTCCTCTTTCTCCAAATCCTCAGCAGCTCCTGCTGTCACCTGAGTTTCTTCTTTTTTTAAAAATTGTGCAATGTTTTATTTTGTCAACTACATTTGTTTTTAATCACAAGGTTTTGTAAACTTTTCCCCTTTTTATATTAACCATTTCATTCGTTTACGTTTCAAATGATATCCCCCTTCTCATTTACCACTCCATCAATCCCCCAACCCATTCTGCCCTCCTCTATACCTCCCTTCACCCATTCACCCACTCCTGCCTCACTCCTCTAGCAACCCCCTACACTGGGGCATCAAGTCTCCTTTCCTTTCACTGATGTCAGATAAGGCCATCCCTTGCTACTTATGCATCTGTTGTCCTGGCTCCCTCCATGTATATACTTGATTGGTGGTTCAATCCCTGGGAATGCTGGGTGGTCCAATTAGTTGATATTGTTCTTCTTATGGGGTTGCAATCCCCTCAGACCCTTTAGCCCTTCCCCTACCACTTCCATTGAGGCCCCCCGCTCAGTCTGTTGGTTGGCTGTAAGTATCGGCATTTATATTGGTCAGTCACCCGAGGTTTGGATCTTAACCATTCGGATTGGTATAAGGTGGAATCTCAGAGATGTTTTGATTTGCATTTTCTTGATGACTAAGGATGTTGAACATTTCTTTAGGTGCATCTCGGCCACTTGAGATTCCCTGAGAATTCTTTGTTTAGCTCTGTACTCCATTTCTAATTAGGTTATTTTGTTTTCTGGGGTCTAATTTCTTGAGGTCTTTTTATGTTTTGGATATTAGCTGTCTGTCAGATGTATGGTTAGTAAAGATCTTGTCCCAATCTGTAGGTTGCCTTTTTATCCTATTGATAATATTCTTTGCCTTATAGAAGTTTCTCAGTTCATGAGGTCCCATTTGTCAGTTGTTGATCTTAGAGCCTAAGCCACTGGTGTTCTCTTTGGGAAATTTTCTCCTGTGCCACCTCCAACATATAAACATGGCCAGGAAAGAAAGAGGTTCCCAGAACCCAACAGGGATGACTTGAGGTGAAAGTTTCAGTGAAGTGGGAGATAAAACTTGTACAGACCACCTCCAGTAAATAGGCATGTCCCCCAGTTGAGGGATGAGGATGAGGCCACCTATGAATCTCAAAGTTTTTAATCCAGAAATGTTCCCGTCCATAGAAAAGGCAGGGACAAAGAATGGAGCAGAGACTGAAGAATGGTCCATCTGGGGACTGCCCCACCTGGGAATCCATCCTGTCTTCAAATGCTAAATCTGACACTGTTGCTGTTGCCAAGAGGCACTTGCTGACATGAACCTGGCATTGCTGTTCCCTGGGAGGTTCTGCCAGCACCTAACCAATGTAGATATGGATTCTTGGAGCCAACCATGAGACTGAGCTTGAGGACCCTGGTGGAGGAGTTGGCAGAAGAAAGGGAAGAACAGAGGGGGATTGCAACACCATAGGAAAAACAATGTATGTTCACCAGATCACCAAGTACTTCCACAGACTATAGCACCAACCAAGGAGTGTACAGAGAAGGATTCATGGCTCATGATACATATATATATATATATATATACATATACATATATAGTGGAGATACATATATAGTGGAGGATAGGCCTTGCCTGACATCAATGGGAAGGGAGACCCTTGGTTCTTTGAAGGTGTGATGGCCCAGCATAGGGGATCTTAGAGTAGTGGGGCAGGAATGTGTAGGTGGAGGGGGGAGCACCCTCATAGAAGCAAAAGGGAGGGGGGAGTGGGTAGATGGGATGGGGTTTGTGGAGGGGTAATCTGGAAGGTAGATATCATTTGAGCTGTAAACAACAAGAATGATTAATTAAAAAATACAATTAACCAAAGGTCATAAAATGGTTACTAATGACTTTTTGTAGGTGAAAAGACAGAAGATAAAATATTGACTGGGTTTATTTATACAAAATTTCAATATCACTATTACTCTGTAATACTGATTGATGGTCAAGCAAGAGGGAGGAGGAATGGGATGAGGAGCTGTTGGAGGGGGACCAAAGAAGGGAGCAATGACTGGAATGTAAATAAAAAGAAAAACATAGAAACTAAACAGAGGAGAGAGAGAGAGAGAGAGAGAGAGAGAGAGAGAGAGAGAGAGAGAGAGAGAGAAAGAGAGAGAGAGAGAGAACTAGAATCCCCAGAGCAGGCCTCCAACAATACTCCCCACACATGGACAGTGCTCCTTCCAGAAGCTGAAAGCTATTAAACAATAGTTATGTCAACTATGGGATACCTCCCGATGATAGTCAGATAGGACCCTGAAGCTCCAAATTAATACATGTTTTTGATCTTGCATGCCCAGCAAAGCACTCTTTATGAAGGCATCATGCACTTAGGTCACATGTCATAGAAAAAATGAAACCAGAGTTGACTTGGATGTTTTCTTCCTAGCTACAACTAACTGCTAAAGTTACAGAAGGGTTTTTTGGTTGTGGGTGCCATTTTATTTGGTGGTGTAGCCACTGGCTTAAGTGAATAACATCCCAAACATACTCAGGAAAGAAATTGTGTGTGTTCAGTGAAGCACACAATCAAAGTCAGAGGACTGAACAGGAAGAAGGGAAATCAAATTTCAGAGAGAAATCAAGGAGATACCTTTCCAAAGGAAAGATAATTCAAATGACTACTACTTGCAATATAAATGCACAAGAGTTTATCCTGTCTTTAAGAAATGCAGGCACAGGTGATGAAGCAGAGACTGAGGAAAAGACCAACCAGTAATGGGCCCAAATTGAGACCCATCCCATAGAGAAGCACCAATACCTGACACTATTAATGATACTCTGTTATGCTTAAGTCAGGAGTCTAGCATGGCTGTCCTCTGAGAGGCACCACTTAGCAGCTGACTCAGAGAAATGGAGACACACACAGCCAAACAGTGGATAAAGTTTGGAACTCTTATGGAAGAATAGCCAGAAGGATTGCAGACACTCACTGGGATAGGAACTCCACAGGAAGGACAACTGAGTCAATTAACCTGGACCCTTGGGGCTCTCAGAGTCTGAACCACAGACCAAATACACAGTTTGGACCTAGTCCTCCCCTCTCATATGTAGTAGATGTGCAGCTTGGTCTTCATGTGGTCCCGTACAACTGGAGCGCGGCTATCCCAATAGCTGTTTATAGTATATGGGATATATTCTAGTTGGGCTGCCTTCTATGAACACAGTGGGAGAGAAAGCATCTAACATTGCAAAGACTTAAAATGCTAGGGTTGGGGGGATACTATGGGATGTCCCCATGTGTTCATAAGAGAAGGAAAGGAGCAATGGGGGAAAGGATTGTGGGAGAGGATGACCAAGAGAAGGCAGTGAACTGGGTGTAAAGTGAGTAAGTAAAAAGTAAATAAAAAATATAAACGTATAAAACAGAAAAGTAATTAAAGTGAAAAAACATGCCCTTAAAAAGATACTCTTTTTCTTATTTCAAGCTTTCCGTTTCATCTATATGGTTTCACATATTTGCATACATTAATATATCCAAAGCTGTACCTATTATTAAAATACTATTATTAAAGATTATGTATTTTGTTACAACACTGTCTCTATAGGAAACAAGTCTTTTCTTTATATCTAGTAAAATGAAAGTATAATAAAAGTAAACACTGTAATAAAATGCAAGTTTCCATTGAATAATATGACTTGCAAGCTTTTTACATGTTGAAAAGTGGCACTTTTATTGCCTTTCTAAATATCTATGGCTTTAAATTTGTTTTCACAAATTCTTAGGTTTGTCAGTACATAAACGTGTGATGTATCCATCAGTTTTCTGTACCCTATTATCTTCTATGTGACATAAGGGAACGTAGAAGAATAATTTATTCTGCTTATACAGTTTGTTTCTGCTACTTAAAATATTTTAGGTGCCATAGTAAAGACTGCTCCCAGGCTGCTCTAGTGGTTTCCTGAAGAGATCCATGTTCATAGCAACAGAGTGTTAACACTCCATCTATGAAGCTTTTGTTGGTTTGTGAAGTAGCATTCACTAATGAATACAATGTACCAAGAGTGTTATACTGCACCTTAAGGCATTGCTCTCCACAAAGAGGGTATATAGGGATCACTGGATAAATCTTGTACAGTTCTACTCCCCATTGTGGTCATGGGGAACTCTACTTCTTATACTAATTCAAAATACCCTCAACAGAAGAAAGCTCTGAAACTCTCACATATTTAAATAAAATAAAACTATCCGACAACACTAAAGTTTTCACTATGGTTTTCTTTAATAGCATATCTTTATGTCAGTGATCTAATTTTAGGTTGAAACCATTTTTCAGGTAATTTTATCTTTTTTCTTTTGTAAATATAGAATGTTATTAATTTGATCCTCAATAGGAAAGGAAATCAAAAGAGCGAATGAAGAGATTACTGAGTTAATATTTTTAGTACTCGTGTGGTGCCAGCCAAGATGGGACAGACGCTCTCAGTGCTTAGATCCTAAAGAGTGAAGACTGACAAAGTAGCCAGAGACACAAAGGTAAATTCAATGTCTCTGTTCTCTTCTTTTGTTTGTAGGAGCTTTTGCTTCATAAAGATAAGAAGAGAAAATATAATGGTCTATTTAACATGATATCTGCTCAGTTAAATAGTAGAGATCTCAAACTCTTCACATTGTCTCCTAATTAACTTTTGGTGAAAAGTTAATTTAGTGTGAGTCTTAAAATGACACAGACAAGGCATTTACAACAGTACTAGATTTTAGGCTGTTGAAATGGGTGTGTTGGTAAAGGCACTTGCATTTTTTGTAATGTGTATTTTATGTAAATGCACATTTATATGTAATGGATATTTTGCATTTGTGTAAAACTGTGTATCAGATGGTAGGGAAATTAGCAGTGATCTCATGCAACAGGATGGTCTGTGTATTTTGTTAAAATTGAATACAGGCTGCTTCTCAGGACCAGAATTCTCAAAGAATTCAGACTTATATATCAGCACAGCTTCATGAATTTTAATGACATTAATTTTAAAACTGATTTAATACTATGAATAAAATCTTTATCATCTGAAATAATGTTTGACGTTCAAATCTCACATTTAACATTACGTTCTCCAGGAAATCTTGTATGACTCCTTTTAAAATGTAGTTTTTTTCTCCGTGTATAGCCAATTATATTGTCTTAACCTTCTTATGCATTACACTATATGTGATCAATATTTTTATCTACATGTAAAATCATAGAACAGATACATAAGTGTCAGTGTTTGCCATCAGGGAAAAATTACCTTCTGCATTAAGAAAGCACAAGATATGTCTGGGTTTGGAGAAAGAAAAAATAGGGATCTAAGAATGCAAGAAAGAACGAAAAATGGAGAATAAATCTTAGGTGAGGGATCAAGGAGTATATGATATTTGTATCTTTCACCTGTGTTTATTCCATGTCTATACTGGCTTTCTGTTGAGAATATGGACTGACTTTTCATGAAAGATCAGTATATTGGAAAAAAATAATGAAAATAGTCATATATGGTTCAAGCAGTTTTAACAGGCAGTTCTCTAGTTTTCCTCTGACACAAGATTTTAAGGTTCTTTATTGAGTATTAGACTTCAAAACAAAAATGTGTACAACCCATTTGCGGATCTCCTTTGTCTTCACACCATAGACAATAGGGTTAAGGGCAGGGGGCAGGAGCAGATAGATGGTAGACAATAAGATATGGATATACGGTGACACATGACCAAAACGGTGACTGAAAAAGGAAAAAAAGGCAAGGATATAAAACTCTAGGAAGACAACAATATGAGCTGTACAAGTATTGAAAGCTTTGCTCCGTGCCTCTTTCTGAGGAAGATGTAAAACAGCTTGGAAAATCAAAAAGTAGGAGATGAAAACGAATATCATGTCAAAGCCCAGAATTGCAAAAGCCACAAAGAGCCCATATGATTTATTAATAGTGACATCTTCTGCTGCCAGCTTGACGACAGCCATGTGCTCACAATAAGAATGAACGATCACAATGGAGTGGAACCGTTGCAGTCGCTTGAGGAGAACAGGTAAAATCCCAACAAGTACAGTTGCCCGGACTGCAACCATCAGAATGACTCGAAGTAAAAATAAAGGTGTAAGGATGGATGGGTGCCTCAGAGGGTCACAGATGGCGACGTATCTGTCAAAAGCCATGGCGAGCAGAATGCCAGATTCCATTCCTTGCAAGGCATGGATGAAGAAGAGCTGGGTGAGGCAAGTATCAAAAGCCATAGAACATGAACCAAACCAGAAGATGGCCAACATCTTAGGAGCAATGGCTAAACAGAGACCAAGGTCAGTAGCTGCCAGTACTGCCAAGAAAATGTACATGGGTTGGTGTAGGCTGCGTTCTCTGGGAACAATGATTAGCAGGAAAAGGTTTCCCAGCAAAGCCACAAGACATACAACAAAGAAGGGAAATCCAATCCAAAACTGCACATGCTCTAGTCCAGGGATGCCAACCAGAATCACTGTCCTTGGGTTCAGATATGACAAGTTGGTATAGCCCATGAATCTGAAAAATCCTGTCATCACCACTGATACTGACACCTAATCAGATAGAACTGGTGAATGCGAAGGTGCAAACACTCAAATTTCATCTTGGAATCTTATACATATGGACCATGTGGCTTTAAATCTTTGAGCATCAACCAAGTTTTATAAGAATGTGGTTCCTTGATATTCTTTTGAAAATCCAGTGTACCTTATAGATAATGAAGATGGTATTATATCCATCTTCTAGAGATTATACGAGTGAAAATGTATGGCCTAATTGCATTGATTCTGTAAGTTTCTGGAATCACCCCAGCTGGTCTCAAAGAAAGCAAATGTGTCTTTTCCCGTATCTATCTATAAACTCTGTGTACCTTCCAGGCTATGTTCAACTTCACTGTGACAAAGAGCATCTTGTAGCCTGATGATGATGATGATGATGGTGGTGATGATGATGATGATGATGATGATGATGATGATGATGATGATGATAGTGGTGGTGGTGGTGGTGGTGGTGGTGGTGGTGGTGGTGGTGGTGATGATGATGATGGTGGTGAAAGTACTCACAAATCTCAGAAAACAGTGGAGTTTAAAACACAGAGATGTCAATGAAGCAAAAAGGAACATAAGCTAATAAAGGACAGTGTCAAACCTGGAATATTATATAGCTTCTAGTTAACTGTGTTTAAACATGCTTATTACACTAATGCACTTCATATGCAGGAAAGCAACAGGCCTCTCAGGCTGAGTGGAATTCAATGTAACTTATTTTATTTTACTTTTTTATTGTTTCCAGTTGGCAGGTAAATTAATTTCTAACACTTTTGAGCTTTTCCAACACAAGGATGGCTTAAGTTTCTCCTTTTTTAAATATTTGCTATTTCTCTCTCTCTTTGGCAACGAATTAAAACTTCAACTCTACAAATCTACTCTTTTGTCTTTTTAATTTTTTCACTAACAACTCTATGAACATGAAGTTGTATATGATTTTCATTCTATATCCTCTAATATCAATCATATATAAACATAATCACTGAACAGGGAGGATAATATTGAGTGGAATTTTAAAAATACTTTTTATTTTAATGAAGTGAGAGGCTGCCTTACTAAAACCAAATGAAAAGATTATAAACATAGGACTTAGCACATTAATACATATGAAGGTATGAACTGAATTTCTCCAGTGTCACGTAATATAAAATATTAAAGAAGTTGATAAAAAGTAGATATCTTTCCACATGAGCTCGTCTATTCACAGAAACTATGAGAATATGACCCAGAAATTAGAAATGTTGATTTAAATATTGGGAAATACTGCATTACAAAGTTATTCAGATGTCTATCTGAAAGGAACTTAGCAGTAGAAGTGGAAATCTATTAAAAGTCATTACTCACAAAAAATTTAATGTTTTATGAACAGGACACAAGTTGTGGTAAAAGGTAAAGGAACTGCAGAAGGAAATTTCGTGTTGAGATAATTATTTAAATGCTGATCGATGATCTAAGGACACACGACAAAATTAGTTATGGTTTCACCATGGTAGGTAGAAAATAGATAATGGTGCAAAGTATGTCTCATAGTGAAAAATGCACAGATCACATTCAGCTTCTCCATTTTAGTATGAACATGCAAATACACACACACACACACACACACACACACACACATATATATATATATACATACATATGTAATTTTTAAATAGGTATCTATGATTCTCTTTTGTGTATCAATAAAAAAGCATTTGTTTTGAGCAACATAAATTTCCCTGATAATCTGAACTTCAGGGATGAGATATGAGCTGTAACTGCTCAGAAAGCAGGATTAGATACTGAGCTAAGAAAAGTGGAATGCTCCTGTGTTTCATTCTGTCTTCGCATACTTTCAGTTGTTCTTCTCAAAGTATATACATGTTTGTACACACACACACACACACACACACACACACACAGAGAGAGAGAGAGAGAGAGAGAGAGAGAGAGACTGCACACACAAATTTCCAAAGCACAAACTATCTCTTCACATATAAAATTTTAATATGCTAATAGTAGGCAACAAACTGATTGAAATGACACTTTGATAATCTTATTCTCACCTTGTTCTTGCTACTAGTTAATGTCTTCCTCACATATGTCTTCCTCACATGCAACTAAAGCAATGATACAAAAATCACCTTCTATTTCTTCCATCCCTAAAGGTGTTTCTATATTTAGATGTGAGTCTAATCCATGTTACATAATATTAAGAAAAAAACCCTGTGTCCAAGAAAGAACACTGACTCATGCTAGAGGAATATCCATCAATAAGACACTTGAGATGAGATTATCTGATACTCTTTTTTCTTAATTTGGTTCTTCTTTTTTTTTAAATTGCTGCAAACAGAAATGCTTAGCTGTATGAAGGTCTTAATACAGGGAGAAGAAACTCACCCAGACAGAAAAACAGCCAGCTTAAATAGATCTTTGCTGACACTCAGATTTGGGAAGGAATTAATAACTTGCCAACTTGCATCATCTGCTTATGGTCTCTTCTTTTCTTGGCTTTTCTTAGAACTGAGCTGATCCCAGGTTGATGTTTTGACCTATTCCCTGGAGGACGACAGTACATTTCTGATATTCATGTCTAGTTAGTAGAGGAAAGATTCTCATTACTTCATGCTGCACATCCTGAATACAATAATCACAGAAAGCCAATTCTAAATTACAAGTTTTTTAGGCCTCAAATGATTTGGCACCTTGACTAAATGAAGAGGAGGCAAAAAGAACAAGTAGAATAGGAAAATAAAAGATTCATTATTGCTTTTGTCCAACTTGTGACCTGCGGTCAGTGTTATAACAAAATGAAAGAAAATACTACTTATCATAGAAAATATTTAACTAGAACAGTCAATCATGCACTCCTGACAACTACTATATTACTAAATTTATTTGAAAATATTACAGTACTTTGAAGTTTCAAGAACAAAAGAGATTTAGAAATCATCTTATTTCTTTTCTCCTTTTTACATTCTTGTCTATTTATTTTATTATGCCAATTTTAATACAGATGTACTGAAAATAATAGAAGTCAAATGCCTTTCAATTGTTCCAAGGATTAGGGAGAATTTTTAATAATCTCCAGCAACAGTGAAGTCAGCCAACAATGGAATCTGCCTTTAATTGTTTAAATGTTTGCAAAATTAATTGAATAATTTTTTCAATTTACTGACTGCATTTTCTGAAAAAAATTTCTGATTAATATCATTTTTGATTAGATAGTTTGGTAGAATTATCATAGGAAGATGATTAGTTGAGCTATTTGAAATGATCTTTTTCTTTTTATTTATTCATCTCTCATGAAATGTATCCAGACCACAGCTTCCCCTTCCTCCATTTTCCCAGTCCCACTCTATCCCTTCATCACCCTGAATCCACTGCTCCTCCATTTTCCTTTAGACAATGACTCCTGCAATCCTTCCTCCACCTCTTACATGGTTTTCCCTGAGTTCTGCCAAGTGTTTGGCTGTGAGTCTCTTCATCTGTTCCCATCAGAGACAGGAGGAAGCCTATCTGATGAAGATCGGGGCTAGACATCAATCTATGAGTACATCAGAGTATCATTAAGAACCATTTTGTGATTTGTTTAAATGTGTTTGTTCATTTGTTTGTCCATCATTTTTAGTTCCACCCCAGGTCTCTGCACCATCCAAATTTCAGTTCCTGGCTAGTCAAGCAGAGTCACTCATGGGTTCACTCTAGTGTCTTCAATCTCAAGTTACACCATACATTGGTTAACCACTCCAACAAGCTCTGAGCCACCATTGCCCTATGACATCTTGCAGACAACACAGGTTGTGGGTAGAAGGTTTTGTGACTGGGCTCTAAGTCTCACCACTGGAGTCTTAATTGGTTATCAAAGATGGCCAGTTTAGGTTCCTTATCTTCCATTACTAGCACTCCTCACTTAGGTCACCCTCATAAGTTCCAGAAAGTTTCCTATGCACTATTTGTCCACATAACACCCTAAACACATCCACCCCATATTCCAATAGTCTCTCCTTGGACTTTCTCAATCTCCCAACCTGATCCCTTCTGTTCCCGTCTCTATCCTCCCCAAGTCCACCCTCAAATCTATTCTAGTTCTCCTTTCCAAGAAGATCCACATGTCCCTCTTAAAGGATTTTTTTGTTTTTCTCCCTCCCTCTGAGTGACGATGATTATCTTTAACACCTAATACCCCCTTGTAAGTGGATTCACATCATGCTGGTCTTTCTGAGACTGGGTTGCCTTGTTCAGGATGATTTTTCTAGGTCCACTCATTTGCCTGCAACTTCCATGATAATCATTCTTTTCTGACAGCTGAGTAATTCTCTATTGTGTAAATATTCCACATTTTCTTTACTTATTCTTTGGTTGAAGGACATCTAGATTGTTGGGCTATTATGAATAAAGCTGCTATGAAAATAGTTGAGAATATGTCTTAGTGGTAGAATGGGTGGTCTCTTAGGTAGATGTCCAAAAGTGGTATAACTTGGTCTGAAAGTAGATAGGTTTTTGATTTTCTGATGAATCACCATATAGATTTCCATAGTGTTTTAAAAATTTTGGTTTCCTATATGCAATGGAAAAGTGTTTCCTCCTTGTTTCATATCCTCAACAGGATGAACTATTACTTCTTTTTTTTTAAAATCTTGGTCATTCCAACAGGTGTAAATATAATATCAAAGTAGTTTTAATTTGCTTTTCCCTGATGACTAAATATGTTGAATTGTTCTTTAACTGTTCTAAGCCCTGTGATATTCCTGTTTGAAAATTCTCTGGTTAGACCTCTATCACATTTTTAATTGTATTATTTGGTTTGGTTTGTCAATGTCTAGTTTCTTGATAAGTTTATATACCCCTTTACCAGATTTGATAGAAATCTTTTCCTATTCTGTAGGCTTCTATTTTGTCCTATTGATAATGTCACTTAAAGTAAACAATTTTTTTTGGTTCTTTTTTTTTTTCGGAGCTGGGGACCGAACCCAGGGCCTTGCGCTTCCTAGGTAAGCGCTCTACCACTGAGCTAAATCCCCAGCCCCTGAAGTAAACATTTTCAGTTTTATGAGACCTCATTTACTGATTATGAAACTTAGTGCTGGTTCTAACAGTGTTCTGTTTCGGAAGTTTTCTACTGTCCCAATGCATTGAAGAATATTCAGCATTTGATATGCTATCAGGTTAAGTGTGTCTGATATTATGTTCAGGTCTTTCTTAACCATGGACTAAACAAGTTTTTTGCAAGGTGAAAGATATGGACGTACTTGCATTCGTCTGCATACAGATATCCAAGTAGACCACCAATATTTGTTAAAGATTTTTTCTTCTTTCTGTTGTGTTTTTCTGACTCCTCCATCAAAAACAAGTGTCTATAAGTGTGTGGATTTATCTCTGGGTCTTCAGTTTGATTCCACTGATCAACCTGTCTGCTTCTATGTCAATACCATGTGATACGAATTTTATTACTACAGCTTTGTAGTACAGCTTAAAATCAGGGATGGTGATACCTACAGAAGTTCTTCATTATTCAGGATTGTTTTAACTATCTTGTTTTTTTGTTTTGTTTTGTTTTGTTTTACTTTTCCACATAAAATTGATTATTGTGCTTTCCAGGTCTGTAAAGAATTGTACTGGAATTTTGACGGTCATTGACACTGTAGATTGCTTTTTGTAGAATGGCCATTTTGCTATGCTAATTCTACTGACCCATGTGCATAGGTGGGCTATCCATCTAATGATATCTTCTTCAGTTTCTTTCTTCAATAACTTCAAGTTTTTGTCATAAAAGACTTTCAATAGTCTGGTTAGGATTATTCCCAAAATATTTCATATTATTTGTGAAGGATATTGTTTCCCTGATTTCATTTACAATCTATTTATCATTTACATGTAGAGGGTCTACTCATTTTTGGGTTTTTCTGGGCTCTTTTTGATTTGTTTGTTTCCTTTTTAGTTAATTATGTATCCAGCCACATTGCTGAAAATGTTTATCAGTTATAGGAGATCCCAGGTAGAATTTTTGTGTTCACTTATGTGTACTATATTATCATCTGCTAATAATGATACTTTGACTTCTTCTTTTCCAATTTATATCCCCTGGATCTTATTTAGTTGTATTGTTCTAGCTAGAACTTCATGTACTATATTCAAAGGACATGAAAATAGTGAACAGAGTTTTAATATTAACCAATGGAAAAGCTGAGGGAAGAACTGAAGGGGCTGAAGGCGATTGCAAACCCAAAACAAGAACAATTACCAACTAACCGGACCACCCAGAGCTTCTAGAGACTAAACCATCAACCAAAGAGTATACATGGATGGGTCCATGGCTTCAGATACAAATGAAGCAGAGGATGGCCTTATCTGACCTAAATTGAAGGTGAGGCCTTTGGGTGCTTGATACTACAGTAAAAAGGGATGCTAGAGTGGTGAGGCAAGAGCGGGTAGAGGAGCATTCTCAGAGAGGCAAAGGGGAGGAGGAGAGAGAGGATGAACATTTCTGGAGGGGTAACTGAGAAGGGGAATATCATAAGAAATATAAATAAATAATATGTAGATGTTTTATAAGAGTGATTTGGAACTACTATTCATTACATTCATTCCTTGAAACCTTCATATATGTATATAATGCATTCTGATTATTCTCATTCATCTTTTGTCATCTCCTGCCAACAGCTCCCTTTCCTACAAACACCTTTCCCACATTTATGTCTTTTTATTTTATTTTTGGTATACCGTGGCTTCCAAAAGCAGTGGGTTGGTAACTAATCACTAAAACTTTGTGGACTCACCTGGAGTACATAGGTGATAACAATGCTTCTCCCTTTCCCATAATCTGTAAATAGACAACAGATCAGCAGGAAGAGATAGTGGCCTCTGTTTTCCTCTCCTATTGATGACAGACTTGGGTCAGCCCAGTATAGGTCAACACAATGCCTTTAAGTTAATAATTGAAAAGTCTATGCCATTCCCAAAGATGACATTTTGCAAGCCTTCTTTCTACCTCCTTCTTTTATGTTTTAGCACTCCCTCATCCTTCTTATTTTATCCCCTGTGTCTTACAGAGGTAAAATAAGTGTTTTCCTCAGGAATGAACCCTTAAGCTTCACTTATTCTGGGCTGCGAGCACACATGTGTCTCTGGATTCACTGTCCATCATGATATAATATATATATATATATGTATATATATATCTTTTATGATTGAGACTGAAAGAAGCAAGTGTGAACATGTGTGTGTGTTTGTGTGTGTGCATCTGTTTATCTGTGTGTGTTTAATATTTAGATGCCATTTTGATACTGAGCTGATTTAGGAGGACAACTGTAATGAGATGCCAAAAATTAAGATTTTATTGCATTAACAATAGTAGGCATATATTATCATATGTATATTAGGACAAGCATCTACCTAGATAACTGTGTTAAAACATATATACTCCAGGAAGTGTATTAAGTATATTTACACTATTGAATTTTATTTCCATATTTTTATTTATATGTGTATAGTCATGTTGACAGATGTGTGAGGACACAGGTATATGTGTATGCATATATATGTATATGTATGTTTCTATGCATGTATGTATGTAAATATGTGTGTATGTATGGGAGGTAACAGACAGGGAAGGAAAAAGAGGTTGTGGAAGTGGGGTTATTAATATCACATGGATAGAAAGTGTGAATCATGAGTTGATGTGGGTCTTCAGATAGTGTAGGATGTGAAGTCATGGAAGAAATAAAGGAAAATACTGTGTTATACTAAAAACAGAGAGATGATTCAGACTGGGATAGTATCAGGCAAGGGTGAGAAGGCATGACGACTGTACTCAGCTAAATACTGAGCTAGTAGCTGAGCAAGATGAGTAGTGTGTAAATGAGAAATATATGCAAGTTTGCAATTTGAAAAGATATTATTGGACCTTAAAACAAAGAAGACTCTGCCTCTTTTTTCAATATGAAAGAGTAAAAGGGGCAGCATAATAAATTTAATGATCCCAATCCAGAAAGAAAAATAACTGCATTGCATTTGTGAAATCAAAAGTAAACAATAATTAAGAAGGGAAGACAACCCTACACAAAAAAATACAGGCAACTAAGAAAAGCTTATGAGTGAGAGAAAGTTTTACCAAGGGAAAAGTACAGCAGTTGGATATTCAATACAGAATAGTCAACACAGGAAACATGCCTGTTAGTAATATTATGTACTGAATGAGTAGGTTATATTTAGAGAATTATATGCAAAGTCATAAACATATGCACATGTAACAACAATTAATGAAAAAAGAAGTCATGAATTTGAAGAGAGCAGGGAGGGGCATGTGAGAGGGTTTGGAGGGGGAAAAAGCAATGAGGAATGATGTAACTACGCAATGATCTCAGAAATAAAAGAAAATACATTTTCAAAAAGTGTATTAAACAGAGAAAAGAGAAGAAACATAGTTACTAGGGTGGCATAGGCTGACCGAGAAACATAAAACAAATGTTGCACAGTTAACAGCTATGAAAGATAGGTCAAGTATTGATGGAAAGAAATAATATCTACAATGATTAGATATTGTAAATTCTGAGTTTCAAGTATTTTAGGTATCTTTCTCTAATAGATATGCTAATTCACTCAACTTCATTAAATACTTCACAATGAACAGCATTCCATTATACAATTTAACTTTAAAATTAAAACATATATTCATAAAAAGATTTTTGGGTCCACAGTGTTGTAAATAATAGTGAGATAAAAATAGAAGAAATGAATGAAGTAGATGTCATAAGGGAACTTTCACTGTCCAGAAAGATAATAAAGACCAGATTGTTCATAATGACCAAAAAAGAATGTATTTTATTCACTTGAGTATCATGAACATACTTTGCCCTGAGGAAAATAGCCTAGTAAGGATTCTGCTAACCTCTGTGCTCACACATTTGTCATTTTCCCTTGGCACTGTTATTCTAGGTCTAAGAGCTCACAGTTGACAATTGCTGAAAAACCAGTGTGTGTGTGTGTGTGTGTGTGTGTGTGTGTGTGTGTGTGTGTGTGTGTGTGCATGCGTGTAAGCATGTGGGCACGTGTGTAGGAATGCTCACATATATTAATAGATATTATATTGGTTTGAAGGTCGACCTTTACCTGGGCAACAATATTTGGGCAAATAGAGATTAGCTCCCAATAAACTTCCTGTCTATCTGGATCTTACAGTCTTCCTGCCCCTCCTTCTGCAATGATCACTGAGCCTTAGGTATGGTAGTTGTATTGCAAATGTATCCATTGCAACTGGGTTCTGCAACTTTTCATTTATATTGGTTGTGGTTTTCAGTAATGGTCTTCATCTGGTTTAACCAGAACTTTCCTTGATGGGAGTGAGTAGGACTGTTCTCTCTGTGTGTGCAAGGACATAAATTTATAATGTAATCTGCTTAGATATTGGGTCTCCTAGAAATTTCAAAAGCTATGTCCATAAAGTCTTACCAGCATGACTGTTTTTTTTTTTTCTTTATTAACTTGAGTATTTCTTATTTACATTTCGATTTTTATTCCCTTTCCTGGTTTCCGGACCAACATCCCCCAAGCCCTCCCCCTCCCCTTCTATATGGGTGTTCCATCCCCATCGTCCCCCCATTACCGCCCTCCCCCCAACAATCACGTTCACTGCGGGTTCAGTCTTATTAGGACCAAGGGCTTCCCCTTTCACTGGTGCTCTTACTAGGCTATTCATTGTCACCTATGAGGTCAGAGTCCAGGGTCAGTCCAAGTATAGACTTTGGGCTGTGGCTTAGTCGCTGGAAACTCCGGTTGGTTGGCATTGTTGTTCATATGGGGTCTTGAGCCCCTTCAAGCTCTTCCAGTCCTTTCTCTGATTCCTTCAACTGGGGTCCCGTTCTCAGTTCAGTGGTTTGCTGCTGGCATTCGCCTACGTATTTGCTGTATTCTGGCTGTGTCTCTCAGGAGAGATCTACATCCGGTTCCTGTCAGCCTGTACTTCTTTGCTTCATCCATGTTGTCTAATTGGGTGGCTGTAAATGTATGGGCCACATGTGGGGCAGACACTGAATGGGTGTTCTTTCTGCCTCTGTTTTAATCTTTGCCTCCCTATTCCCTGCCAAGGGTATTCTTGTTCTCCTTTAAAAAAAGGAGTGAAGCATCCGCATTTTGATCATCCATCTTGAGTTTCATGTGTTCTGTGCATCTAGGGTAATTCAAGTATTTGGGCTAATAGCCGCTTATCAATGAGTGTATACCATGTATGTCTTTCTGTGATTGGGTTAGCTCACTCAGGATGATATTTTCCAGTTCCAACCATTTCCCTATGAATTTCATAAAGTCATTGTTTTTGATAGCTGAGTAAAATATTCCATTGTGTAGATGTACCACATTTTCTGTATTCATTCCTCTGTTGAAGGGCATCTGGGTTCTTTCCAGCTTCTGGCTATTATAAATAAGGCTGCGATGAACATAGTGGAGCACGTGTCTTTTTTATATGTTGGGGCATCTTTTGGGTATATGCCCAAGAGAGGTATAGCTGGATCCTCAGGCAGTTCAATGTCCAGTTTTCTGAGGAAACTCCAGACTGATTTCCAGAATGGTTGTACCAGTCTGCAATCCCACCAACAATGGAGGAGTGTTCCTCTTTCTCCCCATCCTCGCCAGCATCTGCTGTCACCTGAGTTTTTGAACTTAGCCATTCTCACTGCTGTGAGGTGAAATCTCAGTGTTGTTTTGATTTGCATTTCCCTTATGACTAAAGATGTTGAACATTTCTTTAGGTGTTTCTCAGCCATTCGGCATTCTTCAGCTGTGAATTGTTTGTTTAGCTCTGAACCCCATTTTTAATAGGGTTATTTGTCTCCCTGCGGTCTAACTTCTTGAGTTCTTTGTATATTTTGGATATAAGGCCTCTATCTGTTGTAGGATTGGTAAAGATCTTTTCCCAATCTGTTGGTTGCCGTTTTGTCCTAACCACAGTGTCCTTTGCCTTACAGAAGCTTTGCAGTTTTATGAGATCCCATTTGTCGATTCTTGATCTTAGAGCATAAGCCATTGGTGTTTTGTTCAGGAAATTTTTCCCAGTGCCCATGTGTTCCAGATGCTTCCCTAGTTTTTCTTCTATTAGTTTGAGTGTGTCTGGTTTGATGTGGAGGTCCTTGATCCACTTGGACTTAAGCTTTGTACAGGGTCATAAGCATGGATCGATGTGCATTCTTCTACATGTTGCCCTCCAGTTGAACCAGCACCATTTGCTGAAAATGCTATCTTTTTTCATTTGGATGGTTTTGGCTCCTTTGTCAAAAATTAAGTGCCCATAGGTGTGTGGGTTCATTTCTGGGTCTTCAATTCTATTCCATTGGTCTATCTGTCTGTCTCTGTACCAATACCATGCAGTTTTTATCACTATTGCTCTGTAATACTGCTTGAGTTCAAGGATAGTGATTCCCCCTGAAGTCCTTTTATTGTTGAGGATAGCTTTAGCTATCCTGGGTTTTTTGTTATTCCAGATGAATTTGCAAATTGTTCTGTCTAACTCTTTGAAGAATTGGATTGGTATTTTGATGGGGATTGCATTGAATCTGTAGATTGCTTTTGGTAAAATGGCCATTTTTACTATATTAATCCTGCCAATCCATGAGCATGGGAGATCTTTCCATCTTCTGAGGTCTTCCTCAATTTCTTTCTTCAGTGTCTTGAAGTTCTTATTGTACAAATCTTTTACTTGCTTATTTAAAGTCACACCGAGGTACTTTATATTATTTGGGTATTATGAAGGGTGTCGATTCCCTAATTTCTTTCTCGGCTTGTTTCTCTTTTGTGTAGAGGAAGGCTACTGATTTATTTGAGTTAATTTTATACCCAGCCACTTTGCTGAAGTTGTTTATCAGCTTTAGTAGTTCTCTGGTGGAACTTTTGGGATCACTTAAATATACTATCATATCATCTGGAAATAGTGATATTTTGACTTCTTCTTTTCCGATCTGTATCCCCTTGACCTCCTTTTGTTGTCTGATTGCTCTGGCTAGAACTTCAAGAACTATATTGAATAAGTAGGGAGAGAGTGGGCAGCCTTGTCTAGTCCCTGATTTTAGTGGGATTGCTTCAAGTTTCTCTCCATTTAGTTTAATGTTAGCAACTGGTTTGCTGTATATGGCTTTTACTATGTTTAGGAATGGGCCTTGAATTCCTATTCTTTCCAGGACTTTTATCATGAAGAGGTGTTGAATTTTGTCAAATGCTTTCTCAGCATCTAATGAAATGCTCATGCAGTTTTGTTCTTTCAGTTTGTTTATATAATTGATCACGTTGATGGTTTTCTGTATATTAAACCATCCCTGCATGCCTGGGATGAAGCCTACTTGATCATGGTGGATGATTGTTTTTGATGTGCTCTTGGATTCGGTTTGCCAGAATCTTATTGAGTATTTTTGCGTCGATATTCATAAGGGAAATTGGTCTGAAGTTCTCTTTCTTTGTTGGGTCTTTGTGTGGTTTAGGTATAAGAGTAATTGTGGCTTCATAGAAGGAATTCGGTAGTGATCCATCTGTTTCAATTTTGTGGAATAGATTGGATAATATTGGTATGAGGTCTTCTATGAAGGTCTGATAGAATTCTGCACTAATCCCGTCTGGACCTGGGCTCTTTTTGGTTGGGAGACCTTTAATGACTGCTTCTATTTCCTTAGGAGTTATGGGGTTGTTTAACTGGTTTATCTGTTCCTGATTTAACTTCGGTACCTGGTATCTGTCTAGGAAATTGTCCATTTCCTGTAGATTTTCTAGTTTTGTTGAATATAGGCTTTTGTAGTAGGATCTGATGATTTATTGAATTTCCTCTAATTCTGTAGTTATGTCTCCCTTTTCATTTCTGATTTTGTTAATTTGGACATACTCTCTGTGTTCTCTAGTTAGTCTGGCTAAGTGTTTATCTGTCCTGTTGATTTTCTCAAAGAACCAACTTTTGGTTCTGTTGATTCTTTCTATGGTCCTTTTTGTTTCTACTTGGTTGATTTCAGCTCTGAGTTTGACTATTTCCTGCCTTCTACTCTTCCTGGGTGTTTTTGTTTCTTTTTGTTCTAGAACCAGCATGACTGTTTAAATATTCTGAACAAGAACATCAACAATAGAATACTGCCAGCTGCCAGAAAAATTCCATGAGGGCTTAATTCTACACAAAGGGCTACAAGCAACCAAGGAATGTTGAGAGTTGGAGAAATAGTTTTTTGGTTTTTTTTCCCCGAAAGCATATACCAATTGGCTCTCAAATATATTTCATATGTATATCATTATATGTCATATATACATATATACATGTATATGTATGCTAGTATAAATATTAGCAATGTTTTACCTACCGAGAAGATGAAATTGTATAAATGTTTAGAAATATATATATAAGTTTACATATATTTATGTAACAATAAATCAAACAAGACATAATTTGAAAGAATAAGCGGTGTATGTGAAGGTTTGGAGAGAGAAAAAAAAGAAAGAGTACATTCATGTTATAATCTCAAATTTGAGAAATCATTTAAAATAATAATAAATTGAATGGATAATGGGAAAGCAAATAGGTAGATCCCTAATCATTCTCTTCAAGATATTTATACTCTACCAGTAATTTCTGAACAAAGTAGTTTTTAAAAGTTTTTCTTTCTTTTTAGGCATATCCACAATTCTGCCAAGAGTATTTTTTTAAATAGTTCCTCCAGAACATTATCTTTTACGATATTTATCATCTAGCACTCTGATCTTGCTCAATTTTTCATCAGTTCTTCCCTTTCTATTTATCTCACAAAGGCTCTTAGTTGACTTTGTCTATACTTTTTCAAAGTATGCCTGGGCTTCGATCCCATTTAAGGAACTAAGAGCCCTGATATCTTTTTTTTAATTTATTTATGGAACCTTAAATATGACTAGAAGTAAAAATAAATAACTTGAAAACAAATCAATGTACGTGTAATTACAACCTACTACAGCACTGTTTTGACTGTGACTCCCCATCTGCCTAATCTATTTCCAAGAGTCTTAAGATACCCATTCTGATTCAACTGCTCCTGCTTGTTCCCCTGTGATTTCTAATCCCTATCAAACTGCTACCAGCAACTCATTCACAGCGAAGTCTATGGCACTAAGCAAATCTTGTAGGTCCTTAGTGATTCACCTTAAGGGTTTTGTCTAGCAACTTTCAAGCCAAGAGCAGCACATTTGGGTAAAGACAAGGTCACTTGAGACCCAGGGAAGAAACCCAAACCAACTTAAATGGGTCTCAAGCTGAACTCCTCCATCTTACTCTCGAGTGACACAGCACTTCTTCAGACTCTAGTGTACTGGATCATTCCGGGTCTGCTAACCAGATCTCTCTGCAGCTAGGACTCCAGGAGAGGAAACAAAGGAGCGAGAGGAAAAGGTAAAAATGTCCTGGGACACAGACAGTCATGTAGGTAGAATAGATTCTCATTTGCACACACACACACAAAAAAAAACAAAAACAAAAACAAAAACCCACTATACCTTTGCAAAGTTTTTCATTTTTTAAAGAATGATCAGAGGTACTTAGGTAAAGAAAACAAATCAAAATGAGAGAAAGTTGAGTGTCAACTCTCAAATTGATTGAATTTTTCTATAACATTCACATACTTTTACCAATATTTTATGATAGCACAGAGAAAAACTTTGTCACTTTGCTTAAAATTCGGTGCTGTCCTAAGAGATTGTCTTGTGGGGAACATCACCCATAGAATTCCTGATAGATAACTATACATTCTCCCCTGGAAACTTCAACATGTACAAGTTTCTGCTTTTGTGGTGCATCTCTTTTGTTGTCAAGCAGTTATTTATGACAGGATCCTGACTTCTAGCCGTTTAAACTACATTTAACTGTTCTAACTCCCTCTATGTGCCCAGATGTTTAGCTACAGTGGTGCCAAATATTGTCTCTGTAAAGAAATTATTAATTTAGAAACATTAGAGTATGAAGGCATCAAGATTTTCAAATATTTGTGCTCAGTGAATCAGTTCAAGACTTTTCTTTATCTTCATCACAGTTCCTGCTAACTAACAAACAGAATACAATACTTCTACATCCTACTTCAAATTGATAATACATTGAAAAACAAGAACAGTTGCAGTTTAGAACAAAACTTTTTTTTAGGAATGGTGCTAGGTATACACATGTAATATTTGTACAGGGGTTAATTTTGCCTTATTTGGCTTATCTAATTTTTTGCATGAAGAAGTTTAATTTAGCACTTAATTTCAAATAAAGCAAGAAAGATAATATGTGAGAGTTTAGAGGGAGAATGGAGATGGTAAAAATAATAAAATTATAGTATAATATAAAAAATGAAATTAAAAAGATAAGATCCAGTCACATAAACTAAGATTTAGGTCTAATATTCCAAACGAATCATATTTTTACTATGCCAGATTACCTCCCAGGAGATATGTTTAATATTAAACACCAGTGTGCCGTTGACAAAATACAATTTTAATATAAAATATTGATGTCTGAATCAGTCGAATACTATGTAAAAATGCTGCAATAGAATTTGAGTACTGAGCAAATTATCACAACATATTGGACTCTTACATATTTATAATAATTTAATTATGTAAAGAATGTCTATTTACATGCATTACTAAGCATAAGCATATATGTATGATTTAATTGCCATTATAAATCCAGGGATATTAATGTACCATAAACTTAACAATAGCTGGGTGAAGGGCACATGAGGGAGTCTCCAGTGTGTGTCTGTAATACCAGCACTCAGCGGGCTGAGGCAGAAGAGTCCTGAGTCGGACAAAGCCCTGATTGTCTAGTGACTTTGAGACCAAACTGGGCTATAGAGAAAGACCCTGTTTCTAAATAAAATGCAAAGGAAAACAACAGTAACAGGAAGAAAATCCAAGTATTAGACTTACAAATGATTTGGAAATATGTTAAATATGTCATCAGGCGGATGTTACTATAAAACACTAGTAATCCAACATGTCAACTACAGGCAGGAATTATGTTCCAATATTAATATCATATTTCTAGGTGAAGCAACTTTGAAATATATGCTTTGTTTTGTGATTTTCAGGTTTTATTGGTTTGTCTCCTTTTCTGTGATATATGCTAAAATTATACAGCTGAAATGTTTAATAAATTGTGAAGCATCATGTTTAAAAGTTTGTAATTATACTTGTATAATTTTAAAAACATACTACTACATCTTTATATCAATATTTGTTATGCATATATACCTTCCATTTTAGCATATTGACATACATTCATGACTTTCATTTAGTGACAGAAAATGTTGTATTTCCATAAAAATAATTACATAATTCAAAATATTTAATAACTATTATAAAGTGCTATTTTGGTAAAAGCCTTATATTAAGCCCCAGACACTACTTCCTATAGAAACAAAACCAAACTTTTCTACACAAAATTAGTAAGTCATCTTGACTCTTAACCAACTCCCCGTTTGTCCTTGACTGGATGTCTGGAAATGCTGAATTGTTATCTGTTGAGACATTTTGAGATTGCAGGTTTGTCATCCCACACATCCACTATTCTACCAAAACGATCATCTTCTTTTCTACATAATTTTCCCACATAGTTCCTGGATCTTTTGTCACAATGAATTATTCATAATGAATGTTCTTAGGGAAGAATCCACGAAGACCAATGCTACAAACAAGATGACATACAATTATATTCAGCTTCCTTACCTGGGATAAAGACTTCAATGACTGACATGTTCATACATACACACTCTGCCTGTAATATGGGATGCATGCCCTGCTGTATCCTACCATCTAGGTGGTCATTATAGGAAATGATTATAGGTCATTACTCAATCAAAGCAACTGGAAAGTCTAAATCATGGAACAGGCATGTTTAATGAGAAATTATTTTTGACAAGGCATCTTCTTCTTAGCATGTTGTCCAGTATTTTCTGCATTCCCACTAAAAGTAGCTCAAGGGATGACTTGATCATCAAGTAACTAATCATTACCAATAGAAACTGTTGTCCTTGTCTCTCTAGGAACCAGACCTTTAAGAGCTCCTGTGACAATGCCCTCATGTAATAACTCCATTCCTCAGCCCTTGATATTCATCCTGGCTGGAATCCCAGGCCTCGAATCCTCCCATGGCTGGTTCTCAACATCCTTTTTCTTGATATTTGTAATAGCCATCATAGGAAATAGCACCATTTTAAATATAATTTGGATAGAGAAGACTCTCCATGAGCCAATGTTTCTTCTCTTGGCTACACTATCAGTTGTGGACTTGTGCCTGGTTACAGTCACTGTACCCCGAATGCTAGGAATCTTCTGGATGAATGCCAAAGAAATCAGCCTTGAGGCTTGTCTCATACAGATATTTGTCATCCCTTCCTTTTATGTCATGGAATCGGGGATCCTCTTGGCCATGGCCTTTGATAGATTTGCAGCTATCTGGTACCCTTTGAGGTACACAACCATCCTGGACAGAAACATGCTTGTGAAGATGGCACTGGCTATACTGGCAAGGGCAGTGGCCGTGGTCACCCCTGCCCCCATCCTAACTAAAAGGCTGGAACGATTCCAAACACAGGTCATCAGTTATTCCTACTGTGCCTACATGGCTGTGGTGATGATTGCTTGTGGAGACATCTCCCACCACGTTGTCTACGGCCTCATGGTTATTGTAGCATCTGTGGGGATTGATCTCCTTTTTGTCATTCTGTCCTATACTCTGATCCTTTGTGCTGTCTTTCGTATTCCATCTGGGCAAGCCAGGAGAAAAGCTCTCAGCACATGTGGTTCTCATCTGTGTGTCATTGGTCTGTTTTATTCTCCAGTTGTCTTTTCTGTCTTATCCCAGATTTTAGGGTACCATATGGCTCCCTACTTACAGATTGTAATCGACAATTTGTATTTTCTGGTGCCTCCTATGGTCAACCCCTTAATATATGCAGCCCGAACCAAACAGATGAGGGAGCGGGTGTTGCGCGTACTGACCTGTCAGAGAAACTGAGCTGACGCCTGTGATGCAAGGAAGACATGGGGGTATGGGGTTGGGTGCTATCCACAGCCAGAAGTTCAAATAATTTCTACCAGTTCAGGATTCTCTTCAGAGGGGGAAGAAAGTACTAATTCAAGAAAAGAACTCTGTCAGGTTAGAAATATAACTTGCATGTATTCGTTTGATCTTAATGTATGAAAGCTTAGTAATTCCTAAGTACTTGCTTATATGTAAGAAAATAGGGACATTGCATTGTAACTTTTATTGTTTATATGATCAAATGATATTACTTGAACTGAAAACATTTTCCAAATGATATAAGAGTATGTCATCAACATGGTGAGGCTTTAATTTTGTCTTTTCATGATTGTGTTTCACTCTTTCACCAAGACATAGTCATAAATAATATAAAAGAATTTTAAAAAAATAGATATATAAATATATCTATGAACATATTGAAAACTAATGAGCTTTATTTCTCTACTTATATTGTACATAAAAGAATCATATTGGGTATGTTATAAAATGCCTTTAGATGTTCTAACCCCCATCGTTGGGCATTTTGGGTAATGTCATCTCCATAGGGTGATGGGAGCCTCCCTCGTCCTTGGTGTCTTGGATGTTACAGTTTTTTCCTCTCCACAAGCCATAAACACTGTTGCATATTTCCATTCATTCTTCTGGCCCTCTGGACTTGTCTTTTGTCTCCTCTGCATATCTGATCATGCCCACCTTTTAATCCCTCCCCCACATCTTCCTTCCTTCCCCCTGCCTCCTATGATTATTTTGTTCCCCCTTCTAAGTGGGATTAAAGAATCCATACTTATGCCCTCCTTCTTGTTAAGCTTCATATGGTCTGTGAGTTATATCATGGGTAATTTTGCTAATATCCACATATCAGTCAGTGCATAACAGGTGTGTTCTTTTAGAGTGTTTCCTCACTCAGGATGATATTTTCTAGTTCCATCCATTTCCCTAAGAATTTATGAAATCATTAATTTTAATAGCTGTATAATACTCCATTGTGTAACTGACCACATTTTTTTGTATTCATTTGTCTGTTGAAGGACATCTGGGTTCTTTCCAGCCTCTGGCTATTATAAATAAGGATGCTAAGAACACAGTGGAGCATGTGTCCTTGTTATATGTTGGAGCATCTTTTGGGTATATGCCCAGGAGTGGTATGGGTGGGTCTTCAGGTAGAATTGTTTCCAATTTTCTGAGAAACTGCCAGATTGATTTTCAAAGTGGTTGCACCAGTTTGCAATATCACCAGCAATGGAAGAATGTTCCCCTTTGTCCAAATCCTCACCAGCTCCTGCTGTCACCTGAGTTTCTTCTTTTTTTAAATTTGTGCAATGTTTTATTTTGTCAACTACATTTGTTTTTAATCACATTTTGTAAAAGTTTTTCCCTTTTTATATTGACCATTTCATTCGTTTACATTTCAAATGATATCTCCCTTCCCAATTACACCTCCACCAATCCCCCAACCCATCCTGCCCTCCCCTTTGCCTTTATGAGAGTGCTCCTTCACCCATTCACCCATTCCTGCCTCACCCCTCTAGCATCCCCCTATGCTGGAGCATCAAGTCTCCCTCCCCTTCCACTAATGTCAGATAAGGCCATCCTTTGCTACTTATACATCTGTCGTCCTGGCTCCTTCCATATATACACTTTGATTGGTGGTTCAGCCCCTGCAAATTCTGGGTATTGGGAATAATACCCTTAAAACCCTCCGTTATTGATGTTAATATTATAGTTAAAGTTAAGTATGACTGGGTTCATGGAAAATCCTCAGCCAGTTGCAGAACACTAATAAAAATCTAGTGGTCAGGATGCCCAGGAATGTGACAAACGTGTGACCTTTCTGAGAAACCAACATCCTACTGACTAATGATATAACAAATTTGTGACCTTTCTAAGAAATACATCTGATGTTAGGATGCCCAGTGATAGAACAAACCTGTGACCTTTCTGAGAAACCAACATCCTGTTGACATCAGCTTACCACAAGAGCTATGTCCTTGGCCTTTGTAAATGTTTCCCACTTCTCCGCTCCCTCTGTTACCCCTTCTATGGTATAAATTCAGCCTTGGGAAAAAATAAAATTGCCGCCTTGATCAGACTCTTGGAGTCCTTTTTCGTATCTCTTGTCCCTCATTCTCTTCCAGGTACCCTCTACACCCACGTTGACTGTCCTGCAGGATGGAACAACTGGACAGGACATCTGAATGGTCCAGTTAGTTGTTCTTCTTATGGAGTTGCAATTCCCTTCAGCTCCTTTAGCCTTCCCCTACCTCTCCCATTGGGGTCCCCCTGCTCAGTCTATTGGTTGGCTGTAAGTATCAGCATTTATATTGGTCAGTCACCTGAGGTATGGATCTTAGCCATTCCAATTGGTATAAGGTGGAATTTTGGAGATGTTTTGATTTGCATTTCCCTGATAAAAAAAGGATGTTAAACATTTCTTTAGGTGCTTCTCAGCCATTTGCGATTCCTCAGTTGAGAATTCTTTGTTTAGCTCTGCACTCCATTTTTAACTAGGTTATTTGGTTTTCTGGAGTCTAATTTCTTGAGTTCTTTATATGTTTTGGATATTATTGGTCTATCAGATGTATGGTTAGTAAAGATCTTGTCCCAATCTGTAGGTTGCCTTTTATCCTATTGATAATATTCTTTGCCTTATAGAAGTTTCTCAGTTCATGAGGTCCCATTTGTCAGTTGTTGATCTTAGAATCTGAGCCATTGGTGTTCTGTTTGGGAAATTTTCTCCTGTGCCACCTCCAATAGATAAACATGGCCAGGAAAGCAAAACATTCCCAAAACCCAACATGGATGACTTGAGCTGAAATTTGCAGTGAAAGGGGGAGATAAAACTTGTAGAGACCACCTCCAGTAAATAAGCATGGCCCCCAGTTGAGGGATGAGGCCACCTATGCATCTCAAAGTTTTTAATCCAGAAATATTCCTGTCCATAGAAAAGACAGGGACAAAGAATGGAACAGAGACTGAAGAAAGAACATTCTGGGGACTGCCCCACCTGGTGATCCAGACTATCTTCAGACACCAAACCTGACACTGTGGCTGTTGCCAAGAGGCACTTTCTGACAGGAACCTGGTATGGCTGTTCTCTGGGAGGTTCTGCCAGCACCTAACCAATGCAGATATGGATTCTTGGAGCCAACCATGAGACTGAGCTCAAGGACCCTGGTGGGTGAGCTGGCAGAAGAAATGGAGGGGCAGTGGGGGGATTGCAACCCCAAAGAAAAACAATGCATGTTTACCAGACCACCCATACTTTCACAGACTAGAGCACCAACCAAGGAGTATACAGAGAGGGATCCATGGCTCCATATATATATATTCCAATATATATATATATATATATATATATATATATATATATATATATATATATATATATTGGAAGATTGGCCTTGCCTGACATCAAGGGAAGGGGATACCCTTGGTTCTTTGAAGGTTTGATGGCCCAGCATAGGGGATCTTAGAGTAGTGGGGCAAAAAAGGGTAGGTGGAGGGGGGAGCACCCTCATAGAGGCAAAAGGGAGGGGGGAGTGGGTAGATGGGATGGGTTTTGTGGAGGGGTAATCTGGAAGGCACATATCATTTGAGATGTAAACAACAAAAATGATTAATTAAAAAAAAACAATTAACCAAAGGTCATAAAATGGTTACTAATGAATTTTTGTATGTGAAAAGACAGAATATAAAATATCGACTGGGTTTATCTATACAAAATTTCAATATCATTATTACTCTGTAATACTGATTGATGGTCAAGCAAGAGGGAGGAGGAATGGGATGAGGAGCTGTGGAAGGGGGGACCAAAGAAGGGAACAATGACTGGAATGTAAATGAAAAGAAAAAACATAAAAACTAAACAAATTGAGAGAGAGAGAGAGAGAGAGAGAGAGAGAGAGAGAGAGAGAGAGAAAGAAAGAAAGAAAGAAGGAAGGAAAGAAAGAAAGAAAGAAGGAAGGAAAGAAAGAAAGAAAGAAAGAAAGAAAGAAAGGAGGAAAGAAAGAAAGGAGGAAAGAAAGAAAGAAAGAATGGAAGAAAGAACTAGAATTCCCAGAGCAGGCCTCCAACAATACTCCCCACACATGGAAAGTGCTCCTTCCAGAAGCTGAAGGTTATTAAACAATAGTTATGTCAACTATGGGATACCTCCCAATGATAGTCAGATAGGACACTGAAGTTCCCAAATTAAAACAGGTTTTTGATCTTGCATGCCCAACAAAGCATTCTTTATGAAGGCATCATTCATTTAGGTCACATTTAATAGAAAAAAATGAAACCAGAGTTGAGTTGGAAGTTTTCTTCCTAGCTACACCTAGCTGCTAAAGTTACAGAAGGGTTGTTTGCTCATGGGTATCATTTTCTTCGGTGGTATAGCCACTAGATCTGGCTTAAGTGAATAACATCCCAAACATACTCAGGTAAGAAATTTTGTGTGTTTAGTGAATCACACATCAAAGTCAGAGGACTGAAGAGAAATCAAGTTTCAGAAAGAAATCAAGGATATACCTTTCCAAAGGAAAGAAAATTTAAATGACTACTATTTGCAATATAGATGTATGAAAGTTTATCCTGTGTTTAATAAATGCAGGCACAGGTGATGAAGCAGAGACTGAGGAAAAGACCAACCAGTGTTCCCAAATTGAGACCCATCCCATAGACAAGCACCAATCCCTGACACTATTAACGATTCTGTTATGCTTAAGTCTAGCATGGCTGTCTTCTAAGAAGCTCTACCTAGCATCTAACTCAGACAAATGGAGACACCAAACAGTGGATGAAAGTTGGGGACTCTTATGGAAGAATAGCCAAAAGGATTGCAGACCCTCACTGTGATAGGAGCTCCACAGGAAGGACAACTGAGTCAACAACCTGAACCCTTGGGGCTCTCAGACTCTGAAACACAAACCAAACACACACAGGCTGGACCTAGTTCTCCCCTCACATATGTAGTAGATATGCAGCTTGGTCTTCATGTGGTCCTGTACAACTAGAGTGAGGCTATCCCAACAGCTGTTGCTAGTATGTGGGATATGTTCTTCTAGTTGAGCTGTCTTCTAGGAACACAGAGGGAGAGAAAGCATCTAACATTGCAGAGACTTGAAATGCTAGGGTTGGGGGAATACTGAGGGATGTCCCAAGGTACTCAGAGGAGAAGGGAAGGAGCAATCGGGGACAGGATTGTAGGAGAGGGGTGACCAGGAGAAGACAGTGATCTGGATGTAAAGAGTAAGTAAAAAGTAAATAAAAATATAAATGTGTGAAACTGTGAAAAACAGAAAAGTAAAGTGAAAGAAAGTATGCCTTTAAAGTAATACTTTTTTCTTACTTCAAGCTTTCCTCTTCATCTATATGGTTTCACATATCTGCATACATTAATACATCCAAAGCTGTACCTATTCATTAAGATACTAATATTAAAAATTATGTATTCTATTAGAACAATGTCCCTATAGGATACTGAGACTTTTCTTTACATCTAGTAAAAAGTATAATAAAAGTAAACACTGTAATAAAACACAAGTTTCCATTGAACAAGGTGACTTGCAAACTCTATATGTTGAAAAGTGGCACCTTTATTGCTTTTCTAAATTTCTATTGCTTTAAATTTGTTTTAAATTTGTTTTCACAAATTCTTAGATTTGTCAGTACATAAGCAAGTGATATGTCGATCAGTTTTCTGTACCCTATTATCTTCTATGTGACATAAGGGAAGGTAGAGTATGATTTATTCAGCTTATACAGATTGTTTCTCCCACATAAAGTATTTTAGGTGCCATAGTAAAGACTGCTCATATAATCTCAGGCTGCTCTAGTGGTTTCCTGAGGAGATCCATGTTCACATCAATGGAGTGTTAACACTCCATCTATGAAGCCCTTGCTGGTTTGTGAAGTAGCATTCACTAATGAATACAATGTACCAAGAGTGTTATACTGCACCTTAAGGAGTTACTCTCCACAAAGAGGGTATATAGGGATCACTGGATAAATATTATATAGCTCTACTCCACACTGTGGTCACTGGGAACTCTACTTCTTATACTGATTCAAAATGCCCTCAACAGAAGAAAGCTTTGAAACCCAATGCTCTCTCACATATTTAAATAAATTAAAAATATACTATGACACTAAACTTTTTGCTATGGTTTTCTTATAGCATATCTTTATGTAAGTGATCTAATTTTAGGTTGAAACCATTTTCTGGTAATTTTCTCTTTCTTTTTATATTTTGTAAATATAGTATGTCATTGATTTGATCCTCAATAGGAAAGGAAATCAGAAGAGCGAATGAAGAGAATACTGAGTTAATATTTTTAGTACTCGTGTAGTGCCAGCCAAGATGGGACAGATGCTCTTAGTGCTTAGATCCTGAAGAGTGAAGACTGACAAAGAAGCCAGAGACACAACGGTAAATGCAATGTCATTGTTCTCTTGTTTGTAGAAGCTTTTGCTTCATAAAGATAAGAAGAGAAAATATAATGGTCTATTTAACATGATATCTGCTCAGTTAAATAGTAGAGATCTCAAACTCTTCACATTGTCTCCTAATTAACTTTTGGTGAAAAGTTAATTTAGTGTGAATTTTAAAATGACACAGACAAGGCATTTACAACAGTACTAGATTTTAGGCTGTTGAAATGGGTCAGTTGGTAAAGGCACTTGCATTTTTTGTAATGTGTATTCTATGTAAATCCACATTTATATGTAATGGATATTTTGCATTTGTGTAAAACTGTGTATCAGATGGTAGGGAAATTAGCAGATGATCTCATACAACAGGATGGTCTGTGTATTTTGTTAAAATTGAATACAGGCTTCTTTTCATGATCAGAATTCTCAAGGATTTTGGACTTATATATCAGCACAGCTTCATGAGTTTTAATGACATTAATTTTAAAACTGAATTAATACTATGAATAAAAATCTTTATCGTCTGAAGTAAAGTTTGACATTCAAATATCACATTTAACATTATGTTCTCCAGGAAATCTTGTATGACTCCTTTTAAAATGTAGTTGTTTCTCCATGTATAGCCCATTATATTGCCTTAACCTTCTTATGCATTACAATATATTTGCTCAATATTTTTATCTCCATGCAAAATAATAGAACAGATACGTGGGTCAGTGTTTGTCATCAATTTGCTGACTGCTTTTTCTGAAACTATTTTGTGATTGATAACATTTTTGATTAAATAATTTGGTAAATTGTTATAGAAAGACAATAAGTTGAACTATTTGAAAGAATTTTTTTTGGTTTTTTCATTTATTCTTCTCTCATGTAATGTATCCTGACCACAGCTTCCCCTTCCTCCACTTCTCCCAGTCCCACTCTACGTCTTCATTACCCTAAAGTCGCTGCTTCTCCATTTTCCTTTAGAAAATGACTCCTACAATCCTTCCTCCACCTCTTACGTGGTTTTCCCTGAGCTCTGCCAAATATTTGGCTGTGAGTCTCTTCATCTGTTCCCATCAGAGGCAGGAGAAAGCCTCTCTGATGAAGATCAGAGTCAGTCTATGAGTACATCAGAATATTATTAAGAATCATTTTTTGATTTTTTGAATATGTTTGTTCATTTGTTTGTCCATCAATTTTAGTTCCACCCCAGGTCTCTGTACCATGCAAATTTCAGCTCCTGGCTAGCCACGCAGGGTTACTCATAGACTCACTCTAGTGTCTTCAATCTCAAGTTACACCATACATTGGTTAACCACTCCAACAAGCTCTGAGCCACCATTGCCCCATCACAACTTGCAGAAAGTACAGGTTTTGTGGCTGGGCTCCAAGTCTCACCACTGGGAGTCTTAATTGATTATCAAAGATGGCCAGTTTAGGTTCCTCATCTTCCATTACTAGCAGTCCTCACTAAAGTCATCCTCATAAGTTCCAGAAAGTTTCCTATGCAGTAGTTGTTCACATAGTCCCCTAAACACATCCCACCCCCATATTCTAGTAGTCTCTCCATGGACTTTCACAATCACCACTCCCACCTGATCCCTTCTGTTCCTTTCTTTACCCTCCACCAGTCCAGCCAGAGATCTATTCTAGTTCTCTTTTCCAGGAAGACCCACATGTCCCTCTTAAAGGACTTCTTGTTTCTTTGCCTCTTTGAGTGACTGGGATTATCTTTAACACCTAATACCCACTTTTTTTATCTTTATTAACTTGAGTATTTCTTATTTACATTTCAATTGTTATTCCCCTTCCTGGTTTCCGGGCCAACATCTCCCTCCCCTTCTATATGGGATTCCCCTCCCCATCCTCCCCCCATTACCACCCTCCCCCCAACAATCACGTGCACTAGGTACCCACTTGTAAGTGGATTCATATCCTGTTCTTCTTTCTGAGACTGGGTTGCCTTGTTCAGGATGATTTTTTTCTAGGTCCACTCTTTTGTCTACAAATTCCATGATAATCATTTTTTTCTGACAGCTGAGTAATTCTATATTGTGTAAATATTCCGCACTTTATTTATTCTTTGGTTGAGGGACATCTAGTTTATTCCAGTTTGGTTATTGTGAATAAAGCTGCTATGAAAATAGTTCAGCAAACATCTTAGTGGTAGAATGGATTGTCTCTTAGGTACATGTCCAAAAGTGGTATAACTTGGTCTTAAAGTAGACAGATTTTTGATTTTCTGAGGAATCACCATATAGGCTACCATAGTGTTTTAACAAGTTTACCCTCCTATAAGCAACACAAAAGTGTTTCCCCCTTGTTTCATATCATCAACAATATGAACTGTTATTTGTTTTTTGTTTGTTTGTTTGTTTGTTTATCTTGGCCATTCCGACAGGTGTAAATGCAATATCAAAGTAGTTTTGATTTGCTTTTCCCTGAGGACTAATGATGTTGAATTGTTCTTTAAATGTTCTAAGCCATTTGAGATTCCTGTTTGAAAATTCTCTAATTAGACCTCTATCACATTTTTAATTGTATTATGTGGTTTGGTTTGACAATGACTAGTTTCCTGAAAAGTTTATATAACCCTTTGTCAGATTTGGTGAAAATCTTTTCCTATTCTGTAGGCTGATATATTGTACTGTTGATAATGTCACTTAAAGTAAACATTTTCAGTTTTATGAGATCTCGTTTATTGATTATGAAACTTAGTGCTGGTCCCACTGGTGTTCTGTTTAAGAAGTTTTCTGCTGTGCCAATGCATTCAAGAATATTCAGCATTTGATCTTCTATCAGGTTCAATGTGTCTGATATTATGTTGAGGTCTTTGTTAAACATGGGCTAAACAAGTTTTGTGTAGGGTGAAAGATATGGATTTATTTGCATTCTTCTACATACAGATATCCAAGTAGACCACCAGTGTTTGTTAAAGATTCTTACTTCTTTCGGTTATGTTTTTCTGACTCCTTTATAAAAAAGCAAGTGTCTATAAGTGTGTGGATTTATCTCTGGGTCTTCAGTTTGATTCCACTGATCAACCTGTCTGCTTCTATGTCAATACCATGTGATAGGAATTTTATTACTACAGCTTTGTAGTACAGCTTGAAATCAGGGAGGGCGATACCTCCAGAAGGTCTTCACTATTCAGGTTTGAACTCTCCTGTTTTTTGTTTTGTTCTGCTTTTCCGTGTAAATTTTGTTATTGTGTTTTCCAGGTCTCTAAAGAATTGTACTGGCATGTTGATGGGCATTGACTCTGTAGATTGTTTTTTTTGTAGAATGGCCATTTTACTATGCTAATTCTACTGATCCAAGAGCATGGGAGGTCTTTCCATCTTCTGATATCTTCTTCAGTTTCTTTCTTCAATGACTTTAAGTTTTTGTCATACAAGTCTTTCAAAGTCTGGATAGGATTACCCCCAAAATATTTTATATTATTTGTGAAGGATGTTGTTTCCCTGATTTCTTTTACAATCTATTTATCGTTTACATGTAGAAGGTCTACTCATTTTTTGATTTTGCTGGGCTCTTTTTAATTTGTTTGTTTGCTTTTTAGTTAATCATGTATCGAGCCACATTGCTGAAAATGTTTGTCAGTTCTAGGAGATCCCAGGTAGAATTTTTGTGGTCACTTATGTGTGCTATGTTATCATCTGCTAATGATGATACTTTGACTTCTTCTTTTCCAATTTATAACCCCTTGATCTTATTTAGTTTCCTTATTGTTCTAGCTAGAACTTCATGTACTATATTCTAAGAACATGAAAATAGTGAACAGAGTTTTAATATTAACCAATGGAAAAGCTAAGGAAGGACTGATGGGGCTGAAGGAGATTGCAAACCCAAAGCAAGAACGATTACCAACTAACCGGACCACCCAGAGCTTCTAGAGGCTAAACCTTCAACCAAAGAGTATACATGGATGGGTCCATGGCTTCAGATACAAATCAAGCAGAGGATGGCCTTATCTGACCTAAATTGAATGGGAGGCCTTTGAGTGCTCGATTCCACAGTATAAAGGGATGCTAGAGTGGTGAGGCAAGAGCGGGTAGAGGAGCATTCTCAGAGAGGCAAAGGGGAGGAGGAGAGAGAGGATGAACATTTCTGGAGGGGTAACTGGGAAGAGGGATATCATATGAAATGTAAATAAATAAAATGTAGATGTTTTTATAAGAGTGATTTGGAACTATTATTCATTGCATTCATTCCTTGAAAACTTTATACAGGTATATGATGCATTCTGATTACTCTCATTCATCTTTTGTCATCTCCTGCCAACAGCTCCCTTTCCTACAAACACCTTTCCTACATTTATGTCTTTTTATTTTATTTTTGGTGTACTGTGGTTTCCAAAAGTAATGGGTTTGTAACTAATCTCTATAACTTGGTGGACTCATATAAATATATATATATATATATATATATATATATATTATAACAATGCTTCTCCCTTTCTCATAATCTGTAAATAGACAACAAATCAGTAGGAAGGGATAGTCACCTATGTTTCCTCTCCCATTGATGACAGACTTCGGTCAGTCCAGTGTAGGTCAACACAATGCCTTTAAGTTAATAATTGAAAAGGCTATGCCATTCCCAAAGATGACATTTTGCAAACCTTATTTCTGACTCTTTCTTTTATGTTTTTGCACTCCCTCATCCTTCATATTTAATCCCCTGTGTCTTACAAGGTAACATAAGTGTTTTCCTCAGGAATGAACCCTTAAGCTTCACTTATTCTGGGCTGTGAGCACACATGTGTCTCTGGATTCACTGTCTATCATGATATAAAAGATATATATATATATATATATATATATATATATTTATGATTGAGACTGAAAGAAGCAAGTGTGAACATGTGTGTGTGTTTGTGTGTGTGTATCTGTTTATCTGTGTGTGTTTAATATTTAGATGCCATTTTGATACTGAACTGATTTAGAAAGACAGCTGCAATGAGATGCCAAAAATTAAGATGTTATCGGGTTAAAAGTAGTAGGCATATATTCTCATATATATATATATTAGGACTACGATCCACCTAGATAACTGTATTAAAATATTATGGGTTGGGGATTTAGCTCAGTGGTAGAGCGCTTGCCTAGGAAGTGCAAGGCCCTGGGTTCGGTCCCCAGCTCCAAAAAAAAAAAAAAGAACCAAAAAAATATTATATATTCCCCAGGATGTGTATTAAGTATATTTACACTATTGATATTTGTTGCCACAATTTTATTCAAAATATTATATGTCCTAAAGTAATATATGGAGAATACAAGTTATAATGTCATTTCTTCATGTCAGTAGTTTATGTGGATCTGGAGAGATGTCTTTGTTTTCTCTGTATTTTTATATATTAATTGCTCATTTGAATATCAGTACATGTATAATTGTAGAGTTGAGTATCTTCATGTTCTACGAAGAAGATATGCAACCCATACAGTGAACACAGAGCAAAAATCTTATCCATTTCTACAATGTAACAGCCTTTTCTATAAGGCAGTAAATGCCTGGCAGAACCCTACTGACGTCCACGATCTAGAAAAAACATCTGTGCCACCCGCTTTCGAATGACCATATTTTTCACTCCATAGACAATGGGGTTGAGAGCAGGAGGCAAGAGGAGGTAGATTGTTGAAAGAAGAATGTGAGTGGAGGGAACAACATGGCCAAGACGGTGACTGAAAAAGGAGAAAAAGGCAAGAATATAAAACTCCAGAAAAACAAAAATATGAGCTGTGCAGGTGTTAAAGGCTTTGAGCCGTGCCTCCTTCTGTTGAAGACGAAAAACGGCCTGGAAAATCAGGGCATACGATATGAGGATAAAAACCATGTCAAATCCCAGAATGCTAAACCCCACAAAGAGACCACATATCTTGTTGATCCGCACATCATCTGCTGCCAACTTCACCACAGCCATGTGTTCACAGTAAGAGTGGGCAATGTGAATGGATTGAAAATGGTGCAGTCTTTTTATTAGAAGAGGTAACAGGCCTACAAGCACTACTGCTCGAACTACCACCACCACTATCATCCGACCTAGAATTGAAGGTGTAAGGATAGACGTGTGTCTCAGAGGATCACAGATGGCAATGTAGCGATCAAAAGCCATTGCCAATAGAATGCCGGACTCCATGCCCTGCAAGGTATGGATGAAAAACAGCTGAGCTAGGCAGGCATCAAAGGCCATGGAATAAGCCTGGAACCAAAATATGGCCAACATTTTGGGAGCAATGGCTGCACAAAGTCCTATGTCTGTAGCTGCCAGCACAGCCAGGAAGATGTACATGGGCTGGTGCAAGCTCCGCTCAGCTGGGATGATGATCAATAAAACGACATTTCCCAAAACAGCCACCAGACACACTGTAAAGAATGGAAATCCAATCCAAAACTGCACATGCTCTAGTCCGGGAATTCCAATCAATATTACAGTCCCAGGGTTCAGATATGTCATGTTGTTGGGGTTCAGCATTCTGTCTTCTCACCACTGAGCATGATACCTGAGGAAAAGAATGTAGGAGAGAGGTTAAAATATCTAGTTCCTTAATTGATCTCTCTCTCTGTCAGACTAGCATTCAATCTCAGTGTATTTTTAGAAAGATTAGGGTCTCCAAGTGACTTTATTCAGTTGGTCATGAAAGATCTATGATGCTTGTCATATGAGAGGCAAAGTCTCATTGTCATCTATTCTCAAAGGAAATTTTGGAAGAATTTTTAGTCATCTTAGACTTAGAGTTTCTTTCAAGATATTGAACACTTTGTTGCTTGTATTACTGGTGGTTGTGATTATAAAATGCAATAGTAAAATAAAATTTTCCTTTAAAGAATCAGAATTTTATTGTTCTTCTGTAGAACATTGGAAAGTGAATAAAACGTCTTTTATTGAATCAGTTTCAATAAAAGTGGAAAAGAGTCAGGTCTTATGGAGAATAAATAATTTGTTTCTTGAACAAATTTAACCTCACAGTGTCCACATGTAGGCTTTGAGAAACTGTTGGAAATTTCCGTTGCATTTGGCAAATTGCCTGTAGATAATCTTGTTTTTCACCAATATTAAGTTAGACTACCTGCTTAGGCAAGAGGCATTCTCTAGGAGAATCTTGTAAGACCAAGTACGTAAGGTGGAAGTTGTGTCTGCAAGTCCTGTCTGTTTTAAAAGTGGAAATATCTCTTAAACCTCAGAAAGATATCCCAGGCAGTTCTTCCAACTAGGGCTAATATTTAATACTCTTGTGAAATGCCTAATTTTTAACAACTGGAGATGGATCACCTATGATCAGAGCCTTGATGTAGAACACATATATTGCCACACATATGTTATAGATTTGACTTCCAAATATATGGATATTATTGAAACTTTTGATACTGCCCAATGAAAGTCATGAACCAATACAGGCATTTGGATGCTCACTGCAGCAAAGTGCTTGAGGGTTAGTGTGGACTTTGGTTCTGAATAATCTAGTCTCAGGCCCCAGTGGAGGTACCACAGCTCACTGCTCTCTAAAGGAAAGCATGAATCACAAGATTCAGATCAGTGTGTACAACAATCACAAGATTATAGGAATTTTCACTTTGTTATTTGACATCTCTCTAAGTGGAGATATGTGTTTCTCACCTGAAATTTCTTTTGAAGAAACTGGAAGGAGAAACTTAAAGATGCTTTGGACCTCTGAGCCTCTGATGTCTTGAATGGTTGGGGAACTAGTTGTCCTTTTCTGCCAAACTACATTCAGCTGGCATGTTAGCTCCAAGGGATGTCAGTTGTGTGAGGCCAAGACATTGCTGTTCACACTGGGCTTTAGAAGACTTTTAGCTGGCATACGTTTTCTTGTTCAGGCCAAAAACATATGCCTGGCTACTGGAAAAATATTAGAAGTTTTTACTTCAATGCCTTTATATATGGTAAGCTGTACAAACTGATTCTTTATACCTTTTGTTTGAAGATACCAGTGAAGGTTTATTAGAACACAGTAACTAAATCATGGAACTGTATGCAAACATACATGATCATTGAAAAAAATATTTTTCTGGCTGTAAAGTTTTATGCAATATGTCGTGAAAATTTGAGAGTTGCATTTGCTTGAATCAAGTGGAAAATGAATAATATATGGCCTCAAAACATAATTTTAAATAAAATTTCTTGAAAATCTTTGAATATAATGCACATTTATTTTGGTGGGGAGGAGATCCAATTATTTAGCAAATCCTTTCCTCCTTTTAATCATGGTTTTATTAATCAGTGTATTTAAAATATCTAGAATTTTTCTTCAGTCCACCCATATGTAAACACTGACCCCAATATTTTCCATAGATAATTTATTTTCAGCTATTCACATCAGGGTGTTCATAAGAAAAGAAATTAAAAAACACAACTGGGTAGCTGTCTTGTTTCTTCCATGCATGACATTTATGTGGACCCTATCATTTAAGCATAGATTTCATTTTTAAATCATGAATGAAAATAATCTGGGACTTTTGATTATTTCTACTCAGTATCACTATTGAATGGATGGACTGTGGACTTAACAGTTTAACATTTGGGAAAAGCATTTTTCTCTGTTGTTTTCATTTGTTAATTGATGAAATTAGGGTGAGAGAAATGCTGAAAGAGCTCCATGCTGACTTTAACACAGAGGATTTGACGTGACAGAAATCATAGAAGCCACTTTGATCATTTGATAATTGCCTAACAGTTTAAAGGCAAAAAATGAGTTCTATTTCACTCACTGTATGAAAGCACCTTTATTGAATTATGAACATTGTTTTCAATAGATTTTTGAACAAAGGCTTGATATTATTCAGTAATATGATCTAACCTACCAGTACCTGATGACTATTTTCTACTAAGAAAATTTATTTAATTCTATTTTCCAATTTTATCATCTATAAATTAAAGATACCTACCTTAAATTATCACACATTTAATTAAATAATCTTCTGATGAATCACTACTTGGAACAATTCACACTAAATATATGAAAGTCTGTGAAAAATCTAGCATGTTACCCCAAACAAAACAGTCACTGGAATACTAAAGAATACAATAAACAGAATTAGAGAGAAATGAGAGATTCTTTGTAATAGAAAAGAAGAAAAATCAAGAAGAAAAGTAGGAAGAAGAGTAGGAAGAGGAGGAGGAGGGGGAGGAGGAAGAAGAGGAGGAGGCGGCTTGGCTAGAGACAAAGAGATGGGTGTCATATTCTAAAGAGCAGCTGTGACATGTTATGTTGGAAAAGACAAGGAATATCTAACTAGTTTGCTGCTCGAGTTAGCTATTTGTTTGAATTCTATGCAATATATGTAAGTTCAAATTTCTTAAATCAAGTAATTTTTACTATTCCTTTGAAGGTTTCAGAATCATATAGAAACTTGATGGAGAGTTAGCAGTACCTCAGTTTCCTAAAACTCAGTTTCTACAAGAGAGAGTAGATTCTTGACTCTATATTCCTTAAAATTCTGATAACACAATTACAAACATGTAATCAATCTCTACTGAACAAATAGAGTGATAACTAATGATATTCAAAAGATGTAAGAACGATAAAGGATGCTGGGATAATCTTTGCTCTGGGCAGATGGACCAGACAGTGAACCTTAAAGGTCCATTTTTGTTCTGTCTTTATCCTATTTCCTTCATTCTTTCTCAGAGATTAATTATTCTGAAATACTCCTTTTTCATTTTAAAAATATTATAGATTTGTAGGGTTCATTGCAATTGAGTATAGACAAGAAATCTGATTTATGTCATAAACTACTTAGAGACTGTAAGTGCAATAGTGTATTATGTAATTATCCTTAAAATCATAACTAAAGAGTGAATTATTCCTAACTATATAAACACAATCTCCATAATCTGTATACTGTTAGTTTTAACAATTTAAAAGGTAAAATATTCAAGAGTATATTGCTGGGTTTATATGAAAGAAAGGGAAGAGAGGAATTATGTAATTATATCATAATCTCAAAAATTAAAAAATTAAAGATTCATGGAACAAATTTATTCCCATTTTATGAGAAAATAATAAAAACAAAGAAAATAGGAAGGGCAATTGAATCAAGTATTCTTAAAACTTTTTATTTATATTTTTACTAAAATAAACTCCCATCATTCCCACTTGAAAATCTGTACAGAGAAAAACATACCTGGTAAGGCTGAAGCCTGGACTGGCTTATGCTGGTTGTGTTCCCACAAAGTTCCAACACATTTAGATGTTGCTCTAAAAGACATTGCACGATCTACTTCACCATGAGCTAAGAAAATCCTTTTTCATTTAATTCCCCAAGAAGGCCGTCATCTTTATGAGTCATACCTTCATTTACCTTAAGCATCAGGACACAACTTTCAACTTCACTTATATTTTAAAATAAAAGTACTCTCATTAGTATAAGAATGGGAGCTATATAGTCTTGTGTTGTAGCATGGGGATTCTGAGAACTGAAATAGCAGGTTAAAGTAAACATGAGCTTCAGAGATTTCTTAGTATGTACCTATCAAGGCTAAGTATTTTTGCAACCTGTGTCATCTGCCGAGACCTTGAGCTAAAGTAGGTGAGTAGCAACCATTCTGAACGCACAAGTGCTGCCTAGCACCAACTGCAGCCAACTACTTAATGAATGCCAGCTTTGGGATTCCCACTGCTATACATGTGCTTGTGAATTCCTGAGTTAGTCAAAGGTAAACAAATCCTTAAAATTACCAAGAAAGGATTAAGTTGCCAGAGGAAACCATAGTCCATAGTTTTACTTGTAAATACATTGAAAATCCACTTTAGGAATGTTTTTGTTTTTTCAGAGTTCCCACTATTGAAACATCTGAAAATTTGTCATTTCATTTTTTTAGGACACCGTTTTGGTTTTTGTTTGTTTTTTAAATTTGCCACTGCTCTTAAGATGGCTATTTTTTAACTCTTTTTAACTACACAGGATAGTATACGATAGTCTCAAATACAAGTTCACCATGTTATCCAAAAGAAGAGTCTAAGATGTCTTTTTGTCAACTTCTGCTTATAAATGCGCACTTAGATGCAAGAGAGCCAATTCTCTAAACTGTTAGGCAAAGTCTAGTGAAGGACATTATTACCAATGCATCTTCTTTCCTGTGGGGTCGGCCAGGTAGTTGGCTCGCTCCTTGAGACACAGTCTCAAGTTATCCAGGGTGGCTTCTAATTTGCTGTGTAATTGAAAAGATCTTGAACTCATGGTCCTTGTCCTTGCTCCTTTCAAATGCTAGAGTATTCAAGCTCAGCCACCAGGCATGAATCTAATACATCTTTCTCCAGTGCTCTCACATCCTTGTAATAACTTTATTTGAATTCTTAGCGCACAGTTCCCTCCTTAATATAGTTTGTCACTAAGTCACACACACACACACACACACACACACACACACACACACACACTCACACACAGAGGTTCATTAGGGATCTTCCTAATTCTCAAGGTAGAAAGCTCCATATGTCATTCACCATCAATGCATTCAGCATCAATAATCAGCAGATATTGAAAATGCTGAGTTTAGGAAGGCACTCATTGTCTAATAATACCAGTAACACAATAGTTACAAAACATATCTGCCTTTATCTGTCAAATTCTCAGGACACATCATCAGGCTGATGCTACATCATTTGAACAAGTATTTCACAATGTATTTTCTCAGAAACTTTACTCCCCTCAGAATGTGAATTAATTCCCTAATGCTCTCAATCCTGGTGGATCATCACTGATGAATTTGTGTTCAATATTTCAACATTCTAATATTTATCCAGCTTCACAATCATTAGTGAAGGCTCAAGATATACATAAAATTAATTCTGTTTGCATAGAAGTAAGTACATTCTCTTTAAGAACTGAAATTTTTAATTTTTTACTAAAATTCATTATTCTCTTACAGTACACCCTGACCACAGTTTTTCCTACCCCCATTCCTCTTACCTCCCCCTCTTCTCCAGATCTAGTCCTCTTCTGTTTTCCTTCAGGAACAAAAAGCAGGCTTCCCAGGGATATCAAACAAAGAGGGAACAACAAGATACAGTAAGGCTAGGCACAAACCCCCATTACTGGGGCAGAAAGATACCTCAGTAGGAGAAAAGAATCCCAAAAGGAGACAAAAGAGTCAGTGATACCCACTTCCACTATTAGGAGTCCCACATAGACACCAAGTTACATACAAGCATAAAATATAGGGGACCTAGTGAAGACCCATGCAGACTCTGCGATTGTCATTTCAGTTCCAGTGAGCACCTGACAGCCTGCTTAGTTGATTCTGTGAGCTATGTTCTCCTGGTGTCCTTGCAAATGTATTAAATATATGTATATTATTGATTTTTGCCAGATGTTGGGTTGGAGAGATGTTTTTGTTTCTCTGTATTTTTTATCTACTAATTACTCATTTGAACTTCCATTTATTCACCTTTAATTATCTATTTTTTCAATTTATTTGTTTTATGGGTAAGAGTGTCTTTTTTCATATATGAATTTTCAACAAGTGCATGAACCCTGCCCACAGAGACAAGAAAAAAGTGTCAGATTCCCTGAACCTGAGGTTGCAGGTGATTGTGAGCCATGGTCTGTATGATAGAAACCAAAGTCAGGACACTTGCAAGAGTAACATGTTCCCATACAAAGTGATCCATCTCTCTATCCTCACAAGTTATAAACACATCATTTATACACACATACACACACATTCACATACACATGCGCGCGCACACACACACACACACACACACACACACACACACACACACACGCACAGATACACAACAGAACAATCCAATAAATAATGAATAGGCTAGCTACAAAGCCACATAGTATAAAGGTTATATTGTGACAAAGCACAAATAGTACCTTCTAATGGCAAAATGAATTAGAAGTATATAAGAAATTATTTAGTATAAAAACATCTCAATAAGTTATTATTAGCATAGTAATCACAGAAAGAAATGATTTTATTAAATTTTAATTTATTTATTATTTTAAAATACATAAGGAAAAAACAATAATGAAACAACATAAGCAATACTAAAATGAAACCATATATGAAATAACCATACTAAAAGTATGAGCTAGCACAATCAGTGAATAACTAATGCTTTTATTTCAAATCAAAACCATATGCACTGCAGATTAAAATTAGGTAAAGGAGGAAAATATGACGTATATGTAGGTATATTTGAAATCAAATAAATAGGAGATGGAGACATGATATCAGTCTTATTCTGAATACTATCTACTTCAAATCATCTACAATTTTGAAAATGAATCTCTTCATGGACCCTGTGGAAGTTATGAAACCCTACAGTGAACACAGAGCATAGACCTGAGTGATTTCTACAAAGTTCTTTGTGCACTTTTCTGTAAGGCACTGTCTGGCAGATCCCTACTGACATCCTTGATTCAGAAGAAAGATCTGCGCCACCCGCTTTCGAATGACCATATTTTTCACTCCATAGACAATGGGGTTGAGAGCAGGAGGCAAGAGGAGGTAGATTGTTGACAGAAGAATGTGAGTGGAGGGAACAACGTGACCAAAACGGTGACTGAAAAAGGAGAAAAAGGCAAGAATATAAAACTCCAGAAAAACAAAAATATGAGCTGTGCAGGTGTTAAAGGCTTTGAGCCGTGCCTCCTTCTGTTGAAGACGAAAAACGGCCTGGAAAATCAGGGCATACGATATGAGGATAAAAACCATGTCAAATCCCAGAATGCTAAACCCCACAAAGAGACCACATATCTTGTTGATCCGCACATCATCTGCTGCCAACTTCACCACAGCCATGTGTTCACAGTAAGAGTGGGCAATTTGAATGGATTGAAAATGGTGCAGTCTTTTTATTAGAAGAGGTAACAGGCCTACAAGCACTACTGCTCGAACTACCACCACCACTATCATCCGACCTAGAATTGAAGGTGTAAGGATAGACGTGTGTCTCAGAGGATCACAGATGGCAATGTAGCGATCAAAAGCCATTGCCAATAGAATGCCGGACTCCATGCACTGCAGGGTATGGATGAAAAACAGCTGAGCTAGGCAGGCATCAAAGACCATGGAATAAGCCCGGAACCAAAATATGGCCAACATTTTGGGAGCAATGGCTGCACAAAGTCCTATGTCTGTAGCTGCCAGCACAGCCAGGAAGATGTACATGGGCTGGTGCAAGCTCCGCTCAGCTGGGATGATGATCAATAAAACGACATTTCCCAAAACAGCCACCAGACACACTGTAAAGAATGGAAATCCAATCCAAAACTGCACATGCTCTAGTCCGGGAATTCCAATCAATATTACAGTTCCAGGATTCAGATATGTCACGTTGTTGTGGTTCATGGAACTCAGCATTTTGTCTCCTCACCGCTGAGCATGATACCTGAGAAAAAGAAGATAGGAAAGAGATGGAAATATCTAATTCTTTAGTTGAGCTAACTCTCTGTCAGCATTCAACCTCAGTGTATTTTTAGCAAAGATCAGGGTCTCTAGCAGTATTTTTTTCAGTAGGTTATGAATGGTCTATAATGTTTGTCCTGGTGACAGAGGCAGATGCTCCCTTGAAGCCTTCTATAATGCCACGAAAGGGGCAAAATTGAAAGTGTCAGGATTTCAGATCATTTTTGTCCATGCACATACACCAGTGAGAACACTATTTTGCCTAGCACTGACCATCATCTGACTTGTTTGCTTCAAAGATCCCACTGTTCTTCCTCTGTTCTAGAAGCCAACCCTGACTCAGCAAACTGAGAAATTATTTTGAGTGTGAATTCTTAGAAGTGATCTCCTTTTATCTGAACCATGATCCCGTAAGAGCATTATCTATGAGCTAATCTGCTCCTAGCACAGTATTATTCTGATCATGGTCATCTGCTCTCAAGAACAACTTTGGAAGGACTTTTAATCATCTTCAAATTGGTCTTTATATCCTCATATTGAACAGTTTGTTGCTTCCCTGAGTATTGGTTGTGATTATAAGAGAGTGATGAAACACAGTATTCCTTCAATGGATTAGAATTTTATTGTTCTTCAGAAGAACGTTGGAAAGTGAATAAAAATGTTCTATCAATACAGTTTCAAAGAAAATTCAAAGATCTAAGACCTTATGGAGTACTAAAGAGCAATTTCTGTTTCTTGAACTGCTTCAACTTCACAGTGTCTGTTTGGAGACTTTGAGTAACGTTTGGCAAGTTCAGTTGCTTTTGGTGAATTGGCTGAGGATGATTTTGCTTTTCACCAATATTAGGTTAGACTACCCGCTGTAGACAAGAGATATCTGTGAGAGAATATGGGAAGACAAGTGTGTAGGGTGGAAGCAAGTCCTGCCTGTTTTGGAAGTATTTGCTGAACCTCACGATGATATCCCAGATAGTTCCTCCAATGAGGGCTAATATCGAATTCTCTACCACAAAATGCCTTATTTTTAAGAACCTAGATATGGATTACCTATAGTCACAGTTGATATAGAAAACATAAATTGCTACAAATATCTTCTAGTTTTGACTGTCAAGGACACATGGATCTTATTGAAACTTTCCATACAGCCCAGTGAAAGTCAGGCACCAATACAGACTTTAGGTGGTTCACTACAGCAAAGTGCTTGGTGGTTAGTGTGGACTTCGGTTCTGAAAAATCTAGTTTCAGGGCCCAGGGAGAGTACTGCAACCCAAGGCCCTCTAAAGGAAAGCATGAATCACAAGATTCAGGGGTATTTTCATTCTGAGTTATGATGTCTCTCTATGGGAAGATGGGTGTTGTTTCTCACCTGGAATTTCTTCTGTAGAAGCTGGAAGCAGTATCCTAGAGTGCTGTGGTCTTCTGAGGCTCTGATGTCTTGTATGCTTGGGGAACTAGTTGCCCCTTTTGTCCAGCTACATTTGGTCCTTGGGCTAGTTCTGAGGCACATCAGGTATGTGAGCCCAAGACATTGCTGTTCACCTCAGAGCTTCAGAAGGCTTCTAGTTGGCAGAGGTTTTTGATAGCAGTCATGAAATATGTGCCTGTCTGCTGTGAAAGTATTACGAGCTTTGATTTCAATTTTTCATCAAAGGTAAGCCGTACAAACTAATTATACCAGTCTTTAAGAGATCAGGAAAGGTTTATTAGAACATAGTAGATAATAATGGAACTGTTCTAAATGTGCATGAACATTATGCAAATATTTTGCTGATTATAACATATGAGAAATTTTTATGAAAATTTTAGAATTACATATGTTTGAACCAAGTGGAAAATGAATAAAATATGGCCTCAAAACAGGTAATTTAAATAAAAGGAAAGTTTTCTTGAAAATTGTTGAATGTAATGCACATTTTTTTTTTGTGGGAGAGATCCAATTAGTTACCAAATTCTATTCTTCCCTTTAATAATTATTTTATAAATCTGTCTATTTAAAATATTTATTATTTTTCTCCAGTCATCTCATATATAACACTGAACCCACTATGTTCTATAGAGGATTTATTTTTATCTATTCACATCACAATCCTTATAAGAGAAAAATGATGAAATATCTGTGGGCTACTGCCCCTTTTCTTTCCTGCATGACATTTATGTGGACTCTTGCATTTAGACATAGACTTCATTTTTACATTGTGAGCATTTATGAGAGAGTGAAAGTAATCAAAGGAGCAAGTTCTGTCATAAATAGGAAATGGAGGAACACTGAACTCCTGATTTTTGCTACTCATTAACAACACTAGTGAATGGACTATGGTTAAGCTTCTTTTTTAATTGGATATTTTATGTATTTACATTTCAATGCTATCCCCTTTCCTAATTTCCCCTCTGGAACCCCCATCTCATCCCCCTCTCCCTGCTTCTATGAGGGTGCTCCCCCTCCCACCCACTCACTCCCACTTCACTGCCCTAGCATTTCCCTAGACTGGGGAAATGAACCTTCACAGGACCAAGGAAGGGCCTCTCCTCCTATTGATGCCAGACAAAGCCATCCTCTGCTACATATGCGGCTGAAAACATGGGTCTTTCCATATGTACTCTGGTTGGTGGTTTAGTACCTGGTAGCTCTAGGGGTCTGGTTGGTTGATATTGTTGTTCTTCCTATGGGGTTGCAAATCCCTTCAGCTCCTTCAGTCTTTTCTCTAACTCCTCCATTGGGGTCCCCTTGCTCAGTCTAATGAATGGTTGGCTGTGGGTATCCACCTCTGGCAGAACCTCTCAGAAAACAGCTATATCTGGCTTCTGTCAACAAGCACCTTTTGACATTGGAATTAATGTCTCAGTTTGGTGTCTGTATATGGGATGGATCCCCAGGCTGGGCAGTCTCTGAATGGCCTTTTCTTCAGTCACTGCATTTCCTTTAGGCAGGAGCCATTCTGGGTTAAGAATTTGGAGATGAGTAGATGGAGCTTCATACCCCAACCAGGGTCTCGCCTAATTTCTGTGGTCTCTACAGTTCTCACTCCCCTTTGTTGAGCATGTCAGCTAATCTTACCCCTGTTGGGTCCTGGGAACCTCTTGCTTTCCTAGCATCTGGGGAAAGAGGAACACTCCTCCATTGTTGGTAGTCAAGTTTTTCAGAGACAATTAGCAGGTTATCTTGAAATACTCCTTTTCATTTTAAAAATATAGAGTTGTAAAGATCACTGCAATTGAAAATAGATCAGAACACTGTTTTATGTCATTAACTATTTGGAGTCTTTAAGCAAAATAATGTATTATGTAATTAACCCATAAAAACATAACTAAAAATGCATTAATCCTAAATACATAAACCCAGACACCTTACTCTGTCTATTAATTTTATCAATTTAAAGGGGGAAATGTGAGAGAGTATATGAGTGGGCTTCGAGGAAAGAAGTGGAAGGCAGAAATTGCATAATCAGGTCATATACTCAAAAAATGTTTACAAGTTAAAGATGCATTAATCTATTAAATTTAGACGTTCCTGATTTATAAAAAAATAATAAAAGCAAAGAAAACAGGAAAGGCAATTGAATCAAGTATTCTTACAACTTTTTACTTATATTTTTACCAAAATAAACTCCCATCATTCCCACTTGAAAATCTGTACAGAGAAAAACATACCTGGTAAGGCTGAAGCCTGGACTGGCTTATGTTAGTTGTGTTCCCACAAAGTTTCAATACATTTAGATGTTGCTTAAGAGCCACTGCACTTTTCACTATAGCATGATCCAAGATAATGCTTTTTTTTGCTAACTCCCAAAGAGGGTTGTTATCTTCACGAATCATACCTTTGTTTATCTTAAGCAAAATACCATCTTGACACACACTTTCAGCTTCATTTATATTTTAAAATAAAAGTATTCGCATTAGTATAAGAAGAGGAACTATATAGTCTTGTATTGTAGGTTGGCAAATCTGAGAACTGCATAGCAAGGTCGAGCAAACATGAGCAGCAGAGATGCTTTTATTATATCACTACCAAAGCTAAGCATCTCTTCTACTCGATGCCATCTGCCAAGGTCTTGAACTAAAATACACGAATAACAACTATTCTCATAAATTTACAAGGGCTGCCTAGCACGAACTGCAATCAACTATTTAATGAATGACAATTCTGTTGGGCAACATTGTTTAGTGGTTTCCATAGTGTGTGTGAGTGCCCATGCAAATTCATGTGTTATATGTGGGTAATCAAATCCCTATAAATGCCAAGAAAGAGTTAAACTATAGAGTAAACCACAACCCATAATTTTACTTTTAAATTCAATTAAAATCTAATTCTTCAAGTATATTTTTCAAAGTTTCTGCTATTGGAAAATCATAAAATTTGTCATTCCATTTTTTTAAGATTCTTTTAAATTTTTTATTATGCCACTGTTCTGCTCTGCTTTTAATGTGGTTATTTTTAAATCCTTTTAACTACAGACAACATAGTACATGATACTCCAAAATACAATTTCACCATGTTATCCAAAAGAAGAATCTACACTGATATTTTTTTTTGGCAAATTGCATTTAGAGGCAAATGAGCTTCTACTTCTCAAAACTGTTACTTCTCAAAGCCAAATGAAGCATATTATAATCGATGTACCTTTTATCCCGTTGGGTCATCTGGTGAGTTGGTTGGTTTCTTGAGACGGTCTCAAGTTATCCAAGGTGACTCTAAATAAAGACCTTGAACTCATGGTCCTCTTCCCTCCTTTCAAGTGCTGGAGTAGTCAGTGTTAGCCACTGTGCCTGAATCTATGCATCTTTCTCCAATACTCTCACAGACCTTGAAATAGCTCTATTTGAATTCTTCACACACAGCTCCCTTTTCCTTAATATTTATTGGTTGTTGCTAAGTGGCATATATATATGGTTTCATTAGGGATTTTACTAATTCCCAAGGTAGAAGGCTCCATGTATCATTAACAATTATGCACTTAATGTCAATAATTGGCAGACATTTAAAATGCTGAGTTTTTTGTAAGTCCTTCATTTGTCCTATGAAAGAGGGAACAGTGTTAACAAAAACAAAAATCTGCCTTATCTGTCAAGTACCCAGGTAACACCACCATGATGATGCTATAACATTTGGACAAATATTTCACAACTGGTTTTCTCAGAAACTTTACTTCACTCAGAATAAGACTCAATATCCTGATACTCACTCTTAACCCTGGTGTGTCAATACTGTTGGCTCCATGTTCAATATTTTAACATTCTGATATTTTTTCAGTTTCAAAATAATTTGTGAAGGCTCAGGATACAAACAAAATTAAATCTGTATGTGGGAATTAAACATATTATCTTCAAGTACTAACAATTGCCATCTTTTTTAAAAATTCATTCTTCTGTCATGAAATACACTATGACCACAGTTTCCCCTCTCACCACTCCTCCCATCTCCCCCTCCCACTTCCCATCTCCTCCAGATCCAGTTCTCTTCTGTTTTCCCTCAGAAAAAAAGGCTTCCCAGGAATATCAAACAAAGAGGGCACAACACGATAGAATATCTTGAATTGTTCTTTGACTAGACAGAACCCTCATATCAAGAATCAGCAAGGCAACTCAGTAGGAGATAAGGAGTTCCAAGAGCAGACAAAAGAGTCAGAGACACCCCTACTTCCTCTGTTAGAAGTCCTATTTAGATTCCAAGTTTCAAAAGCCTAAATTAAAGAGGACCTAGCATAGACCCATGCAGGCTGTACAAGCCATTTTATTTTAATTTACTGTATTCTGAGCTTTCACAAATTGTTGTGGAGCTAGATAAATATCAGGATGTTGAAATATTAAGTATAAATCCATAGTCTCATAGAGCCTTCAGGCTCACATAGTTCCAGTCGCAGGGACCTATGTGAGCCCTGCTAAGTTGATTCCATGAGCAGTGTTCTGGTGTCCTCCACCCCTCTGGCTCATATAATTCTTCCTTCTTCTTCTTCTACAGGACTTCCTTGTTATCTTTGTTCTATTTTTTCTTCCTCTCTGAAATTTGCCTATGATTTTATTATTCCTCCAGGTTTAGATTCTGTTTTAGTTCTCCTACTTCATTTAATTGTTTGAAGTCAAGTCTCATCAACTTCTACTTCTACAAAAATTTTCTTTTGTCTATTACCTCTCATTTCTTATACATGAAAATCAACAATATTAACCTAATTTTATCAGGTCCCTAAATATATTTCCTTGAAAACCATAAAATCGAACATCATTCTCATGTTCTATTATTCAAATAGCATATTATTGTTTTTGCTTTTCTATCTACTGAAAGGTTCTGAACAAATGATATCTATACCATTTCCCAATAATTCCATTCTTTATTTAGTCAAGGCAAGCAAGAGTACAATTCTGTAGTAAGATAAACGTGTTAACTTTACAACAGCTCTTATATAATGGTACTAAAGTAATACTAACCAAAAAACTTTACATAAATATAGTAACTTGATGCAATATAAGGTTTGTACCCTACTAGGGACCATCACTGAAAATATGATGCTGAAGGTCCCTACACCCAGAAAGTGCTTATTGCCTAGTCCATCTCACTATCTCCCTGCCATGACTCCAAAAGTTGAAGTTTCATTGAGTTTTGCCCATGATATATTTTGACTTAGATTTTATTTGAATCTTAAAAACAAAATTTAGTTGCTACTTGAATTTAAAACAGAAGTATTGCATTTACAAAGGAAAGGTAGGATATATATTATGCTTATTTGACACTTTAATTGTACTATAATTTCTGGTGTCATAAATGATTTGGAGGAGCAGTTTGGAGTGAGAACTAAAATTTGTCATCATAGGGGTTGGAGATTTAGCTCAGTGGTAAAGCGCTTGCCTAGCAAGCGTAAGGCCCTGGGTTTGGTCCCCAGCTCTGAAAAAAAGAAAAAAAAGAAAAAAATTGTCATCATTGTCCATGAGCACGTGCACATAAACACACACACACACACACACACACACACACACACACAGAGAGAGAGAGAGAGAGAGAGAGAGAGAGAGAGAGAGAGAGAGAGGGAGAGAGAGAGAGAGAGAGAGAGAGAGAGAGGGAGAGAGAGAGAGAGAGAGAGAGAGAGAGAGAGAGAGAGAGACATTTTAATATTATTCCTTCTAGGCCTCTTCTTTTCTGAAGAGAAATGGAGGAGAAGTAGATTGGGAGGGAAGGTGACGGGGAAGAAATGGGAGAAGAGAGAGGGGAAACTATGCATCAGAATATAAAGCAAATAAATCACTTAATGAAAACAGTAAAGCTCCCCCAAAATATTACTTCCATACATAAAAATAAATGTTGAAAGATTTGGCCCATTAGCAAAGGGTCTACTCAGTCATCATTTGCTATGAATTGTGAGAAACACTGTAAGAAAGGTGATGCATGAGTTTTAAGACATAAGAGCTGGAAAAATGGCTCTATGGTTAAGAGCATTAGTTGCTCTTACAGAGCACCTGGATTCAATTTCCAGCACCCATAGGGTATCTCACAACCACCCATAACCCTAGTTCTAGATTATCCAACAAGCATCCATAGGGTTCACATTCTTGTATGCAAGCAGAACATCCATATAATATAAAAATAGTCTTTAAAAAGGATGTTGCATATTTACTTAACCATGCAGCTGCTTCCATACATAACACAATCAGTATAGCAATACATCATATACATATACATCATATGCATACACATACATATACGTATTTGTGAGTCATGGTCTAAGGAGCCCAAGTGCTGGCTTGAACTCACTCTGGAATGTAAGAAGGACTTAAATTTGTGTTTTTTCCTGCCTCAGTTTCCTGAGTACTAGGAACACAAGCCTGTGCATCTACTACTCTGATATCTGAACCCACATGATAATGACAGACATCCCGATTCACCCTGATTAGGAAATACTAGAAAAGCAGGAAATCTCTATTGAAAAAACTAGACTGGATTTAGAAAAAAAAAACAATGTTCTTTATTTGCAATTCATTCTTAGTTAACATTGTAGTGAAGTTATAAGTGAAACAGGAAGGAAAAATCAAGATATATTTCATAATATCATAAAATATTCTGAAATTAAATTAGGATGATAATTCCACAAGTCTCTACCCAAAGGCAATGTGAAGAAAGCCTTCTGATTTTGATGTGTCCCTCATCCAGTTGAGGTAGGTTACCCATTTCCTTCATGTTCTCTGAAGTTTTTTATGAGAAACTGCTTATCAGATTGGACCTGATAATTTTCAAACATATACTAAAATGGCCTTTTGATAATGTTTTTGGTTATGTTGGGCCAGGGAAATGTTGATGATCACCAAAAAACAAACAGGAACCAATTTGATGCAACTCACAGCAGGGTCTTTATTCTATTTGAGCTAGCTCGGGCCCCCGCCCCCGCCAATGCACCACCATCACTTAGGACATTTTTGGTGGTGAGGGGACCCCAAATGTCTATCACAGCAAGGCTTTATAGTAAGAAAGGAGTATGTGTGCAATCATCTAATTGGAAAGCTACTATAGCCTTTAACTTAATTGGCTGGTGCTGGGAGTCATATCATAAACTTAATTTCTGCTCCACTCTGCATTTTTGGTCATTAGGTAGGGGTTAGTCTTGCAACCTTGGGATTCAGGTTTGTTGGGGGAATAACTGGGAGACATTGGTCTTGTTGAGAGTGTAACCTGGAAATGCTGACCTTGTTGGGGATTAGCCAAGGGACTGGACCTAGGCTCAGGTTTTGTTGGGGGACAACTTGGAAACTCATGCTAGGTACCCGCCTGTTAGTTTACCTGAGTTTAAACTTTACCTCAGGTTCTCTAAAATGGAGTCTGAATTTAATTTTTGTCATCTCAGTTACACACCAAGATAAATTGATTAGATTTAAAATTCAAAGACATTTGCTTGCATTTGAGAGATAAATGCTATTTAGAATATAAGGTCATATTAACTTCAAATTCATAAGCTTAGTCATTTTTAAAGATAAGTTTATAAAAGTCTTTATTGTCTTGTTTTATTTTTTTGGATTGAAATTTTTTATTAAACTAATTTCTTTATCACTTTATATCTCAACATTAGCCTCCAGGCTTCCTCTTCCACACTGCAGGACTAGGGGCATCCTCTCTCATTGAGGCTAAACAAGGCAGCTCAGTTAGGGGAACAGGATCCACAGGCAGACAACAAATTCAGGAACAGCCCTAGCTCTAGTTGTTGGGGGGATTCACATGAAGACCAAGATGCACATCTACTGCTACATACATTCAGAGAGTCTAGACTGGGTGTAATTTTACAGAGAATTTAATAAAATAATAACATATTATGGAGATTTAGAAAGGGATAGGTCAATATGGACTAAGACCATTGGACAAGTCTTCACACAGGAAGTCAAAGATGAGATGCGCTTCCTAGGACATATTGATTTTAATGTGCTCTTTAAAATGAAAGAGAAGTGTGCACATGTGTTTCTTGGAAAAAGATGGAAGGTAGATGTGTTTTGTTGTGTGTAAATAACCACAGGTATTTAGGTAGGCAACTGAGAAAGAAAGCACAGGGCATGTGACATAAACAGCTATTAAAGATGCTATTAAATATCCTATAAAAATAATAATGAAAGAAAGGAGGAAAGAAAGAAAGAAAGAAAGAAAGAAAGAAAGAAGGAAGGAAGGAAGGAAGGAAGGAAGGAAGGAAGGAAGGAAGGAAAGAAGCTCCTGACTGTCATCCCTGATTGATGAATACAGGAGTTCCATTAATCCTTCATGATGTTACTTCACCCTGACGGAGCTTCTGTCATGCTCTACTGAGACTCTCATATGAGCCTTATTTTGATGATGGAACCATTTAAACCATAATTTTCAAGATCTTTCCAGGCCTAGAGCATCTCAACTAACATGACTGACATCATTTACCTATTAGAAAAATTAGCTGACAACAGCATCAACACTGTAATTCAAACATGTAGGACCAAACATTGTTTAGCATGTGCATTCTCCTCCTTGTTGAATTGTTTGGAAGCATTTGCATTGTTCTTTTTTTTTATTCTTCATACTAGATCTCTTGAACACAATTCCATATGCCTAGCTCCTCTGGCATCTCTTGGTCTTCAGGTGCTTTGAGACAATAACTTATTATGAATGGCATGTTTCCATAAAATGTGAATCTGCAAAAAAGCCCTTAGCTTCTATACTTTTCTAAAATTGAGACAAATCAGACCACAAGTTACTATTTTGTGTCAAATAAAGAAAACCTCAGATTAAATACTCTGATTTTTTTCTTCACTCAGAATTTCTTCTCCTGCATAACCACAAGTTCCATATCCTTTGTTCTGTCTTGTAATCTTATGCCTTTTTGTCCTGCCAAGCTCTGATCAAGACCAAGAATATTTTTACATCCTAATCTTGATACAACAACCTTCCCCATCATCTCTCCCACTGTTGACTGAAATTCCACTGACTGTCTACTATAAAACCACTAACTCCCCTGACATGGGAGTAAGGGAAATGCACAGAATAAGTAAGGGTTTCTGACACAGAATAAATAGCAACAATGATATGAAGTGATTCCAGCAAAAGTTTCCCAGTGAATGTTCTTGTCTGTTTTTAACAAAAGAAAACATCAGTTCAGATCATGTTGAAGGCGAGAAAGTGGACATGCAAATCACAAGGGTCCCAGGAGTCTGGCTTTGGCAAATGTCCTTCAAAACCCAAATGAAATGGACAGAGACAGTGAGTAGACAGGCTCTTGGTTCATCTGTGTTTGCTCATTGCTCACAGCCTAAGAGTTTTGACCGTTAAAGAACAGGACCCAGCACAGTGCCTTCCACAACAGGAGAGGATAAATGAAAGCTACTGAAGTTTACAAATTCGGGACACTTTGAAAACGTGTGATAAATACATCTATCAATTTGAGGCTCTGGGTAAATGCAAAGGGAAATGCAGTGAGGGTTTATCATGGCAGGAGAGTCATCTCTCCGCTAGGCCAGCTACAGCGAAGACTAATTTCAAATTACATGTTTCAAAGGCACTAATATTCAACTGGCTGATGGGATGGACACCATTCTTAGGCATCCTGAAGGCATTGAGATTTATGAAGCTTTGGGATAACCAGGAGTAGTGAATACATTTTTACAAAAAGAGACCCTATGTAAATCCAAGGTAGTTATGGATTTTATAGGTTTGATATTTGAATGCATTGCAAGTATAAAGTTATTGCTACTTTCTAGATAAAATGACGATGTTGGTTTAATGGACAGGTGCAGTCTCACTTGGAATCCTAAGATTCTGGCATCAAATACAAAGCAAGAAATTCCCTAATCTATCCCTCTCATTTTGCAGATGAATAAGGACAGAACAAGAAGACAAAATGATTTGCCAAAAATAGCAGTGACATTTTGAGATTTTGAGACTGAGCTCAGGGTCAGGAGACCCAATTCTATTCTGTTCTTCAGTGCAGATATTGTCTTGTTTTATTTTCATATAAAACTTGTTTCTGATTTTGGTACTATAGGAGTATCTACAGCAGAAATTGGATGGAATTCAGAGATAGGTATGAGGATTAGATATCTTAAAGGCTTAAACTATATCCAATTAAGGAGAATCAGCTAAATAATATTAATACTGGAAGAGAAATGTGTACTTAAAGTATATGGCTAAAAATTATTGACTCATGAGTCATTTCTTAAGATATGTGTGCCATCAAATTTTTCTTTTTTATAATCCTTTTCTGCTACTAACAGTAAACATAACTTTCCACATATTTGAAAAGTATCTTCATACCTTTACTTGATTTCATTCCTCTGTGGTCTCTAGCTCTCACTAAAAAGCAAAGTCTCGAGACCTATACCATGAGAGGGAGCCATACATGATTCTGCCTAAATGACCAGGAACAAGAAGCTGAACAGCCCAGAGACCCAAGGATTGCAGGAGCCAGAGAAGTCTATGGCAACGTGAGAAAACAACCACAGAATCAACTAAGCAGGGCTCACAGGGCACCATAAGACTGAAGTGACAATCACAGTCAGTATGAGTCTGATCTAGGTCCTCTGCACATCCATTATTGTTTTAGCTTGGTATTCCTGTGGGACTCCTAACAGTGGGCAGGGGAGATATCTTCGACTCTTTTGCTTGCCCCTGGGACCATTTTCCTCCTACTGGATTGTTGCTTTGCTTAGGCTTGATATGAGGGCTTCTGCCTAGTCTAATAATAATTTGTTATGCCATGTTTGGTTGATATCCCGGAGAGGCCTGAGAGGCCTGCTTTTTTTGTTTTGTTTTGAAGGGAAATGGAAGAGGAGGAGGAGTTCTGGTGGAAGGGGAACTGGGAAAGTTTAGAAGAGAAGAAACTGGAGTCAGAATAAAAGGAAAAAATACAAGAAACATTTAAAGTCTTCTAGAGATTTTGTAAAAGAATCGTTGAGTGACAACTCCATGGTAACGGCTGAAGCACAGGAATCCCCCTTGGTCTACTTATCAGTTAGAGAACACTGAGAAATACAAGTGCTGGAGAGCAGCCTGACACCATTTATGAACCTCTGATATTTGAGTTATTCTTTCTTTACAAGTATTTTTATGACTCCCTCCCTAATTTGTTTTGTCCTCACTCCATAAATGACTGGATTTAAACAAGGAGGGACAACCACATAGAGATTGGCCAAGAGAATGTGAATGTAACGAGGAACATTTCTACCAAACCTATGAGTCATAAAAGAGAAAAATGCTGGTGTATAAAAGGCTAAGATGACACAGACGTGGGAACCACATGTGCTAAGGGCTTTGTGTCTGGCATCCCTTGAAGGAAGGCGGAAAACAGCCTGTAGGATCCAAGCATAGGAGAGAGCAATGAGGATTAAATCAAAGATCAGAGCAGCAATGGTGAATAAGCCATAGATGATGTTTATCCTTATTTTGGCGCAGGCTAGACGAGCTATCCCCATATGCTCACAGTAGGTGTGAGGAATAATGTGGTGTCCACAAAAGGGCAGGCGTTTTAGGAGAGGACAAAAAGGGATGACAAGAAGGACAGGTCTCCCTATCACAATAGATGCCATGACAGCTACCACCTTGTTGGTGAGGATAGAGGTATACCTAAGTGGGTAACAGATGGCAACAAAACAGTCAATTGCCATGGCCAGGAGTACGACAGATTCCATGCCTGTGTAAGTGTGGATGAAGAACATTTGGATGAGGCAGCCTTCAAAGCTTATCTCCCTGAGGTTGAACCAGAAGATACCCAGCATCTTGGGAATGGTGGAAGTAGAGAGGCCAAGATCAATGAAAGAGAGGAGGGCAAGAAAGTAGAACATGGGCTGGTGGAGACTCTGCTCATTCTTGATCACACAAAGGATTGTGAAATTTCCCACAAGTGCTATCAGATAAACAACGAAGAAAGGGAAGGCTATCCAGACGTGGAAAGCTTCCAGCCCAGGAATGCCCAGCAGATAGAAGAGAGAGGGGTGTGAAGCAGTTTCATTAATAGAGGACATCCTTCTCAGACTCTTGAGAGACTATCTACAACCTTCAGCATTTCTGGGAAGAGACAAGAAAATACATGAAAGTTATTGATTAATCCATATGAAGACATTTCAAGTAAATACTTAAAACCATAATTAGAGAAAAATCAAACAGCAATTTACTATAAGAAATATTCAAATAATCAGCTATTCCATTTAGAGTTATAAGAAGAATGTGAGAATTAGAAAATCTTTTTCAGACAACAGTGAAGTTATGATCAACAATTCCCCTTAGTCCATTCTTTTTCAAACTTTTCTTCTACAAAAAATGGAGAATCCTTTTAGGAATTATTTCCTTTATAACACTTTTAGATTACCTCGTATCAGTCATATTACAGAGACACACAAATACTATACAAAAAAGGGAGAAATTACAATGGGGAGAGGCTGTAACTCTGTCATTCAGAGTCCCTTATCCATAGGTTTTGCCCAGATAGTCAATAGTTTAAAACAGTTCCAACCAAAACATCAGAAATGAAATCTATTTTGTAATGACAATAAATAAATTGTAAATTTACCCTTAAAAATTATGGGATATAACTGAATGCATTAAAAGATTTCAAGATTATTCGGAGAATAAGGAATAAAAATGACAACTGAAAAATAAAGGGCAAACAAGGAACGTAGAAAACATCAGAAACATATAGGTACATGCAACTTGATTTATTTTATTTTTTTCATTTTAAGTTGTTTTATTTATTTACATTCCAAACATTACCCCCCATACTGGTTCCACCTCCAAGAGTTCTTTACCCTATTCCCCCTTCCTTTGCCTCTCCTACTCACTCCCTGCCCTCAACCCCCTCACTCACCTACTCACCCCTACCTTATGCCTGATACACATCCCTCTTCCCTGAGGCACCAAAGACAACCATTGGACTGAAGTAATGGACCACTAAGGAAGAGTTAAGGGAAGCATTGCAGGAGCTAAAGAGGATGGCAACCCCATAGAAAGAGAAATTTGATTTTTATGAAAAAAATTAATGTATTAATTCAACAAACATAGAACCTTGCTAGGTTAATTTTATCATGCTTAAAAGACTAAAACCTCAAGTCTAGCTTTACAATCCTTCCAAATTTATTATTTACTTATATTCCTGAAGCATTAAAAGTTTAAATACTTAAATTTAAAATAACAGAAATAAACAAATCTTTTAAAATACTAATATTTTTTATTCGACACAGGAAAATATATTTTACCATCCACTGTAAGTTATTTTTTAAGACATATGAGGCAATAACCTTAAAATTAATCCTTTTTATCTTGCCAAATTTGTAAGTCTGCTAGTGAAAATGTGAACAGGAATAAATATGCACAATCCCTACTTCAACTACTCAATTTTAAAAAAAAGATTTTTTTGTTCAGAGCAAATAAATATGTCTTCTAATAGAATTTAAAGGCAAAGGGGAAAAATAAGAAGGCTTAAATTGACATTTTACAAGGAAAATATATAAATTATTGAAATTATCCAAATCACCAGGTATCTGTAACTGAATAATAAGCATTATGTCTGAAATTGAAAACCAGAGCAGCAAGATGCGGGATGATGGAAGAATGGGCTTTCCAAAAGACTGAGAAAAGTGGAAAGAACAAAGCTGAATCTGGGATTTGTGGCACCTTATAAGTTTAGCAAATGTTTTATATCTATTATTTCACAAAGAAATTAAACCCCCAAATCATTGCTCAAGACAGAAGAGACATGATCATCTAAAGAAGAATGCAAGAATATTCATGTTAGCTTTGTTCATGAATGTTCCAATGTGGAAATAACTCAAAACAACTCTCAATAAGGGAATAATTTATATAAAGAGAACCTATTAGGTAATTAGTATGGATTAATTATTAATGTAAATGCATAAATAAATTTTGAGTCATTATACTTAGTTAATATATCTTTAATTACAAAGTTCACTTAGCACACCACATATTACCCAACATGTATGAATTTTTAGCAAATGAAAATGAAAATGTTTTATCAGGTGAGCTGTCAAGGGTTAAGAGGAGTCAAGAGTAGAAATGGACACAGGTGCTAAATTTAAGTTAATGAAAAAAATGTTACTTTACAGTGGCATAAAATATGTAGGTATAAGCACCTGTCAAATATATGAATATATGTGCATTTATACATGTGTGAATTTCATATTAAATAAGTCAAATTCAAGTCAGGACAAAAAAGTAGGACGTTAATTTTTTTCATATATGACTATCCTTTGTTTCTATGAGCTCATCTACTACACTCAAACTAGAAGGTAGATTATGCTGTGGTTATCTTTCTGTGCCTTAACATAATGCCATATAAAACCATCCATATTGTTGAGAAAAACATTCCTTCTTTTTTAAGTATATCTATCTGTCATCCATCGATATGTGTATTTGTTTTTTTAAAACCCAAGATAATATCACTGTGTGTTTAAAATTCTCCATAGAAAATTGTTGTAAAGTATAGTTCTCATGGCAATAAGTATAAACATTAACATTTTATAACACAGAACTTACAATTTGCTTTAACTAAGTCTTATACTTTGCAGTGAATTTTAGTGATAGTATTTTTACTTGAATAGAAATTATTTGCAATCAAGTATTAAAGCAAAAATATCCTAAAACTAGATTCCCATTTTTCTTAGTCACATTATGAAAATATGAAAGAAATGTCCTAAAAGATTAAATGTTATACAATCATGTTTTGATTTTGAATTTGCCATTTATTTATAATATAGGTCTTATTTGTACTGGGTGTTTATATCCTTCAAATTTTTTATTCCGCTGTCATTAAGGGACAATTTCCCTTTCAATCTATTCATCATATTGACTCTGATTCTAAGATTGCACATATTTGGGCTCTAAAGCAATACTATTCTATATAGACAATCAATAACAGCCTACACCTAAATTCTAAAATTCATACCAATAATATATTAATTACTTTTAAATTCTAACATCCAAGGATTCAGAGCCAAAATGCCTCCACAGTATTTGGAGTTCATTAGCCATTGATTGATGTTGTCTCTACAAATTAAAGCAACATCGCCCCACATTCCTCCTTCAGTATACACGTTTCTCAACAGTGCTATAGGCAAGCAATTACTTGAAGATCTCATGATTTCAGATATCCTCCCACTAACTCTTTCTGATCCATTCTGTCTTACCCACTTATGGTCTCTATATTCACATAGGTTCTTTTACTCCACCAACCTGATTGAGCAGCCATTATTTATGGTGGATGGCCACACTGTTTGGGTCAGGAACAGACACATTTACAACTTCACTTTCCCACTTATTAATGGCCTTAGACAAATTATTTCCCACATCTTCCTTTCTTTATATGTAAAGGCTGTGACCTTAATAATATCATCAACATGGCTGCCTGCAGGAGACTGAATAAAATGCCTTAATGCAAGGCTTTGTTCACACTAGGAGGGAACACATTTTCATTATTGTTATCCATGGACATGGTTCCAGTTATAATACCTAATTTGCAAGAAAACCATACCAATTATACAGACAAAATTTCACTGTGTGAACTGAGTTCACACCATTCTGTATAGGTTGAAATCAAAGATGGCCAGTTAGATTAGGAACCAGTACTTTAAATCATCATTCAAATCACAGATTGTCTATTTAGTCAGGTGACGAATGGAACAATCATTTAAGAATCCTTTATGGGGGTTGGGGATTTAGCTCGGTGGTAGAGCGCTTACCTAGGAAGCGCAAGGCCTGGGTTCGGTCCCCAGCTCCGAAAAAAAAAAAAAAAGAATCCTTTATGGACACTTACTTAGAAAAAAATCCTTTCCAGGATAAATTGATAGATCTCCTAAATTACATCGTGAAACCAGTAACAGGTATGAAAGTCATGATTCTATTTAAACAAAATAAGACTGGCTCAAATTGGCACTTTGTCACACAAACTACAATCAGAAGGAAATTCACTAACAACCTTTCAGAATTTGTCCCATTAACATATTTTAATGCATAGATTAGAGCCATCATATTTAGGAGGTTTTCCATTAAAGCTACCCCAAGTCTATTCAAGAGATCACTAAGACTCAACATTGACTGGGGCTCTGGACACCAGGCACTAACCAAGGCCCTTGTCAGAGAGGACTCTACCCTGCCTTTTCTACAGCTTTCTTTTCTATAACAAAAGCTGGAACAAAGTGAGATAACACTTTTAGCTCTATTGCACCTATAACTAGGACCACCTGATATGCTCTCCATTAAGTTCTCTGCATCCACAGTGTGGGATCGACTCACCTGCTGTAAGACATTTTAGTGGGAGGCACAACACAGGCCCAAGACCTGGGCTCCCTGATTGAGAAGGACAAAGTGCTGCCTCTTCCCACAGTGGCAGGTAGCCCTGGATTCCAGTTTACAGGCTTCTCTAGGTGTAGACTTTATGAAGAGAAGGGAACTCCCCTGAGAAACCAGTTTAGCTCAGTCTGTTCAGGGACTGAGTGTATCTGAGAGCTGTATCACGCCATCGGAATTCTACAGTTTCAAAACCTGGAATCTCTTTTGAGTTTTGCTTCAAAGGAGCATCACTTTTTATGTAGTTAACTTTTATTTATAGCTCTTATGCCCTTTAATTTCTATAGTTATTTTAATCATAATCTTTTGTATTTGGAGCCACATTTTCAAACATTTCCTTGTCATTTTATATATTTTTCTGACATCAAAGCAATATACAGTGTTTTATAATTCCATTTTGAATTATATAATATGCTCATTCCTAAAAATTTCTTAATATCTGATTTCTTATTTATACTATATTGCTACATTAAGTCATATCAGGGAGATGATGGAAATTTACCTGAAACCATCATCCCAAAATCTAAAGCTTTTGTTTTATTTCTAAAGTATTTTAAAATATTTTCTTATTTTTTATTGAAAATAATTCTTCTTTCATACAATACATCCTGACCACAGTTTCCCTCCATTCCTCTTGAATAACCCCCTGCTTTCCAATCCCCCAGACCTACTTTCCTTCCATTTCCTCTTGAGAAAATCCAAGAGATGACTTTCTAACAGGACAAAACAAGTTACAGGACAAGGTAAAAGCCCTTGTATTGAGACTGGACAAGGCAACCTAATAGAAGGAAAGGAGTCTTAAGAACAGGCAAAAGACTCAGAGATATACCTGGTCCCAGTGGTTGGAGACCCACTAAACCCCTAAGCTAATAGCCATAGCATATACAGAGAATCTGGTGTAGACCTATGTAGGCCATGCTTGCTGCTTTCAGTCTCTGTGAGCCCATGTGAGCCCTGCTTAATTGTTATGGTGGACCATATTCTCCTGGTGTTCTCCATCCCCTTTGGCTCCTACAACATTTCCTCTCCCTCTTCCATATGGTCCCCCAATCTCAGATATGAGAGAGAGCTTCAATTTAGACACTGTGTGAATATTGTCTGGATGTGGTTCTCTGTACCCCCTCCCATCTGCTGCCAGATGAATCTTCTCTGATGATGCCTATATGAGATAGCAATTTATGGAGTATCATTAAGAGTCCTTTGATTGTTTGTTGGGGTTTTTTTGGTTTTGGTTTTGGTTTTTGGTTGTGGTGGGTTTCTGTTTGTTTGTTTGTTTGTTTGTTTGTTTGTTTGTTTGTTTGGTGGTTTGGTTTGGTTTGGTTTGGTTTGGTTTGGTTTTTGCCAGTTATGTTTAGTTGTACCCTAGTTCTCTGGGTTTTCTAGTCTCTGGTTCCTGGCCATCTAGACAGTGTAAGGTATGGTCTCCTTCTCCTGGATGGGCTCAAGTTAAACTAAACTTTTTTTGGGTGCTCTCACAAGTTCTATGCCACCGTTACCTGAGCACATTGTGTAGGTAGGATGTAATGTAGACAGAGGGTTTCATGGTTGGATTAGTGTCCAGGTTTCTCTTTCCATAGCCTATAGGATACCTATAAATGTTGGCTTTTCTACTTCCACCCAAGTTTCCAAAATAATGACCCTGACACATAATTAATTACGAATAAATGCTTAAGCCATAGGGTTTTGCTCATTCTCTGGCTTACTTTACTTTATACCACTTATTTGATTCTAAGTCCTGCAATGTATTTAGTTCTCTCTCTTCAGTTTCATGCACCTATTTCCATCAGTGTTCAGCAAAATCTCCCGCCCCTCCAACTCTATCCCAGAATCCTCTTTTTCAGAACTTCCACCTCCCTATTTCCTGCCTTAGCTCATAGACAAATAACTAGGTAAAGCTTTCACACCTTGCACAAAAGATTCTCTCTACGGGTATCTTCTCAAGCCCCAAAGACAAAAATGTAGGGGTGAAGGATCCATGCAAGGCACCAACTTGACCCCTCTATGCTCAATGATGCCCCCATCAAAAAAGTTTAACACACAATTGTTCTTATTCAAAAGAAAGACAAGACAAAAAAGGAGCAGAGACTGAAGGAAAGGCCGTCCAGAGACCACCCCACCTGTGCATCCATCCCATCTGCAGACACCAAACCCAGACACTATTGCTGACACCAAGAACCTCTTGCTGACAGGAGCTTGGTATGACTGTCCCCTGAGAGGTTCTGCCAGCACCTGACAAATAAAAATGCAGATACAGCCAACCATCGGGCTGAGCCTGGAGACCCCAATGGAAGAGCTAGGGGAGGAACTGAAGGAGCTGAAGGGGATTGCAGCCCCATAGGAAGAACAGTATCAATGAACTGGACCACCCACAGCACCTAGGGACTAAACCAACCAAAGAGTATACACAGAGGGATCCATGGATCCAGCTACATATGTAGCAATTGATGGCCTTATCTGGCATCAGTGGGAGGGGAGGCCCTTGATCCTATGAAGGCTTGATGCCCCAGCATAGGGGTATACATGAGTGGTGAGGTAGGAGTGGTTGAGTGGCTTGGAGAACACCCTCACAGAAGTAAAGGGGAAGGGAGAGAGGACAGAGTGTTTGTAGAGGGGAGACTGGGAAGGGGGATATCATTTGAAATATAAATGAATAAAATGATTAATAAAAAAATGTTCTTTTCAGGAACAGGCCCTATTTTTTGTGGAGTGATTTTCTGACCTACATCAGTCTGGGTTATTTAGGATTCTCCATAGAATTCCCTTGGCTAACAACTCAACAGAATGTAACCCAATCCCACCACTGGAAACCTTGCCTGGCTACAAAAGATGGACAGTTGAAACTCCATATTTTTCATTACTAGGCATCCTTACTAGGGAGATAGATTCCAGGAAGTTTCCACTGCACTAGGGTTCCACACCACTGTCCCCCAATGCTTCCCATTTCCAGCTGTCTCTCCCTGCTCTCTACCTGTTCTCTCTCTCCATCCCTCCCCCAACCTGATCCTCCTGGCCCCCTCCCACCTCTAGTCCACCAGGAAAATTCAGCTGTCTTCCTTTGCAACACTCTCAAATTGATAGCCTTTATCTTTTATTGTTATTGCTCTCTCTCTCTGTGTTGCGTGTATGTGTGTGTGTGTGTGTGTGTGTGTGTGTGTGTGTGAGAGAGAGAGAGAGAGAGAGAGAGAGAGGCAGAGAGAGAGAGAGAGACAGAGAGAGAGACAGAGAGACAGAGAGAATATGAGAGGTAAAGGACTGTGTACAATGCTTAAAATCTGAATCTTGACTCAAAAAGTGAGCAACCCAAAGTACCAAGTATAATTCCGAAAAACTTAACTGGTCAGAAAATACTACCTGCTATCTCCTTAGCAATATTCGTTTTTTTCATTGTTTTCATGCTTCTTTTTTAAAATCATTTTGTTCATTTACATTTCAAATGATATCAACCTTCCCAGTTTCACCTCCACAAATTCCCCCATCCCACTCCCCGTCCCCTTGGCCTCTATGAGGATGCTACTCCATACATTCACCCACTCCTGCCTCACCGCTCTAGTATCCCCCTACACTGGGGCATCAAGCCTCCACAGGATCAAAGGCCTCCCATTGATGCCAGATAAGGCCGTCCTCTGCTGCACATGTAGCTTGATACATGATCCCTCCATGTGTATTCTTTGTTTGGTGGTTTAGTCTTTAGAAACTCTGGGTAGTCTGCATGGTTAGTTGATATTGTTCTTTTTTTTCTTAATCTTTTATTGGATATTTTTTATTTACATTTCTGATGTTATTCCCTTTCCCCATTCCCAGACATAAGCCCCCTACCCCATCTCCATCCCCTTCTTCTATAAGGGTGTTCCCTTCCCCATTCATCCCCCCTTCCCACCCACCCCCGACATTCCCCTACACTGGGGGAGTCCAGCTTTGGCAGGACAAAGGGCTTCTCCTTCCATTAGTGCCCAACAAGGCCATTCTTTGCTACATATACAGCTGGAGCCATGGGTCAGTCCATGTACAGTATTTGGTTAGTAGTTTAGTCCCTGGGAGTTCTGGTTGGTTGGCATTGTTGTTCTTATGGGGTTGAAAGCCCCTTCAGCTCTTTCAATCCTTTCTCTGATTCCTCCAACAGGGGTCCCATTCTCAGTTCAATGATTTGCTGCTAGCATTCACCTCTACATTTGACATGCTCTGGCTGTGCCTCTAAGAAGACAGCTATATCTCTGGTTCCTGTCAGCATTCACTTCTTAGCTTCATCAATCTTATCTAGTTTTGGTGGCTGTATACCCATATGGGGTAAGTTCTGAATGGCCATCCCTTCAGTCTCTGCTCCAAACTTTGCCTCCTTATCCCCTTCTATGAATATATTTGTCCCCCCTTTTAAGGAGTAAAGTATCTGCACTTTGGTCGTCTTTCTTCTTGAACTTCATGTGGTCTGTGGATTGTATCTTGGGTAATTTGAGCTTTTGAGATAATATCCACTTATCAGTGAGTGCATACCATGTGTGTTTTTCTGCAATTGGGTTACCTCACTCAGGATGATATTTTCTAGTTCAATCTATTTGCCTATGGATTTCATGAAGTCATTGTTTCTGATAGCTGAGCAGTACTCCATTGTGTATATGTACCACATTTTCTGTATCCATTCCAGAAGTTGAAAAGAACAGAGATATTGTTCTTCCTATAGGGTTGTAACCCCCTTCAGATCCTTCAGTCCTTCCCTTAGTTCTTCCATTAGGGTCCCCAGGCTCAATCTGATGGTTGGCTGTATCTGCATCTGTTTCTTAATTCCATGACATATTGAGTTGATATTTCTTACCTTTACTCCTCAGAGTCAATTTTGTTTCTTGTATTACATTGTGCCTATTATTATACATAAAGTGTACACATATACTTTTGTTCTAAAATTTTAATGTCAAAGTTTTACATTCTAAATTACTTACTAGAATAATGGTATTTTATTCAGTTATAAGATCCTAATTATCCTCATATACCATAGACATTGATGTCATATATTCTATATGATAGTTATTAAAATGCATATAGAGAAGCCAATTTTATCAATTTATGGGCAAACTATATAGTATATTTTAACCACTTATTCAATCATTAACTATTTATATAAAAGTACAGCTGAAGAACAATCTGCATGTTGTTTTATATTTAGGGGTTATTTTATTTTATTTAACACTGTCACTCTTACTTGGTTTCATTTCTCTGGACACCGATTGTGTGGGGTTGTTTCTCTTGTCCTTCAATCTCCAATCTGACCCTCAGTTCCTAACACTGAATCAGTGCACAGCTGTCATATGCTGTCATGAGTGCAATGCAGCTTCCAACTTTGGTCTTTGGTCTTAACCTTCACTTCTGTTACCTTGTACTATGGTTGTTCCTTTATTCTGTTAGGAGAAAGCCTACTTTACACGTGTGATAGACTTCCGGAATGCTGTTTAAGGCCTTCAAAAGCCAAGAATTCCACCTCCAGCGCACATACATACCATGTGTCCTATACCCTTCTAACTTAGAACTAGAAGATCCAATTCCTTTCTCTCTCTATTGTAAATGTCTAAATCTACATGGTATACAGACACACAGACACACACACAGACACACACACACACACACGCACGCACACACACGCACAGACACACACACACGCACGCACGCACACACACGCACAAACACACACACACGCACGCACACACACGCACGCACACACACGCACAGACACACACACACACGCACGCACACACACACACGCACAGACACACACACACGCACGCACACACACACACACGCACAGACACACACACACACGCACAGACACACACACACACACACGCACGCACACACACACACAGACACACACACACACGCACAGACACACACACACGCACGCACACACACGCACGCACACACGCACGCACACACGCACGCACACACACACACGCACGCACACACAAATCTTTAATACTTCATAAAAAGACTGTGTGTTCTTTAGCCAACTTCCCATGTGTAAAGTTTTTATCCCCTCAGATTGCAGTATTTACTGTGTGTCTTTATCTGTTGGTTCCCCATATCTTAATCCTCTGTACATAATTCCACACCAGGTTACCACTGGAGCTTCTTTGGTGACAAAAAGCATTACTAAGCAGTCTTTGTTCTGCATTGCAGAAATAAGAATTAACAAGTTTGAGGTCTAGAGAGATGACTGACTGTGAAAGTACAAGGTTCTTATCTTAGAACTCCAGCATCCGTGTAAAAGTCTCTTGTAGTAACATATATCTATAACTTTAGCACTGACATGGGTCAAACAAAGACATGAACATTCCAAGAGCTCATTGGGAGCCACCCTTGCAAAATTAAGGAGTACCAGTTTAAAAAAGAGACCATATCTCAAAAATTAAGGGTTATCAAGAAAGACACCAGGCATCAACTTTTGGCATCAACACATGTGAACATGTACCTAAGTACATATGTACACATACATAGAAACATACACAAATACACATATACACACAAAAGAAAGAATTAACATAAAAACAAGGTTTGAAAACTGATTGTTGCTCATGTATTTATTCTTTAATACTATTATGCCAATCATTTCTACTATGTTTATATTATTCTTCATATAAATGCTATTTTATCATACTACCATGGACATTTTTGATATGTTGGGTGAAGCTATTGTCTATATTAAAAACTTAGAGCTTATTTTTCTCTTAACTACAAATAAAATGCTTCATATATTTGCATATCAGATAATGTATTCTCCCAGATACATAATTTTATTTTAGAGCTTGGAAAGATAGGTCTCTTTTTCATGTAAAAACTTAACTTCAAACATGCAATGTTTATAGTTTATTTCTGATGGTCATAACTACCCTCTCTCTTATTTGCTTAGTTCTAACACCATAAATAACAGGATTGAGAGCAGGAGGAATGACAACATAAAGGTTGGCAAGAAGAATATGGATGTATCGAGGAATATTTCGGCCAAATCGGTGAGTCATAAAGGAGAAAAATGCTGGTGTATAGAAGGAAAGCATGACACAGACATGAGAGCCACAGGTGCTGAGAGCCTTTAGTCGAGCATCCCTGGAAGGTAGGCGGAAGACAGCATGGAGGATCTGGACATAGGAGAGGATGATTGCTACAATATCCAAAAACAGGTTAGAAATGGCACACAAACCATAAATGATGTTCACCTTGATGCTGGCACAGGACAGGCGGGCAATGCCCATGTGCTCACAGTATGTGTGTGGAATAACTTGATGTCCACAGAAGGGTAATCTCAGGATGAGCACAATAAAGGGAATTGCAATGACTAAGGGTCTCAGGAGGACAAGCCAAGCATTGATGAATACTACCTTGTTTGTCAGCACCATTGTGTAATGAAGAGGATTACAGATGGCCACGTAGCGATCATAGGCCATGGCCAAAAGCACAGCTGACTCCATACCTGTAAACAGATGGATGAAGAACATCTGGATAACACAGCCATCAAATGATATCTTTTTAAAATTGAGCCAGAAGATTCCAAGCATCTTGGGGATAGTGGATGTGGACAAACCAAGGTCAATAGATGACAGAAGGGATAGGAAGTAGAACATGGGCTGATGAAGACTGCGTTCAGTCTGAATCACAGAAATAATTGTAATATTTCCCAGAAGAGCAGTCAAATACACAATAAAAAATGGAAATCCAATCCATATATGTACATCTTCCAGCCCTGGAATTCCAAGAAGAAGAAAAAAGTAGGGGTGGAATTGTGTGTGATTGGGAGGGACCATGCTTCTATTGTCCTTACGATTCCTTATGCTGTACACCAGCTATCCAAGGTCATTTAGTTCTGTAGAATTAGATAACAATGTTTTACCTTTCATAATAGCAAAGTCCACCAAGAAATAACTGTCTCATAAATACTTAAGTCCATCTGTTATTATATTACCTCAAAAAGTAATTTACTGCACCTCTTCGTACTTATATATAAAGGAAATTAAATTACTTTTTTCAAGGACTAATGGGCTACAAAGACAAAGGCCAAAGGCCAGATATTCACGCACAAAGATGACTCTTGCATTTGTATTGGAGGGGGGTTAAGTTCTATACATTAAAGAAGTTTTGGAAGTATCAATTGTAATATACAGCCTTTCTGAGAATTTAATGAGTGTTATTTTCCTCTATCTTCGGAAAAGTTTTCATACTGACTCGTAGAGATTGCACTAAATGATTTGAAGGCTTGAAACCTAATAGAGGAAGCCAATAAGGAAATACATAAATTATATAATCAGCATTAAGGTGTTTATATTTCAACTAAAAAATGTATAGTTGCTTTGAATATATTAGATATGGTTGAAGGGATGTTAGCAATTGATTTTGTGATAGAATGCTAAAAATAGCTCAAGAGAGAAGGTGAAATTAGGAGCTTGGTTTATCACAAGTAAAAGTAATAGCACCAGCTTGACTTCAGATGAGTATGTGAAATCATAATTGAATCACTTTATGTGCTATTTCTATTATGGAGGTGTGGCAGAATATTCTAATGCACAGAAAGATTAAATGCAAATGTGTAGAGAATGCCTTGCACAGTCAATGAAAGGGAAATCTATCATTTATGAATACATGTATATGTGTATACACACACACACATATGCAATACTATCTCTATTTTAACATTCTGCAACAAGAGGATCTGACATTAATTTTCTGCCTTGCCTCCCCCTTGCTCAGCCACTCACCTTGACAGTTTTCCCCTCTTCTTATAAGCTGACTCACTCATTACACATTTGAACTCTTACAGTCTAGGTGCCTCTCCTATGCCTCACCCCAACCTTTCCTGGTCCACTTAAGGCTTTCTTCTTTACTTCTCTAAACAGGTCCCTGCCCTCCTCAGTGTGGAGGACTTACCTTGTAAGACAAATTACACATTTCCTAACAACTCTACTTCTTCCATTTTTCCAAAATATTTTCATTCCATATCAAATCGTTGCCTTTTTTTTTTCGTTGTCTAATCTTTTCACCCACCTATCAGCTTTGTCTATTTAAAACTCAGTTCAGAAACTCCACACAATCTTTTCTTCTAAATTTTCTGATCTAAGAAAATATTACAAACTGCGATCACTTGAAGTCTCTATGGGACCACCTGAACTATAAAAGTCTTTGCTGTGTCATGTAGTTTTTTTTCTAAATTTCTTTTGTAAGTAGTTATATTTGAACATTTTTTCATGTCATAACTGAATTCCGCACTTCCTAACTTTCAGCATCTTTTCATCCTATTTATTACAATATAAAATAAGCAATATTAATGTCCTTTACACACTTATAATTAGTTGTTTTTTCACTCAAATATAGCCTGAAACTGTAGTATATACTCATAATCCTTCGAACATGTAGATATCACTCTTTATTCTCTTTGTCTCCTTTTTTCTTTCTGTCTCTTTGTCTCTCTGTCTCTCTCTGTTACTCTGTCTCTCAGTCTCTGTCTCTGTCAGCCTTTTTCTCTTTTTCTGTCTCTCTGTCTATGCCTGCCAGTCCCTCTGTCTCTCTGTCTCTCTGTCTCTCTCTGTCTCTCTCTGTCTCTGTCTCTCTCTCTCTCACACACACAGACACACACACACACACACACACACATCATCATCATCATCATCATCATCATCATCATCATCATCATCATCTATGGCTAAGCTTACTCCAATTTGAAAAAGCAATATTCTTACATTTTGACCACAATATTTCAGTGCATTTCTTCCCCAATACTTATTCAATGGGTCATAAAGACACAAACTGGCTTCTGCTTGAAACCAGGCTCTGTGTGGTCAGTGACATTATTTCCATCACACTCCCCAAAATCTTGACTATAAATCTCTTTATATTATACAATATACAAATATTGAATATTTCTCATTCTTGGTGTTCCAGAAATGCTATTGTCGCTTTCTTCAGGTAATAACACTTAATAAAATCTAAGTGTAGAACATATTATTATTTATAGACACCATGTTTAATATTAGATTCTTTGACTTTGTTATACTTTTACAAATGAAGTTATATGCACATTAATTAGAGGTTTTTCCTTGCTCTGACTCTTAGTCCAGCCTATTGTATGTTTCTCTATGTTTGGTGATTTTACAGACCCAATACCTATGGGTCATACACAGTTCATCCCTCTCAGACCGGCTTACATCACTTACCATAATGAAACCATAGTTCATCCACCCTGCTGAATTTTTTGCCAGTTGTAGGATTTCTGCTTGTTTAGATTTAAATAATTTTGAGCTTACAATAAACATTCTATTCTATGACATTCCTTTTTATATGTTCCTGTTGTTAAACACTCACTGTGCTTTAGCATCTTGGCAATTGTTTACAGTTTGGTGATATTGATAGGCTTGCCAATATTTATTTTATAAAAGATGCTATTTTGTGTTTTCTATATCACGCAATTTGTTTTCAAGTCTTTTTGAGTATATACTCATGAATGCTAGATTATACGTTACTTCTGTTTTATTTTTGAGGAGCCTCCATAATAAATAGCATAATTGTTTGTACCATTTTCTCATCCCTCCAAATGTACCAGGGTTCAAAATTAACCTTGATGCATATTAATATTTATTCTTATTTATTTTTCAAATATGGTCATCCTTACAGTTGTAAGGTAGTAATTTGAGTTTGAATGGCTTTTCTCCAATATCAATGATCCTGAGCACTACACCACACAGCTTTCAGTCATAATTTCATTTTCCTTAAAAGATTATTTATTCAAATATTTTAAAATCAAATGGTAGAAGCCTTAATTAATAAAATAGTAGAGAAGTTTCCTTTATATTTGGGGAGTCTACCTGTCATATGTGTGCAAAATGATATTGTAATATATTAAATAATTACTTTTATGTAATTCAAGTCACTAATTGATCTAGCTTTATATAGACTACACATAGTTCACATAGAAAAAGTATGAAAATAAACACACTCTAGGTCTTTTTTCTTGGTAGTGTATGATATACTTTTGGGGTTTAAACAATTTTCTAAATTTTCACCAATATGAATTAAATGTTTGTGCCAGAAAAGGTACAGTATTTGTTCTATTTCATCTCTATAATCTTATAAAAAATAATGCTTATGGAAAAAATTGAAAAAGAGGATGAGATTCAGGTGAACCACACAACCACTCTCTAACTTAGGAACTATCAAGATGTGAAACAGTAGCTCAAACGTCTTGATTGCAGGAATATACTATGTTTTTCCTATATATTTAACAAATATATCCAAATAACTATTTAAGAAATTACAATGAAAGTATCATCAGAATAGTATGTCCTGAAACTACATTATAGAGGGAAAAATCAAAATAATAGAAATTTGAATACAGGAGATGTTAGAAATACTAGAGGTACAAAGCATGAAAAGAGAGACAAACTATATTTTCCACATAACATCAAGAAATTAACTATTTTGTTCACCATTTTCCCTCATTTTATGTCCACATTCCACTCCATTTCCTTATTTAAAGATTCCAAATCTAATAGAAAATGGCAGAACTGAAATTAAAATTTGGCAGTTGGAAAGGGAGGTGGGCCAGGATGCGGATTCAAGAAAGATAACGGGGCTGAGGATGAATACAAAAACTATTTAATGTTAATTAATAAAATAGTGAGGTGATTCGATTGTCAATAATTAATTATTTCAAAATGGCCACAGAAAAGGTTTTAATTATATTCAACAACAAGAAGTGATCAGATGTGAGTTGATAGTATGTCAATTATTCTAATCTGATCATTACACATTGTCTGTATTTGTAGATATTCTGTAGTTCATAAATATGTGTAATTGTGCGTTGATTAACATATTCAAAACAAGCATTTACTAAAGCTATTACAATATACAAAGTGATAAAGTGAATGAAAAATGCACAGAGACACCACTGACAGTTGCAAAGATATAGTCCCACATCCTTCATACAAGTGTTTAACGACAAGATTTATAGAACCTTCATCAGTGTAGACTGAGTCTGGGTAAATGCTCACCTTGTTACATTCTTGTCTCGCAGATAGTTTTCCATGGTCAGTTAGCTTTCCTTTCTCATTCCTTTCTACTTATATCACCGCCACCCCCCATCAAACTAAAGGTCAATAAATGATCACAATGCAACAACTCCTTAGGAAAACGTCAGACTTTAGCGAAGCTTGCCAGATGAGCTGGTTCACGTGACCCAGGGTACTTCGATCCCCACGAACTCTAAGTGCAGCTGGAATTTTATGTGGTAAGCATCCTCCTTAAAAGGAAGCACACAAACATCTGAACTCCTTGGAGACCGAAACCTCTCAGAGGCAATGAGAGGTATGTTTCATAAATAAATAAAAAAAATAATATCACTGGGAATAAGGGGACCTGTCCTGACTTTTTATGTAAATGACTAATGGTTTACTTCCTTATTTCTGAGCAAGGCAGGCTATGAGGAAGACGCACTCACGTGCCCTCACTGCAAGGTGCCTCTAGTTCTAGATCCCCTCTTCCGGGCCCTGAGTACAGCGAATTTCTGGCCAAGTTCTATAAATGCTTATTTCCCTTCTCTCTGTGACTGCAGCACTAACCAAAATTCAACTTCAGATAAAATCATGACAATAATGAGGCTCAACTATAATCCCAACTGGAGTTTCCAACAAGTTGAAGAAGATTATTTTCATTAAAATAATGGCAAAGTATTTAAAACACAAATCCCATTTTTTTCCTGTTTCCTGTTGACAGTAATTCGGGGCTTCTAAATTTACTATGCAAAAGACAAATAAATACCTGGGGAAAGAAATGTGAAGCACAGAAAAATAACAGAGAGCAGAAGTTGAATTTTCATCTGGCCTGTTTAATGTATATGTGAATCATGGAAAGAAATTTAAAGTTTATCTCAATTATTATATGTGAATCTCACTCAAGGTGTCTCATAATATGAGGAAGAAATGTCTAAATTAGAAAATGTTTGTTGACAATAATCTGAACTAGAATATAGAATTTCACAGAGATTTCAGTTACCATGGAGATGTTTTTTTTAAGAACTCTGTAGTTATACGTTAATAACACTCTGCTATTTACATAAGTGTGCGTATGCAGTAAATGAGAGACATGAATCAATTAAACAGCTTCTGGAATATCAGTTTTAATACTGTATAAAAATTGTGTATATTTAGGAAGTTTCTACTGTACTGGATTTCCATACTGCCCCTCAAATGCCACTGAGTTTTAGTCATCTATCCCCATATTCTTTCCCACAATACCCTTTCCCATTATCCTCTAATGTAATCCTCCTGTTCCAGTTCCCCTCCATAAATCTATTACATTTTTCTTTCCTAATGAGATTTATTATCTCTAGCCCCTTACTTTATATCTGTCCTCTCTGATTATATGACTTATAGCTTGGTTTTCATTATCCTAGCTAAAAATCTATCCACATATACAAACTATATTCATCTTTCCGAGACTGAAATACCTCATTCAGGATGATTTTTTTTCTAGCCCCCATTCACTTTCTTACAAATGTCGTTGATACCATGTTTTCATTTTTTCTTTTCTTTTATTGGATATTTTCTTTATTTACATTTCAAATGTTATCCTCTTTCCAGGTTTCCCCTCCGGAAACCCCCTATCCCAGCCCCTCTAGCCCTGCTTCTATGAGGGTGCTACACCACCCACCCACGCATTCACTAACTCACTCACTCCCGAATCCCAGCCCTGGCATTCCCCTATACTAGGGCATCGAACCTTCATAGGACCAAGGTCCTCTCCTACTACTACTGATGCCCAACAAGGCCATCCTCTGCTACATATGCAGCTGGAGCCATGGGTCGCTCTATGTGTACTATTTGGTTGGTGGTTTAATCCCTCGCAGCTCGAGGGTGTGGGGAGTCTGGTTGGTGGACATTGCTCTTCCTAAGGTGTTGCAAACCCCTTCAGCTCCTTCATTCCTTTCTCTAACTCCTCCATTGGGTACCCCGTTCTCAGTTCAATGGTTGGCTGTGAGCATCTGCCTCTGTATTTGTCAGGCTCTAGCAGAGCCTCTCAGGAGACAGCTATATCAGGCTACTGTCAGCATGCACTTCTTGGCATCTGCAATATGTCTAGATTTTCTATTAGCTGAGTAAATACTCCATTGTGTAAATCGACTACATTTTTAAAAGCCATTCTTTTGTTGAGGGAAATCTAGGTTATTTCAATATTTTTTGGTTATTATGAATAGACCATCAATAATTATGGTTGAGTAAAGGTCTTTGTGGTAGAATGAAGTATTATTTAGATATATATCCAGGAGTGGTATGAATAGATCTTGAGGTATATTGAGTCCCACCATCCAAAATAGCCACTACATTGATTTTCAGAGTAGCTGCACAAGTCTGTATTCCCAGCAGCATGAGAGTGTTCCGCCTACTCCATACCCCCACCAGCATGAACTGGAACTTGTTTGGTTGATCGTAGATATTCTTACAGGTGTAAAATAAAATCTTTTAGATTTGCGTTTCCCTAATGTCTAAGGAAATTGGCTATTTCTTTAAGTATTTCTCAACCATTTGAGTTTGCTCTATTGAGAATTCTGTTTAAGGCTCTAATTTTTAATTGGTTACTTGTTTTCTTGGTATCTAGTGTCTTGAGTTCCTTATATATTTTGGATATTGGATGTTGGATGCGTAGTTTGGAAAAAAAATCTTTCTCCATTCTGTAGGCTGCTACTTTGACTGAACGACAGTTTTTCTGCTTTAAGAGTTCGCATTTATTACTTGTTTATATTAGTGCCTGCACCACTGGTGTTCTATATATAATGCCTTATCCTATGCCAAATAATTCACAGTTTTTCTTCCATCAGGCTCAGCATACAGTGCTCTGTGTTGATGTCTTTGATCCGTTTGTAGTTGTTCTGTGAAGTGTGATAAGTATGTACCTATTTATGTTTTTCTACTTGCAGTCATCCAATTTCACCAGAGCTATTTGTGAATATGGTGTCTTTTTTTCATGTGTGTTTCTGTCCTCTTTATCAAAATCAGATGTCCATAGTTATTTAAAGTTATGTCTGGGTCTTCAATTAATCCCATTAGTGAATGTCTCTATTCTGTTCCAATACTGTGCTGTCTTTATTACTATAGTTCTGGAATACAACTTGAAATGAGTGAGGTGATATCTCCAGAAGTTCTTTATTTTATTCAATTTGTTTAAGCTGCCCAGGTTTTTGTTTGTTTTTACATATGAAGTTGAGAATTGTCTTTTCAAGATCTGTGAGTAACTGTGCTGAAATTGTGATGGGAATTGCAGTGAATTTCTATATTGTTTTTGGTAGCATGTCCATGTTTACTGAACAAACCCCACCAATCCATGAGCATGAAAAATATTTCCATCTTCTTGTATCTACTTTGATTTCTTTCTTCAGTGACTTAAAACTGTATTGTATAAGTTGTTTTGTTGCTCGGTTATAGATACCCCGGGATATTTTATATCATTTGAAGCTATTTTAAAAAGTGCTGTTTTCGTGATGTCATTCTTGTCATTTTCATGTAGAAGGGCATTGACTTGTGTTTTATATTCAGCTACTTTGTTAAAAGTGTTTATAAGCTGTAGGAGTTTCCTGGTTAATTTCTGAGGGGTCAGTATACTATACCATGTTCAAATAAAAATACTTTGACTTCTTCCTTTCTAATTTGTATCATATTGATCACCTTCAGTTGTCTTTTGTTCTAACTAAGACTTCAACTATTATATTGAATAAGTATGGAATGGGTATGGAAAGAGTGGAAAACCTTGTCTTGGGTACAGGAAGGTATTCTGCATGCTCTCAAAGGAGAAACATAAACACCAAGGCAGTCACAAACCCACAATGATGCATTCATTGCCTATAAGATATGCTAGGGCAAAGGCTTGTGGGAGTAATCAACCAATGACTGATTTGACTTAATATGCACTCCAGGAGATGGAACCAATTCCTGACATTATTTGGGTGACAAAACCTGAGCCAAGATAGCCTAGAGAAACCAAGTAATACTGGCCAAAAAATGTGGTGATTAAAAAATCTCCTAAGGGTATTTATTCTACTATATCATGTATCAGTTTGCTGTTTAGCCATTATCAGAAAAGCTACTTCGTGCAGCAGATAGGAACTGATACAGAGGCCCACAGCCAGGCATTCTGCAGAGAATGAGAAACTTTGAAAGAGTTGGCCATAAATGGGAGGTCTCCATCAATTCCCTCCTTTCAGAGCTCAAGGAAGTCAGAGGCAGGTCAATATATCTAAGTAATTCTTGTTGACGTTTAGTGCATTTCTTTGTGTCCCTTTGCCAGTTGTCTTCTGTTGTACTTTCAATGGATGATTAGAATACTTGCTATCTTGTAGCACATGTCTTCTTTCTGTGTCTTGATGTAGGAGCTAATCACTAGTTGATAGTTCTTCAATAAGAAACATTTTGCATTTTAGATAAATGATATTATTTTGAAACATTTGTAGAGTACAAGATGCATGCTCTTTTTTCATTTTGTAATATTTTACCTATTCTTTGAAAGTTTCTATACTTGAATAAAATGTTTCATGATCATATTTACTACCTTCAACCATCCCCTTCAACCCCCTCAACATCCTATTATAGCATCATCCTCTGAATCCTATGTCTTTTTTAATTTGTTATTTATTTATTTATTTAACCCACTGTATCCAATTTATCTGTTTATATAACATGTTTGTGGGATCATCTGCTGGGCATGGACAACCCACCATTGACTATAACCCTGAAGAAAAGAGGCTCTCTCCTCCAGCAACCATGAAGTTCCTAAGGGGACCCAGGAGCTCAAGCTTATTCCATGAAAGATTTTTTCATTTTCTTATTTTTTTATATTATAAATTAATTAAATCATCCACTTCTTCCCTTTCTCCCTTCCAAATTTTCCCAGGCACTTCTCCTATCTCCCTTATAAATTTATGACCTTATTTTGTTTTGGAATCTTTTAGCATTTGAATGTTAAGGAGTAAAGTGAAATGTGTTTTTTATAAATCACAAAAAAGTATTACTCAAAAGATTAGAAACATATTGACTGGTTATTTTTACATAAATACTATGTATGTATGGATATTTTATGTATTTGCATTTCAAATGTTATCCCCTTTCCCTTTCCCCCTTCTTCTATGAAGATTCCCCCCCTCCCACCCACCCCCTCCTACTTCAACACCCTGGCATTCCACTACACTGGGGAAATGAGCCTTCAAAGGACCAAGGGCTTCTCTTCCTATTGATGCCAGGCAATGCCATCCTTTGCTACATATGTGGCTGGAGCCATGGGTCACTCTATGTATACTCTTTGGTTGGTGGTTTATTCCCCAAGAGCTCTGGGTGGGGGGCTGGTTAAGTATTGTTTAACAGCCAAATTTTTTATGCTTGTATTGGAGGTGGAACTGAACAGTATCTTAATTCAATAGAGAACACTATTTCTAAGAAATATGTGCTTAGCATCACAGATCTATAATACAAATAAGTCACTAGCATCACAGATCTATGATACAATAAAATCACTAAATAGCATTTATTCAGCTCAGTGTATTTTCTTTTTTTTTAGATAGTACAATTTTATTAAAATATCTGTACTACCTAAACAATTTACAAATTCAATGTACTCTCCATCAAAGTAGCAGTGACATACTTCACAGAATAGAGAGGATATTTTCAAAAGTGAACTTCCAGGTTCATAAATCATAGATACAAAATAGAAATTCTACAACTCATCCTATGAGAATAATGGATTTAAAAATGTGGTACATTTACACAATTGTGCACATCTCAACTGTGAAGGGGAAAATACCATCACGAAATTTGCAGACAAATATATGGAACTAGAAAAAATTATTCTGAGTGAGGTAGCCCAAACCTAGAAAGACCTGGTAAATACTCACTTATAAGTGGACATTAGCTGTAAAAGTTAACCATTCTATATTCACAGACAGAGAGGCTAAACAGCAAGGAGGGCTCTAGAAGAAACGCATGGCTCTCCTGGAAAAGGGAAAATAGAATAGATTTTGTGGGTGGGTTGGAGGCAGATCAGGAGGAGAACAGGAGGGATCAGATTGGGGAAGGAGGGGCCAGAGGGATCAAAGGGAGAGAGTATAGAAAAAGGATACTAGAACTTCGGAAGAACTTTGGGGGCTTGGAGGGAGGCAGAACTGTGGAATCCTAGTACAACTTCTTGAAACTTATGAGGGTGACCCTAATGAGGACTCAGAGTAATGGAAGTTATGGAACTGGAACCAACCATCTTCTGTACCTACGCAAGGAGAATGCGATATGCCTGGAATAGTGTACCCAGCCAAAACCTTCCACTTACAACCTCTCCTGCCTGCTACAGTACTGAGGCAATGGTGGCAAGAGCTTTGGAGAGTAGCCAACCAAGGACTGGCCCTACCTCCTTGACACCCAAGTCACTAGAGGGAGCCCCTGCCCAACACTGCCTGCATGTCCAGGAACTGGAATCTGGATTGCCCAGAGACTTAATGTAGACATGAAGTGATTTCTAATGATATTCTTCTATACTCAAATATGGGTGCCTAGCCCAATTGTCAACAGGAGGCTTCCTTGAAATGTAAACTTCTGGTTTCTTTGGGTTAGTTTCTGGTTCTTTGAGTTAGTTATGTCAAATGATGTTCTGCTGGGGCACAAGGATGAAAGAATGTTTTATTGAAGCAGTCACAGGTGAAAGAATGTTTTTCCATAGAAACACATGAAAGGACACATAATGTTCAGATAGAATATAAATATGACCTGACAGACAGTGGGAGTTCAACATTGGTTTGCTTTGCTCCACATCGCTATTCTTTGCTAATGACACGCATTGGTTTGCCTTGTAGTAAATTGCTGAGCTCTGCTTGCGGTGATGCCATAGAGAGAAATTCACCAAAGAACTTCTGGTGGTTCCTCTGGCTTTTATCTGCTTCTGTAGCCTTGTGGTTTCTTCTGGTTTGAGCTGCCTTTGCTGGATTGTGTGTGGTGACTACCAAATAAACCGGACCGCAGCTGCTGATTCACATTTGTTGTTTGCTACTGGACTGAAGTGCCGATATCCTGACAATGAAGACTGTCCATGCCTCCAAAGAGCTATTTTTAAACAGGTCTACTTCCCCCATAGCCCAAGAACTTTTCTCTTCGACGATCTCTGATGGGTGGTGGACTAGAGGGGATTTGAACATTTATTAAAGTCGGTTGGAAAAAAATTATGCCTATATTTCCCCATGTAGTTGATGGGAGCAGATGTAGAGAATGTCACCTAAATATTAGGTGGAGCTCAGCAGAAGATGGGGAGGAAGGATCGCAGGAGTCAGAGGGGTTGAGGACACCAGGAGAAGATGGCTCACTGAATCAACTAAGCAGGACCCACGGGAGCTCACAGAGACTGAAGTAGTAATCACAGAGCCTGCGTAGGTCTGTGCTAGGTCTTCTGAATATATTAGCTTGCTTTTCTTCTGGGACTCCTAACAGTGGGAGTACAGGTGTCTCTAACACTCTTGAGACCTTTTCCCTCCTACTAGGTTGCCTTATCCAGCCTTGATATGAGGGTTTATGTAAAAGTATCTTTTATTCACCAGATGTAATTGTTGTCTAGGAAGCTTACTACAGACTAAACTCACAATTTTGAGCTCTTTATGAACCTTGACTGGCTGTTTCAACTCAGCTTTTCTGGCCCAAACTCCTGTCCAAGATGAGTGATTCAAATTGACTTCTCTCAGCTTCTGACTGAATTCCTCTGCTTGGCCTCAAACAAATTCTGGCTATCTGTTCTAATATTCTTATTCTCTGGCCCATTCTGTCTTCCTCTGTTACCTGACTTTAAAACTATCCCAGTAAATCAATCTCCCTCTCCTCCCTCTCCCTCTCTCCCTCCCACTTACCCTTCTCTTGCCCCTCCCCGTCTACCTCCTGTTTTTCTATGCTGCTATCTTAAGAGAGCTCTTTCCTGTGCTGTCCTTGTGAGGGTTGAGTGTATCCTATCTCTGACTCACTCTGTCAAATCTTTCTCTGATTTGTTACTTTGTCTAACACTTAGACTTCACTCTTGAACATTGCTGCTTCCTTCTACAAACTAACTTTACCTCCATTTTAGAGATTACAGGAATATACTAAGGGTGATCATACTATAATCCAAGGCATGTCTGCATTCCAGCCACCAGATCATATTTTTAGATGTGATGTCTTGCTAGAGCAGCGATGTTGCTAGGTTAAAATTCCTCTACAGGTTTGTGCCTAGTCTTACTCTGTCTTTTTACATGGGATTTGGTCTACATTCCCTAGAGACCTGCTCTTTCCTGAAGGGAAACAGGAGAAATAAACGTGGCGGAAAGGGAAACTGGAGGGAAGAGTAGGAGGAGCCAAGGGAGGTTGTGGTGGGGATATATTGTAGGAGAGAAAAGTAAACAATAAAAAGGAAACAAAGTAAAATGTTCTCCAGCTGGCTGTGTCAGTTTGTAGTACCAAAAACAATGCAAAATTTTCTTGTTTTGTGTCCTCCCTGATTCTTACTTTGTCTTTTAGTGTATGGGTTTTTCATTTCATTACATTACATTATATTACATTACAACATGGTTCTTTCACTACATTTGCTTAGACTCTCACTGGTTTTCATTTAACTTTCTACATATCTATCTTATATATTTGATAGAATTTTACTAAAATATTTAACTTGTAAAGTACTATTTAAATAGTATTAAGTTTTAAATAGTATTTTATTTATTTTTAACATTTCCCTAGATGTATGTAATATATATTAGTCACATTCACATGCATCCCCTTCCTCCAGAGACTCCAGGACCTTCAACACACCTCCCTATCAATTTCAAGTCATCTACTTTTAAATTAATAACCCACTAAGTTCAATTGATATCACCCTTATTCACATAAACATGGGCCAACCATTGTGGCATGGGGCTACATTCCAGCAGCCAGTTTTTCCAAAGAAAAAGTGGCCCTACTTTCCCTTCAGCAATCATCAGTTGTCAGTAGTTCCTCAGCAAAGAGGCTCTGTACCCTCTCCTTCAAGCATTCTGAAATTTTTTAAATGTATAGGGTGTTGTTGTTGTTGTTGTTAATTAAGTGAACAAGCATTTTTATTTATATAGTGCAACATGTCTGAATAAAAACAGCTTAATATTTTCAAACCATCGAAATCTTGCAACATAGGAAATATTTTAGATAAATTAAAATGTTTATTTTTGAATGTTTTGTCCTGACTATTCATTTCTTTCTTATATATTAGAGAACACAGATAAACTTAACAGTGTTTTTGTACAGTTCATAATCAGTTCAAGTGAAAAGAAAATCTTAAAATTCATACAGAATTTTAAAATAGATACATTACCTATAGTCACTCTAGAATTCTAAAGAAATGGGGTAGGGAGGGAGATGTCTTCTCTACTCATTTATACTCTCCATAAATGTACCTTTGAAAATGCTCAAAATAAAGCATACTTTGTAGACTAATGCTTCTCTCTATGAATAACCCAGCTTTCATTTACCGGGAGGTGTCCATAAAAAAAACTAAGAACAATAAATATTTATGCCCAGTACTCCCTCAGTAGCCTAGATGCCTTTTTGTTAAGTTCCACTGGGCAAATGACCAGGAAGAGATGGGCAGGGAAGAGAGCAACTCATTTCTCCATATAAATAGTACATGTCAACAAGGGTATGAAGAGAACTTAAACATTTTCTCACAACCCTATGAGGGTTGACATGGCCTTGACTTGTGGAAGCATCAATTCTAAATAGTTTCAAAAGACAAAGCCGTGTTCATGATTTAGTGTTAATTATATCTGAAAGAAGCTTTTATGTAATACTAGAAAAGTGAAAAAGACTATTAGTCACGTCTCCGAATTATGTTTGGCTCTTTTTCAGCAGCCAGGGATTTTAAGTTGGAGAGAACCTAGATTTTGTTCAATTTCTCTTTTTAAAGACTTTTTCTTGATTCTTTGTGAATTTCACAACAGTACCCCAATCCCACTCATCTCCCTGTCTCTCCATATCTGCCACCTGCCCTTTCCACCTCCCCCTCAAAAGAAAACAAAAAATAAAAGTAAGAAATAAGCAAATCATCTCTCCATGGAAGCTGCAGTATGTCACCACTTGTCACACAGTATACCCTTTTGTCCAAACAGCTTTACCTTCAAGTGTTTGTTGCAATGAGTCATTGATCGGACTCAAGGCTGTGGGCTTCTGCAAAGCTATCAATTTGACAAGATAACTTTGGGGGAAAGCAAGATTGCACAACTGTGAAAAGTATTAGTGAGAGGATTTTTACTTTATATTTATTAAAAATACTATTTAAAACTTCTCTTTATGTACTTGAGAGAAATTACATCTTCAATGAATAAAAATATTTCAAATGGGCACATAATTTATAATAGTCCTAAATGCAAAGAGAATGAAAGCATGCTAAAAATTAGAATACAAATGATTTGGCACTACCATCGATGGAGCTCGTCCACCTTTTCATTGTCCTTTTGTACATATGCTTTAAAGAATGTGAAACGGTTACTTGTGAATGGTTCTTTAGCAAAAATCCTTATAAAAACAAATATATTTTTTAAAAATGAAATCAAGCTGAAGTTCAGGTTATTGTAGAACTAGAGTTTTAAAAAGGTTACTCATTGTCAGAATCCGGATGTGCAGGGCCAGACGTGCCTGAGGGAGAGCCAGAGATAGGACTTGCCAAACCAGCTATCAGCCCCAAGAACATTGACCATCTGTAGCCACCCCCTCCCCTTCCTTCACCCCCCTGAGTGAGATGAGCCACCCTACCTGCCTGCTGAGCTGCTAGAGAGCACGTACTCCTTGCTGATGTAATTTCGCGCCGAAAGTAACTGTGCACCATTTGAAATGACCAATCATGTGTAACTGCACGAATGCCCCTAACCTCCCCTATATAAACCCCCGAGTTTGGAAGCTCGGGGTCGATTCCTCTGTCTCCTGTGTGAGATACATATCCGTGTAACATACAAGCTACCTCTTGCTGTTACATCAAGACTGGCTACTCCTGATTCCTGGGGGCACCCCACCCGGCGATTGGAGCGAGAGACGAGGCTCCCCGTTTAGGGGTTCGCTCTTTCATTATCAGTGCAAGAATGTAGTGAACTTTAGTATTTTCCAAAATAGATTTTCAGAATTATGTTGCACATTTGAGGCTGGTAATGACTTTTATTACTTGGGAATAGAACTGAAGTCCTGAGACAGTTTATATCTCTGTCGCCATGCCATTGACCATTGGCAAGTCTTTCAGGCCATCTGTCTTTACACTGACTGAAATTCCAGACCTCCAGTCGGTGGAGCACTTGACTGGGATCCTGTTCTTCATTTCTTTTGATCTGGCCATAACTGGAATTATGGCAAGGACTATCCTAGACTTGGAGAGGGGTTCTCAGAGCATGGGTGTCTGGGAGTGGCACAAACAAAGGAATCAAAATCAAATCATGGGTCCAAGCTGGCATCCTATGCTCTTCTGGAACCAGCTTTCCAACCTGCCTTCCCTCTGTTCTGCTTTCTTTCTCTCTGATCCGCTTTTTCTAGAGATCGCTAGACAGCTTTCTCTACTTCTGCTTGAGGCAGTTCTCCAAGAAGTTCTCTCTTGCTGTTCTAAAAAATTCTCTGGATAGCTCATCTCCTGCAGGTGATAAACCAGGTCTTTTATTTTACAAATCAATCCAGTCACTTCCTTCAGGTTTCCTTTTGATTAACCTAACAATCAGCATCTGGTGAACCTACCTCCTTACTTCTTTGGAGACTGCAAGCACACATTTACTTTTAACACTGTAAAAGAAATCAGATATCTGCCTGCCTCTGTTAAGTGTTAAAGATAAACTAGCTGGGCAGAACGCAGTCCTGAAATTATCATTTCTACCACACCTAGGCCTCAACTTGCAGTGTCCCAGGCTGACCTGGAACTCAGGAATCTGCCTGCCTTAGTCTGTTTCTGACAAGCTGGCTCATTGATGCAGCTGCCGTTTGGATTCATAAATACCCTAGTATAATTCATATTGCATCCTTACTTTTTGCATAGTTGAGAATTATGTATTTTTGAACTCATGCTTTTAAAGTTCTTTACTACAGCCTTTAAGGGTTAGTTAGAGGCTGTCCTGAAGGTCCCAGCACTTACCATTTTGCTGAGTCATTAGCCACATCTTCACCTCTGGGACTCATGCTGTTTCAGATTATTATGTAGTCATTTACAGGGAGGACATTCCTTATAGGAGGAATATAAAATATGTACATTATTAAACAAACACACCTTATGCCCATGGCAGCCATCAACACTCATGAAGGCCTATGTCCACTGGATCAATAACAGTCAATAAAGCATATTGACTCTGTGACTTTTCAGTCCTTGGATTTGATGTGATTTTTTTTTAATCTTTAATCAGTTATCTTCCACACTGTTTTTAAATTGCCACAGAAGCATTCAATACATGAGCAGCTCACATCTTTGTCTAATTCTACATATTCACATTTTTTATATACTTTATACCCACCAGATACACAGGCATTCTTTATAATGTGTTTAGCAAGCTTTCCATATAGGCATAACACTGTGTAATTTTTTTATTAATTGTGCTCTCTATAAGATATGCATACATTTAAAACTAAAATTAAGAATAATGTATATGTTCATTTAAATACCATTTTAATTGTTTTTTATCCTCCTTTCTTTATCAAAGTGAATAATGCTTTCTAGAAAACGTCATTTAGCTTTTAGTAATTTGTACATGCAATTTATTATTTATGCAAATTTTCCCTAAATTATATCCTTTTTATCAGTTATTACTTACATCAAATACTCTAATACTTTCTTGTACTAGATTTTGGTACTAGAACAATGGTACTAAAACAATGGATTGATTTTCAAACAATATTTCAATTGTAGTAAATTTCCAATTTTTCTGTCACAATAAAAAATTACATATTTGCATATAGCATGGCATTCTAAGTTAACTTGCCCTTAGAGAGGCATGGCTCTCACCCTCGAAGTCTGAGAAAAATTATAAACTGTCGCTGGCAGGAGCGAAGTAGACATAGCAGCTGCAACTAGCTGAAAACAGAATGGGATAAGGAAATATAAGTCGTCAAGATGTTCCTTTTCCGATGTATGCTCCCTCCTTGTGGTCTAACCAGGTGCTGTAAACCAACCAGTTTAAAGACCAATATTCCTTTTCCCTCTCATGTAATGCCAAGGCTTGGAAACCCCGGCTTGCATATTTTTGTTTGTTTGTTTATTTTTAATAAACCTCCTTCACCTAGATCTGGGGGTCACTCTTCTCTCCTGTTACATGAGGAAGCTTTATGACCCAAGCTTGGGCTTGAATAATGACTCTTATGTGCTTGCATCGGAGCTGTGGTTCCTGGTGGTCTCTTTGGGTTTTTGCAATCTGGGCAAAACATTTGGTGCAGGTGCTGGGAACCCCAGATTTCCAGGACCCCTGAGGCTGAGGATGTGGCACCAGCAGGGTGTCTGTGTCTTTGTGTATTGCAATGTCTGTTCTTTCCTTTGTTCTTTGAAAAAGCCTCAAGGTATCTCTATTATCAATGTGGAGTGGCTAAGAGTGAACTCCAGGAGTTAGGAAGATGTTTTTGACTCCAGGGTGAATGAAGTATGCACTTGTTAGTTGGAGGAATTTTTGGTGAAAGACAGAGAGCTCCACCATCAGTTGCTCTCAGTTTCTGAGGCGGGGATCTGTGAATCCGTGAGTCAGAGTCTTTGGATTCATTTCTGTTTTCAGTCATGGAGTGGCTATTCTGTGTCTGTCTATTCCGTTTCTTACATTTATTTTTTAGACATCAACCCTCAGTCAGTGGTACTTACTTCAAGACGCCCCTGAGTGAGACACCAAGAAGCAGATTGATGAAAAAACAAGAGGTTTATTTAAATCTATTGGCTAGTCAGTACATTCTGAGAATTTTCTACTCACGAATGTTTCTGCAGATGGTGAATGGAACTTGGTCTAACCTGGACCAGAGGAGGGAAGCTGGAAGCTGGCCTAGCCTTGCCCCAAGGTGGGTGGATATAAGGCTGGCCAAAACCCCTAGGGCCCTTCATTCTCCTTTTTTTTTTTTTTTGGTACAAGCTTCAATCTTGGAGCTACACTTGGAGGTCTCTAGTAAGTAACTCACATTCTTCAGGTCTTGTCCTTGGGGTCTCACATTATTGACACAGGGCCATCAGCTGTACTGCTCCTATTCTCTCTCTTATGAATGCTATAAGCTTGTTCAATATGCAGAGTCCAAAGGTCAACAATAGCAGGAGAACAATTAAGGGTCCTAATAAGGTGGGTGTGGGGGGTTAACCAAGGGGAAGCATCAAGTACCAGCCTTTGTATTTTCCCATTCTCTTTGGAGTCTCACTAAACTTTCTCATTTGGCTAGGGACTCTCTAATCACCCCCGAGTGATTTACATAGAAACAGCATTCCTCATGTAATGCTTCACATAGCCTTCCCTGATGTAAAAATAGCAAATCTAGCCCTCTTCTATTCTGCACTACTGCCTATGCCAGGAAATCAACATTACTTTCTAAATGGGAGATGGATTTCTCTAGATGTTAAATGAATATCTTTATCAATATCTGCTTTGAGGCTATTGTAATTCTTATCTTGTAGGGTTAATGCTGTAATCCTGGTACCTGCCCAGGCTAGGCCTGTTCCCCAAATTAGGGCCAAGGTCAAAGAGACAGGTTCTCTTTTCTGTAACATTAGACTTCTAGTTGGGTCCCCTAATAGAGGCAGGAAGACAGTTTCTTCAGAATAATAGGTTATTTGGGACTCAACTGGATTAGCACACAAAACCCTTTAGGGTGGGAGGAATTGGGAATTTCCCCATGCATGAAAGTGGTTAACCCTATGGTACAAGCCCCCAGGCTTAATGGCGGGTTCAGGGCAAGGGGACTATCCAGCCTAAAGATACAAGAGTTAGTCTGGTTATGTGAGCAGATTAGCCATCTTCTGTACCATCCAGTGAGGGTCGCCGAGGAGCAGGGCCTCTGCTGGTTTCACATGAAAAGCATGCACTCAGGCTGCAATACCGTCTACCTCATAGGTGAGCTATGGAGAGTGGTTTGCAGCACCAGGATCTAGGAACTGTGTCCAATGTCTCCAGAAATAGTCCCAGTCACCAGTCTGGAAGTGGTGGGGTGCCGTGCCCAACCTCGACCAGCAAGGAAGACACAACCACAGGAGATCTTCTTCAAGCAGTTTTACTCAGGAACCTTGATACAATCTTCTGACCTCTATCTCTTCTGACTCTGACTCACTCTCACTCATTCTCTCTCTCTCTCTCTCTCTCTCTCTCTCTCTCTCTCTCTCTCTCTCTCTCTTCCCGGGGAACGCCCTGCACCACACTTAAATAGCTAGCACTGGCCAGTCCTAGCAAGCCACGTGGGTCATGTAGATAGGCTGTCACTATGCGGATGCTAGCGGGCCAGGCAGACATAGCCAAATAAGGACTTGTTTATTGCAAGGAGCGCTCACCGTTGGGAGGGTGGAAGGCAGAAACCAGCACCATCTTTGAGGCGCAGCACGTCGCAGCTCTCGACAGTGGGGCATCTCTGGCATCCCTGAACCATATAAGACAGATAGTTTGGTGCAAATCTCATGTTGTATTGACTGACAGGTCAAAAAGAGGTTCCTATCAGTGCGTTGGGATGAGGGATCCTCAGAGCTTTCACCAGCCTTACACCCATCCACCTCAGGTCAAGACTAGGCCAAATTCCATTTTTCAACCATAGTTCTCAGGAGGAGCAAGAACATTCTTGAAAATCCACAGAATGTACTGACTGATAGTCACCTGACCTTCTGGTCCCAGATAGAGTTCAAATGCATGTCATAATCTGCAGATGCTTGCTAACTAATAGATTCAAAGGTCAATATGCTTAACCAATTGTAACCTGGTTAATGTAACCTGTACCCCTAAAAAGTATAAAAACTGGAAAATAAACCTCTTGCATTGCATCAAACTCCATTCTCATACCTCACTGCGAGGTGGGGGGTCCGTGTAGTTAAGATTCACTTCAGGTCTTAAAGGGATACCTCCTTGGAGGGCACAGTGGACACCAAGGCAGTTGAGGTACAAAAAGGGATCTCAAAAGAGGTCGGATTAAAATGGCAGGGGATATTCCAGGCTCAGAACAGGCCAGGGAAAGGAGCGCCACCCAATCAGTGCCAGTCTCCAAGGACAATTTAGTTAAGGTCTCTTTTAGGGTTTTGTTCATTCTTTCTACCTGGCTCTGAGCTCTAGGGGCTCTGGTTGGTTGATATTGTTGTTCTTCCTATGGGCTACAAAACCCTTCATCTCCTTCACTCCTTCTAACTTCTCTATTGGGGATCTCATACTCAGTCCAATGGTTGGCTGGGAGCATTTGCCTCTGTATTTATCAGGTTCTGGCAGACACTCTCGGCAGACAGCCTGATCAGACTCCTGCCAGCAAGCACTTCTTGGTATACTCTGTAATGTCTGGGTTTGGTGTCTGTATATGGGCTGGATCCCGAAGTGGGGCAGTCTCTGGATGGCCTTTCCTTAAGTCTCTGCTCCAAACTTTGTCTCCATGTTTACTCCTGTGAGTATTTTTCCCCTTTTTAAGAAGGACTGAACAATCCACACTTTAGTCTTCCTTCTTCTTGAGCATCATGTGATCTGTGAATTGTATCTTGGGTATTCCAAGCTTTGGGACTAATATCCACTTATCAGTGAGTGCATACCATGTGTGTTCTTTTGTGACTCGGTTAGCTCACTCATGATGTTTTCTAGTTCCATCCACTTGCCTAAATATTTCATGAAGTCATTGGGTTTATTTTGTTTGTTTGTTTGTTTGTTTGTTTGTTGTTTTCTTTTTCTTTCTTTTTTTATTGGATATATTTCTTTATTTGTTTTTCAAACGTTATTTCCTTTCCCAGTTTCCTGTCCATAAGCCCTCTATTCCCTTCCCCCCTCCCCCATAAGGGTGTGCTCCCCATTGACCTTCCCCTTACCATCCCCCCAGACATTCCACTGCACTGAGGGTTCAACCTTGGTAGGACCAAGGGCTTCTCCTTCCACTGGTGCTCAACAAGGCCATGCTCTGCTACATATAAGGCTGGAGCCATGGGCCAACCCATGTAGAGTGTTTGGGTGGCAGTTAAGTCCCTGGGAGCTCTGGTTGGTTAGCATTGTTGTTCTTATAGGGTTGTAAACCCCTTCAGCTCTTTCAGTCATCTCTTTAATTGCTCCAACAGGGGTCCCATTCTCAGTTCACTGGTTTGCTGCTAGTGTTTGCCTCTGTATTTGACATGTTCTGGTTGTGTCTCTCATGGGAGATCTATATCCAGTTTCTGTCATTTTGGTCATCCTTCTTCAACTTCCTGTGGTCTGTGGATTGCATCTTGGGTAGTTCAAGTTTTGGGACTAATATCGACTTATCAGGGAGTACATACCATGTGTGTTTTCCTGTGATTAGGTTACCTCACTTAGGATGATATTTTCTAGTTCAATCTATTTGCCTATGAATTTCATGAAGTCATTGTTTTTGATAGCTGAGTAGTACTCCATTGTGTAGATGTAGCACATTTTTTTTAATCCATTCCTCAGTTGAAGAGCACTTTACACTTCTACAGAAGGATTCTTTACAGCTTCTGGCTATTATAGATAAGGCTGCTATGAACATAGTGAAGCATGTGTCTTTGTTGTATGTTGGAGCATCTTTTGGGTATATGCCCAGGAGAGGTATAGCTGGGTTCTCAGGTAGTGGAATGTCCAATTTTCTGAGAAACCTCCAGACTGATTTCCAGAGAGGTTGTACCAGTTTGCAATCCCACCAACAATGGAAGAGTGTTCCTCTTTCTCCACATCCTCTCCAGCATCTGTTGTCACCTGAGTTTTTGATCTTAGCCATTCTCACTGGTGTGAGGTGAAATCTCAGGGTTGTTTTGATTTGCATTTCCTTGATGACTAAGGATGTTGAACATTTCTTTGGGTGCTTCTCAGTCATTTAATATTCCTCAGCTGAGAATTCTTTGTTTAGCTCTGATCCTCATTTTTTAATAGGGCTATATGGCTCTCTGGAGTCTAACTTCTTGAGCTCTTTGTATATTTTTGATATTAACCCGCTATCAGATGTAGGATTGGTAAAGATCTTTTCCCAATCTGTTTGTTGCCGTTTTGTCCTAATGACAGTATACTTTGCCTTACAGAAGCTTTGCAGTTTTATGAGATCACATTTGTTAATTCTTGATCTTAGAGAATAAGCCATTGGTGTTTTGTTCAGGAAAATTTCCCCAGTGACTACGTGTTTGAGACTCTTCCCCACTTTTTCTTCTATTAGTTTGAGTGTATCTGGTTTGATGTGGAGATCCTTGATCCACTTGGACTTAAGTTTTGTACAGGTCGATAAGAATGGATCGATTTGTATTCTTCTCATGCTGACCTCCAGTTGAATCAGCACCATTTGTTGAAAATGCTATCTTTTTTCCATTGGATTATTTTAGCATTTTTGTCAGAGTTCAACTGACCATAGTTGTGTGGGCTCCCTTCTGAGTCTTCAATTCTATTCCACTGATCTATCTGCCTGTGTCTGTACCAATACCATGTAGTTTTTATCACTATTGCTCTGTAATACTGCTTGAGGTCAGGGATGGTGATTCCCCCAGAAATTCTTTTATTGTTTAATATATTTTTCATTATCCTGGGTTTTTTGTTATTCCAATTGAATTTGCAAATTGCTCTTTCTAACTCTATGAATAATTGAGTTTTAATTTTGATGGGGATTGCATTGAATCTGTAGATTGCTTTTGGCAAAATGGTCACTTTTATTATATTACTCCTGCCAATCCATGAGCATGGGAGATCTTTCCAACTTCTCAGTCATTGTTTTTAATAGCCAAGTAATATTCCATAGTGGAAATGTACCACATTTTCTGTATCCATTCCTCTGTTGAAGGGCATATGGGTTCTTTCCAGCTTCTGGCTATTATAAATAAGGCTGCTATGTTCATAGTGGAGCATGTGTCTTTGTTATATGTTGGAGCATCTTGCACAAAACATGATGTAGTAAAACCATGTCCTTTTACTGCATATAGACAATTTTCCCAAATGAAGACAGCTGGGAAAGATAAGCACAGGAAAGTGGTTTTGGTCAACACTGGGCTGAAGAAAACCCTGTTTGCTATGATTTATAACACCTCAGCTATATTCCTCCCCTCTGCCTTTCCTCATCTTCTTCGTCCTCTCCCCTTTCTTCCTCCTTGTCTCCCTGTATTTCTCTCCCTCTATCTTTCTAAAATGAGAGATATATAGAACTAAAGTAAAACGTAGGAGATGAGACGTACAGATATTGTTGTGGATTTGGTTTAGTGCTTGTATTATGCTAATTGGGCTCCCAAAATCACACAGGAATTCACATGTCTACATGTAAGGGTCTGCAGAGAAAGAGGTCAGAATAGAGTACGCCCAAAGAGAAAGGGATTAGATTCAATCTATAACTTTGTTGATCTTAGGTTACTGGACCAAGGACATGCTATTTTTGGAGAGAGGCTTTATATTTGTGTTAATAGAAGAAAAAGGCTTTGGACTCCTTCCAAAGAGATATGGATCAGGTATGACAGGGCAAGACTCCCTAAAGTTCTTGGCTACAGAAAAGGAAATTTTGATAAAAGCAAACACACAGGTAACTTGATTTGCTTATTCCTCCACGTGGGAACAGCCCTGTGATTGGCTTAGACATAAAAATATCACAAGCCAAAACTTCAGTTTAAATTAGACAATACTTATTGGTTATGGAATCCTTAAGATTCATCATGCCATCCTTTACATGATATGAATGAAGATTTGTTACAATTGGTTATTGATCAAATTAGCTCATAAAAGGATAGTGTCTTTCACCTGCTCAAACAAGGAGCAAAAATTCATCTTTAACTGATCTGTGCACCTTGCACAATCCATACAAATATCTTAATAGTAATAACATTTTGGTTGTAAGATTCATATATTGCAGAATGTGCACCTCTGGCAAGATTCATCCGTGGGAAAGCTGAAATGACCTGCTATACCAGATCCCTGTCTCCTGATGATGTTTCCAGAGACTTGCTTCCAGAACAGCTGTTGTGGTAAAACTAAACAACAGAGGTACCAGTTCCTACACATACCCTGGCAGTCACTAGTTCCAGCTCCAACGGGTCATTGAAACTAATGCTAATTCATCTGAAATTAGTATCTCTCCTGGTGGGTTTCTGCTAGCTGTGAACTCTCTGGTTCCAGCCACCTGGTAATATCATGACTCAACAAACTGTAACCCAGCAATCAGATTTACATGTTAAATTCTCAATCCATAATACATCTACACAATAAACTTACAACCAATTGATCAGGATATAAACCACCCACCTAAACAAGATTTCCCCATCTAGACAACACAAAATCCTGTACACATCCATCCCTTAAGAATAGTCATGATAACCTGTAATATGTACAGAAAGGAATCTTAATATCTGCCACCATGTTCTCTTGGCTCTCTCCTCCTCACTCTGGTCTCCTCTGCCTCTCTAAAACTTTCCTCTCCATCCATCCTTCTTTCTCGTCCAGTGATAGGCCTCATTCTATCCTGTACCTGCTTCCACATGCATAATGACATCAACTTACAAATGGCTTCAGGATTAGCTGCTGATTCCCAATGGACTTGGTTCATTCACCTTTCACACAGACCCAGTCAGAACTTCAGTCAAGCTCTGAGCCTTTTAAGCATACAAAGACTGGATAACAGATGCTAATGCTAGCTTTCTTAAGTCTAAGCAATTTTCCTATCCCTCTCCAGCCCTTAAAAAAAATAATCCATTGCTCCAACTCATCAGGAAGAAGCCATGGATAGTTATCATCATGATTCCTTGCATTTGAGTATCTGGTCATGGTTATTTTATAAATTATCGATAGGCTGTCATTTTAGGGGAAAATTTGGAAATGGTCATAATTTTGAACAGGGAGGAAATGTATAGAATGGAGTACTAATCCATTTATTCTCAACCAAAGTATTTTATAGCCATAATCTTACATTGGTATAAATCATTATAATTGATTTTCCACTTCAATAAAAATGAAGTTATAATTTCTTACATTGGTACAGAATATATATTGATACAGGTTTAAGGTTTTCATTGGTGTAAGTTTTTTATATTGATACAAAATTTGAAATTAATATTGTTACTCCTAGATAGGCATTGTACCTATGCAATTCACTTAAGAATAAGGCTAGATCTAGTCTTTCTGATATCTGCTATTAAAAACTATTTAGGATGATTAGGTAATGCAAGTAAAAGGCCAGAGAGTAAACTCATGGTCAAATTGGATTGTGAGTAAATTATAATAAGGTATTTTCAATATTACTCAAATAAAAATAGCTAAGAGTAGTCAAGGGTAAACAGTTCAGATATACTTTATATAGTCTTCAAAAACATCAGAAATCCACAGAATATGACATTTCAAGTCATTTCATTATTAATAGAAAATTTGACTAGGAGACATGTCTGCCTCTAACCGTACCCATTTCACAGATCAAAGAAAATATTGAGCATCATAGCTCCCATATAGAGTTGTTCCAGTCGTGGCAAAGCAGCCACCTGGCAAAAATTGCCCTAATTCATCTACAGACAAGAAAGACACACAATGTGGGATAGTTGACAGCTTAGCTCTGCTAAGACAGGATAAGCTAGTTCTTCATAATTCCTGCTTCACTTAAGGTCTGTCAGATGGTTCTGGGCCAGAAAGAGGCTGAAGACAGATGCTCCAATGTTTTGAGAAATGAGAGACTATCTGAGTAGTCATCTATCTCTGAAAATTGGCTAAGTTTTGGAAACTATATATTCAGGTAATATTTAATTTGTTCTGAGATCTCTGACAGGGTAGAAGAGTAGTTATAGTCTCACAATCTGTTAAGCACTGAGGGAGATGATGTAGATTTGAAAGGATGGTTTTCAGATGGTAATGCAAGTTAAAGTCAAAACATAATTCAGGTGTCTAATCTTTAAGTTAGAATAGATGTTAATGTACCTAAATGGATAAAATTGATGGACTAGACATTATTAGTGTACAGCATATCTTTTTTTTTTGTATGTAAAATATTTTTTTTTTATTAACTTGAGTATTTCTTATATACATTTCGAGTGTTATTCCCTTTCCCGGTTTCCGGGCAAACATCCCCCTCCCCCCTCCCCTTCCTTATGGGTGTTCCCCTCCCAACCCTCCCACCATTGCCGCCCTCCCCCCATAGACTAGTTCACTGGGGGTTCAGTCTTAGCAGGACCCAGGGCTTCCCCTTCCACTGGTGCTCTTACTAGGATATTCATTGCTACCTATGGGGTCAGAGTCCAGGGTCAGTCCATGTATAGTCTTTAGGTAGTGGCTTAGTCCCTGGAAGCTCTGGTTGCTTGGCATTGTTGTACTTTTGGGGTCTCGAGCCCCTTCAAGCTCTTCCAGTTCTTTCTCTGATTCCTTCAATAGGGGACCTATTCTCAGTTCAGTGGTTTGCTGCTGGCATTCGCCTCTGTATTTGCTGTATTCTGGCTGTGTCTCTCAGGAGCGATCTACATCCGGCTCCTGTCGGTCTGCACTTCTTTGCTTCATCCATCTAGTCCAATTGGGTGGCTGTATATGTATGGGCCAAATGTGGGACAGGCTCTGAATGGGTGTTCCTTCAGTCTCTGTTTTAATCTTTGCCTCTCCCTTCCCTGCCAAGGGTATTCTTTTTCCTCATTTAAAGAAGGAGTGAAGCATTCACATTTTGATCATCCGTCTTGAGTTTCGTTTGTTCTAGGGATCTAGGGTAATTCAAGCATTTGGGCTAATAGCCACTTATCAATGAGTGTATACCATGTATGTCTTTCTGTGATTGGGTTAGTTCACTCAGGATGATATTTTCCAGTTCCAACCATTTGCCTACGAATTTCATAAACTCGTTGTTTTTGATAGCTGAGTAGTATTCCATTGTGTAGATGTACCACATTTTCTGTATCCATTCCTCTGTTGAAGGGCATCTGGGTTCTTTCCATTTTCTGGCTATTATAAATAAGGCTGCGATGAACATAGTGGAGCACGTGTCTCTTTTATATGTTGAGGCATCTTTTGGGTATATGCCCAAGAGAGGTATAGCTGGATCCTCAGGCAGTTCAATGTCCAATTTTCTGAGGAACCTCCAGACTGATTTCCAGAATGGTTTTACCAGTCTGCAATCCCACCAACAATGGAGGAGTGTTCCTCTTTCTCCACAACCTCGCCAGCATCTGCTGTCACCTGAGTTTTTGATCTTAGCCAATCGCACTGGTGTGAGGTGAAATCTCAGGGTTGTTTTGATTTGCATTTCCCTTATGACTAAAGATGTTGAACATTTCTTTAGGTGTTTCTCAGCCATTCGGCATTCCTCAGCTGTGAATTCTTTGTTTAGCTCTGAACCCCATTTTTTAATAGGGTTATTTGTTTCCCTGCGGTCTAACTTCTTGAGTTCTTTGTATATTTTGGATATAAGGCCTCTATCTGTTGTAGGGTTGGTAAAGATCTTTTCCCAATCTGTTGGTTGCCGTTTTGTCCTAACCACAGTGTCCTTTGCCTTACAGAAGCTTTGCAGTTTTATGAGATCCCATTTGTCAATTCTTGATCTTAGAGCATAAGCCATTGGTGTTTTGTTCAGGAAATTTTTTCCAGTGCCCATGTGTTCCAGATGCTTCCCTAGTTTTTCTTCTATTAGTTTGAGTGTGTCTGGTTTGATGTGGAGGTCCTTGATCCACTTCGACTTAAGCTTTGTACAGGGTGATAAGCATGGATCGATCTGCATTCTTCTACATGTTGCCCTCCAGTTGAACCAGCACCATTTGCTGAAAATGCTATCTTTTTTCCATTGGATGGTTTTGGCTCCTTTGTCAAAAATCAAGTGACCATAGGTGTGTGGGTTCATTTCTGGGTCTTCAATTCTATTCCATTGGTCTATCTGTCTGTCTCTGTACCAATACCATGCAGTTTTTATCACTATTGCTCTGTAATACTGCTTGAGTTCAGGGATAGTGATTCCCCCTGAAGTCCTTTTATTGTTGAGGATAGCTTTAGCTATCCTGGGTTTTTTGTTATTCCAGATGAATTTGCAAATTGTTCTGTCTAACTCTTTGAAGAATTGGATTGGTATTTTGATGGGGATTGCATTGAATCTGTAGATTGCTTTTGGTAAAATGGCCATTTTTACTATATTAATCCTGCCAATCCATGAGCATGGGAGATCTTTCCATCTTCTGAGGTCTTCTTCAATTTCTTTCTTCAGTGACTTGAAGTTCTTATTGTACAGATCTTTTACTTGCTTGGTTAAAGTCACACCGAGGTACTTTATATTATTTGGGTCTATTATGAAGGGTGTCGTTTCCCTAATTTCTTTCTCGGCTTGTTTCTCTTTTGTATAGAGGAAGGCAACTGATTTATTTGAGTTAATTTTATACCCAGCCACTTTGCTGAAGTTGTTTATCAGCTTTAGTAGTTCTCTGGTGGAACTTTTGGGATCACTTAAATATACTATCATATCATCTGCAAATAGTGATATTTTGACCTCTTCTTTTCCGATCTGTATCCCTTTGATCTCCTTTTGTTGTCTGATTGCTCTGGCTAGAACTTCAAGAACTATATTGAATAAGTAGGGAGAGAGTGGGCAGCCTTGTCTAGTCCCTGATTTTAGTGGGATTGCTTCAAGTTTCTCTCCATTTAGTTTAATGTTAGCAACTGGTTTGCTGTATATGGCTTTTACTATGTTTAGGTATGGGCCTTGAATTCCTATTCTTTCCAGGACTTTTATCATGAAGGGGTGTTGAATTTTGTCAAATGCTTTCTCAGCATCTAATGAAATGATCATGTGGTTCTGTTCTTTCAGTTTGTTTATATAATGGATCACGTTGATGGTTTTCCGTATATTAAACCATCCCTGCATGCCTGGGATGAAGCCTACTTGATCATGGTGGATGATTGTTTTGATGTGCTCTTGAATTCGGTTTGCCAGAATTTTATTGAGTATTTTTGCGTCGATATTCATAAGGGAAATTGGTCTGAAGTTCTCTTTCTTTGTTGTGTCTTTGTGTGGTTTAGGTATAAGAGTAATTGTAGATTCGTAGAAGGAATTCGGTAGGGCTCCATCTGTTTCAATTTTGTGGAATAGTTTGGATAATATTGGTATGAGGTCTTCTATGAAGGTTTGATAGAATTCTGCACTAAACCCATCTGGACCTGGGCTCTTTTTGGTTGGGAGACCTTTAATGACTGCTTCTATTTCCTTAGGAGTTATGGGGTTGTTTAACTGGTTTATCTGTTCCTGATTTAACTTTGATACCTGGTATCTGTCTAGGAAATAGTCCATTTCCTGAAGATTTTCAAATTTTGTTGAATATAGGTTTTTATAGTAAGATCTGATGATTTTTTGAATTTCCTCTGAATCTGTAGTTATGTCTCCCTTTTCATTTCTGATTTTGTTAATTTGGACGCACTCTCTGTGTCCTCTCGTTAGTCTGGCTAAGGGTTTATCTATCTTGTTGATTTTCTCAAAGAACCAACTTTTGGTCCTGTTGATTCTTTCTATGGTCCTTTTTGTTTCTACTTGGTTGATTTCAGCTCTGAGTTTGATTATTTCCTGCCTTCTACTCCTCCTGGGTGTATTTGCTTCTTTTTGTTCTAGAGCGTTTAGGTGTGCTGTCAAGCTGCTGACATATGCTCTTTCCTGTTTCTTTCTGCAGGCACTCAGCGCTATGAGTTTTCCTCTTAGCACAGCTTTCATTGTGTCCCATAAGTTTGAGTATGTTGTATCTTCATTTTCATTAAATTCTAAGAAGTTTTTAATTTCTTTCTTTATTTCTTCCTTGACCAGGTTATCATTGAGTAGAGCATTGTTCAATTTCCACGTATATGTGGGCATTCTTCCCTTATTGTTATTGAAGACCAGTTTTAGGCCGTGGTGGTCCGATAGCACGCATGGGATTATTTCTATCTTTCTGTACCTGTTGAGGCCCGTTTTTTGACCAATTATATGGTCAATTTTGGAGAAAGTACCATGAGGAGCTGAGAAGAAGGTATATCCTTTTGCTTTAGGATAGAATGTTCTATAAATATCCGTTAAGTCCATTTGGCTCATGACTTCTCTTAGTCTGTCGACATCACTGTTTAATTTCTGTTTCCATGATCTGTCCATTGATGAGAGTGGGGTGTTGAAATCTCCCACTATTATTGTGTGAGGTGCAATGTGTGTTTTGAGCTTTAGTAAGGTTTCTTTTACGTATGTAGGTGCCCTTGTATTTGGGGCATAGATATTTAGGATTGAGAGTTCATCTTGGTGGATTTTTCCTTTGATGAATATGAAGTGTCCTTCCTTATCTTTTTTGATGACTTTTAGTTGGAAATTGATTTTATTTGATATTAGAATGGCTACTCCAGCTTGCTTCTTCTGACCATTTGCTTGGAAAGTTGTTTTCCAGCCTTTCACTCTGAGGTAGTGTCTGTCTTTGTCTCTGAGGTGTGTTTCCTGTAGGCAGCAGAATGCAGGGTCCTCGTTGCGTATCCAGTTTGTTAATCTATGTCTTTTTATTGGGGAGTTGAGGCCATTGATATTGAGAGATATTAAGGAATAGTGATTATTGTTTCCCTTTATATTCATATTTGGATGTGAGGTTATGTTTGTGTGCTTTCATTCTCTTTGTTTTGTTGCCAAGACGATTAGTTTCTTGCTTCTTCTAGGGTATAGCTTGCCTCCTTATGTTGGGCTTTACCATTTATTATCCTTTGTAGTGCTGGATTTGTAGAAAGATATTGTGTAAATTTGGTTTTGTCATGGAATATCTTGGTTTCTCCATCAATGTTAATTGAGAGTTTTGCTGGATACAGTAACCTGGGCTGGCATTTGTGTTCTCTTAGGGTCTGTATGACATCAGTCCAGGATCTTCTGGCCTTCATAGTTTCTGGCGAGAAGTCTGGTGTGATTCTGATAGGTCTCCCTTTATATGTTACTTGACCTTTTTCCCTTACTGCTTTTAATATTCTTTCTTTATTTTGTGCGTTTGGTGTTTTGACAATTATGTGACGGGAGGTGTTTCTTTTCTGGTCCAATCTATTTGGAGTTCTGTAGGCTTCTTGTATGCCTATGGGTATCTCTTTTTTTAGGTTAGGGAAGTTTTCTTCTATGATTTTGTTGAAGATATTTACTGGTCCTTTGAGCTGGGAGTCTTCACTCTCTTCTATACCTATTATCCTTAGGTTTGATCTTCTCATTGAGTCCTGGATTTCCTGTATGTTTTGGACCAGTAGCTTTTTCCGCTTTACATTATCTTTGACAGTTGAGTCAATGATTTCTATGGAATCTTCCGCTCCTGAGATTCTCTCTTCCATCTCTTGTATTCTGTTGGTGAAGCTTGTATCTACAGCTCCTTGTCTCTTCTTTTGGTTTTCTATATCCAGGGTTGTTTCCATGTGTTCTTTCTTGATTGCTTCTATTTCCATTTTTAATTCCTTCATCTGTTTGATTGTGTTTTCCTGGAATTCTTTCAGGGATTTTTGCCATTCCTCTCTGTAGGCCTCTACTTGTTTATTAATGATTTCCTGTGTTTCCCTAAGTGTGTTCATGTCTTTCTTGAAGTCCTCCAGCATCATGATCAAATATGATTTTGAAACTAGATCTTGCTTTTCTGGTGTGTTTGGATATTCCATGTTTGTTTTGGCGGGAGAATTGGGCTCCGATGATGGCATGCAGCCTTGGTTTCTGTTGCTTGGGTTCCTGCGCTTGCCTCTCGCCATCAGATTATCTCTAGTGTTACTTTGTTCTGCTATTTCTGACAGTGGCTAGACTGACCTATAAGCCTGTGTGTCAGGAGTGCTGTAGACCTGTTTTCCTCTCTTTCAGTCAGTTATGGGGACAGTGTGTTCTGCTTTCCGGCGTGTAGTTTTTCCTCTCTACAGGTCTTCAGCTGTTCTTGTGGGCCTGTGTCTTGAGTTCACCAGGCAGCTTTCTTGCAGCAGAAAATTTGGTCTTACCTGTGGTCCCGAGGCTCAGGTTCGCTCGTGGGGTGCTGCCCAGGGGCTCTCTGCAGAGGCAGCAACCAGGAAGACCTGTGCCGCCCCTTCCGGGAGCTTCAGTGCACCAGGGTTCCAGATGGTCTTTGGCTTTTTCCTCTGGCGTCCGAGATGTGTGTGCAGGGAGCAGTCTCTTCTGGTTTCCCAGGCTTGTCTGCCTCTCTGAAGGTTTAGCTCTCCCTCCCACGGGATTTGGGTGCAGAGAACTGTTTATCTGGTCTGTTTCTTTCAGGTTCCGGCGGTGTCTCAGGCGCAGAAGTCCTGCCGCTCCTGGGCCCTCCCCCACGGGAGCCCAGAGGCCTTATACAGTTTCCTCTTGGGCCAGGGATGTGGGCAGGGGTGAGCAGTGTTGGTGGTCTCTTCCGCTCTGCAGCCTCAGGAGTGCCCACCTGACCAGGCGGTTGGGTCTCTCTCTCACCGGGTCTGGGAGCAGAGAGCTGCTGCGGGCCGGGATCCGCGGGTGTGGGACTTCCGGTAAACACAGACCGTGCCTCCTAGAGAAATTCTGCTTCCGTGTCCCAAGCTCACCAGGCAGCTTTCTTGCAGCAGAAAATTTGGTCTTACCTGTGGTCCCGAGGCTCGGGTTCGCTCGTGGGGTGCTGCCCAGGGGCTCTCTGCAGCGGCAGCAACCAGGGAGACCTGTGCCGCCCCTTCCGCGTGTACAGCATATCTTATGGTTTACCCAATTGTTATAACATGACTATTTTCAATTTATATCTGATAAAAAATACCTTTTTTAATGGACAAAAAGGGAGAAATATTGTGGATTTGGTTTGTTGCTTATGTTATGTTTATTGGGTTCCCAAAATTTCATGAGAATTTGCATATCTGCATGTAAGATGCTGAGGGTCCCTGTTACCAATTGACTTTGATTGGTAAATAAAGTTGATGGCAGCCAGACATCTCTGGGCAGGGAGACAGAGGTAGGACTTTAAGACTTTGGGGAAAGGGGGCTGCAGAAGAAGTAGAATCACCTGCCAAGAAATAAGATCCAGGCTTGAAAATTGCAGAAGCGAAAGCATACAGTGATTTAAGAGCCAGGAAAGAGCGGTCCAAGGGGCTTCACCTAATTGTATCTGGGGTAGCATAGATGAAATATAGGCTTTAGTAATTAATAATTCAGGAATATTGAAGGGGAGGCATTAGCAATATGGAAGTTTGGGAATGGCCCAACCATTGTGCTTTTTAAGGCATATTAAATATAAGGCTGTGTGTGTGTGTGTGTGTGTGTGTGTGTGTGTGTGCGCGCGCGCGCGCACGCGTGCGCACGTGCGCTCACGTACAGACTTCATTCAAGAATACAGAATTGGAGCAGGTAGCCGCTGAAGAGATTAGAGCAAATTAATTTTCTACAGCAACAGGATATAGGAATAAAGGGGGAAATAAAAGTATATATTAAGAAAAGTGGGACTGGGTAAGAAAGGGAGGGAAAAATAACTCAGCTAAGAGAGCAAAGTTCAGTCTCAAGATTTTGTATTGTTCATTAAATATCTCCTTTCTGTAAATTCTGTAACAACATACTTCTAGAATCTACACACTCCCCACAGAGTCCTCTTTGTAATAAGATTAGTAAGTCTGCACTTGGTATCGGGTCTCTCAATGCCTTATTATTGTTACTACTCTTGAGGGGAACTCCACAACCTAATAAAAAATCATCACTGGGAGTGGATACTACCATTTATTACTGGAAATGGATACTATCATTTATACCTTTCATTAAATTCCCTCTGCAAATTCCTGATTGGAAAATACAAGCGCCATAGACTGTTCTAGTAAAGATACGAGGTAGACTCTCTCTATACTATGAAATAGAAATTGTCAGTTTTCTAAATTCAGCTGCTTATAGTTTCTAAACCATTAAACAAAAGTCTAATCAATATCCTTGTTTATGGCATGTTTCGTGGAAAGCTCACCTCCAGCTAAAGTAGTTCAAGAGACCTTTAGTGTAGCTAGTAAAATGGAGAGATCTTTAGAATATCACCATGTACAGCCGTGGGGACTGTCTGAAATTAAAGTCAGCTCAAACCTGTTTCATCTCCTGGATTAACACCACACAGTCTCTTGGCAAAATTATACTTTCTTCATCAAGGACAGATATACTGATGCTGAGAGGAAAGTTTTTCTGTCCACTTCTCCACAAATACATGCATTAAAGGTTGAAAGTGAGAGGTACTAAGAGCTACCACACAGAACACCTGTAAGGATGGCAGATTTCATGTAAAATTTTAGATTCTCATTTACTAAGAAATCATAATTATGTCAAGATATTAACAAGTCACATGCTTATCTGACTTTTTACATCCATGTCTTAGTGTTCACTAACACTGAATAAGACAGTGGTTCTTAACCTGTGGATCATGATCATTAGACAACACATATTTCCAATGGTCTTAGGAACAGAGAGACACTACTCAGTAGCAAAATTACATATGTGAAATAGGAACAAAAATAAAGTTATTATTGGGGGTTTCTATGAAACCCATTGTTAAAGCTTCTCATAATAAATAAATTTTAAATTTGGTTGTTAAGCCATGGTAACTTAAAATGGGACATATTGGAATAATTTACATTATGTAAATATATTTCCATTACATAGTTTTCTACATTGTTTATATGACACTCCTACACACATTAGTCTTTTATTACAGATATGCACAAATACTTTAAAGTTAGAAGTGAGGTTGTGTGTGCTCATGTTTAAGAACCTGTTTTTATGTACAGAACATGATTACTCAAAAAAGGATAATATGGTAAATAAAAGTAATGTGGAAAAGAAAAAGATATATAATAGTTCAAATTAAAAGAATTGAGAAAGAAGGAATTTAATGTGAACCCCCCCCAAAAAAAATAAGCAGGGTTGGGGGAGAAGTAAGGATCTGTATTCCTTGTCTCTAATGAGGAAGTGTGAATATTTACTTAAAGTAAACTTTTAAAAAATAATTATGGAATACCAACAAAATACAACATTTAGTTTGAAGATATGTATAATATAGCACGTAAAGAATAGAGGGTGCTTTGATATCACAGAAGGTTCAATAAAATTCTGTAGTAAATAGGTAAATTAATATTTTTACCCTCTCATATGAAGGACAATAGTAGGAATGAAGTAAGAATGATATCTATCAAGACTGATTCAAGGTTAAGTCACACACACACACACACACACACACACACACACACACACAAACTGTTTTAAAGAGATGTTGACTGAATTTTAAATTTCTAATTAAAAACTCCATTCTGTATGTCATTTTCATACAGACACTCAACTTCATTTTTTTACTTCTATTTATATTTTATTCGCATCATTCTATATAGCAATATCATTTAAGTGAACCTAATAAAATAAAAATATAAACAAAATAATATATTGGCTTATATCTATAAACTCATTAATCACTAAATCTGAGTTTCCTCTGTTCTTGTGAAGACAGATGCCCTTAAAAAGTTTTCATTTTATTCTTTCAATCAACAGAATATAAAGAAACTGCATAAGAATCTCATTTTATTAATATATCATAATATAATGTTTAATGTATAATATACAATCACTGAATTGTCATATGCTACTACATAGTTTCAGCAATTTACAATTAATTGCATTAATTAATATATATAGATATTAATTTATATATTTATATATACATATATATGTGAGAGGATATTCCTTATTTCTGTAATAATATTTTCTTTACACGATCATAGATTTGTTTGGTTCTCACCCCATATATCACAGGATTGAGCATTGGTGGCACTACAACATAAAGGTTGGCCAGAAGTATGTGTATATAGCGAGGCACATTCCTACCAAAGCGGTGAGTCATGAAGGAAAAGAGGGCTGGTGTGTAGAAGGCAAGGATGACACAGACATGAGAACCACAAGTGCTGAGGGACTTGATTCTGGCTTCCCGAGAAGGAAGACGGAAAACAGCACAGAGTATCTGTGCATAAGAAAAAGCGATGGCTATAATATCAAAAACCAGGATTGAAATAGCACCCAGACCATAGATTATATTGACCTTGATAATGGCACAAGACAGACGAGCCAGACCCATGTGCTCACAGTAGGTGTGTGGAATGACATTATTCCCACAGAAGGGCAACCGGAGTATGAGAAATACAAATGGGATAACAGAAAGAAACGTTCTCACTAACACACCCAGACCAATCATGGAAACTGCCTTGTTGGTGAGGATGGTACTGTATCGAAGTGGGTTGCAGATGGCCACATAGCGGTCATAAGCCATCGCCAAGAGCACTGCTGACTCCATGCCTGTGAAGTTGTGGATAAAAAACATCTGAGTGAGGCAGGCACCAAAGAGTATTACCCTGAAGCTAAACCAGAAGATCCCAAGCATCTTGGGGATGGTTGCTGTTGAAAGGCCCAAGTCAATGGTAGCTAGCATGGCCAGAAAGTAGAACATGGGCTGGTGGAGGCTGCTCTCAGTCTTAATCACCAGCAAGATAGTGACGTTCCCAAGGAGAGCAATCAGATATACAACACAGAAGGGAAAGCCAATCCAGGCATGGTGAGACTCTAGTCCTGGGATCCCCAGCAATAGGAAGGAGGAAGGGTGAAACTGGGTATCATTGGAAAGGAGCATCCTGCTTGGTCATACCTAAGTCCATGGTCCTTAGAAATCAACACTCAATAGTCTTCAGGATTACATGTCAAAAATCTGTGGAGTTAGAGATCGAATGTAAGAACATTGTACTAACTGTACATGTTCTGTGCTTCAATATAATAAATACATAATTCAAAGCATCTATATAAAGAACAGTATATAAAAGTAAATTTTGGTGGCTTCGACAGAAGACATGCCATGAATCAAGATAAGACTGGTCACAATATATTTATCTTAGTGCCTTTCTTTTCTATTAATTTGCATTGGCTTTGTTATTGATGTCATTGTAAGGGCTTAGTTTAGCAATCTCCCATTATATATTCTCTCACCATAGCCAACAGAATTTTTTTCAACTTTGACAAGGAAGGTTCTCTAGTAAGCATCCATTTCTCCAGCTGTTAACACAGACAAAATTATGTTCTCAGTACAGTTTGTTGAAATGTAATCTCAACCATTAAAAAAATCACTTAAAGGCTTAGAATTGACTCATTTGTCAGTATATGTTTACTATAATTTCAAAATTATGGTGAAACATAGTCAAAGTAATTGTATCAACTAGCCCTATTGATGTAATGTTTACCATGTGAAATGTTATCTCAAAACCTGTACAGATAACAAAGTCCTTATAAACATTTACAGATGATATATGTGTGTAGAGAGAGAGAGAGAGAGAGAGTTAGCCTTACCTTTTATAAAAGGAACAGATAACACATTATCTCAGATTTTTTAAATGATCAGTGTCTATAGTTTTTAGCTAGGGAAAATGAAAGGAAATAGTGAATTGAAGTAGAGAATAAAAGGAAATAGAGTAATTACCACATCATACTAATTGTATCACATTACAAAGTCCTCTACCAATGTGTATATACAGACATGTATGTTTATACATACATAATATATACTTTAAATTTGTGTCTATTTAAATAATATGTGTCAGTAAATTTCCCTTAAATCCAAGACAATGAAGATTTTAAAAATTGTCCAAAACATATCAAATTTCAAAGACTAGATACAAAGAAAAAACAATGCATTCTGTATAATTAGTAGTCATATACGTCTCTAGCTGCCTGAAGTCAACTTATTTTCTACTGTCATACACCTTAGGACACTATTAGGGAATGTTTTCAAAGCCTTCGATCATTTGTGATGCTGATGGTTTCACAGTAAAAAAGAAAGAGACCCTTGTTCATGTGTATGAGAGGTGGAAGACAAAGCAGACTCACCAGGCTTAGCAACAGGACAGAGCCCTGTATCCTTTCTTTACTCATTGGCCTCCGTCTTTATTAAGAATCTCCTCTTTCCAGGAGAGATGTGTACACTCTAATATTCCCCAGAGATGATTTTATGAAGGACAGAAGGTCTCTGAGGAGTCCATTTTCTAGCCTAGCCCTTACACAGGAGGATGGTTAAACTGTTTAGAGGGAAGCACAGGATATGTACAGTTGGGCAACCCTGGCTTCTAGCAAAATCCAGACAAAAAAATGATTATATCAGCAAGGTGCAGAAGAGAAGGTTTCTGAGTCCCTTTTCACACAGAAACATCCAATTAAAAACTACAATGGACAAAACTCTTCTAAGAGAATGCTAATTTATATGGAATTTACAATAACATTGTGAGGCATAATGACAAGTTTCATTACCATATGACCATCATAAAAAAGATATCTTAGCCCCAGAGTTGTCTCGTAGGAAGAAAAAGGAACAAAGAAAGTGTAGTTAAGCTTTTCAATGGAGTCTTGTGCTTTTGGATATTATGCTCACATAAATAGTCCAAGCATAAGAGGCTAATTCTTTCTGGTCACATACATGAAATAAAAATATGAACTCATTAAAATATACAGGCAGAAAGAAAAATGATGTTTACAAAAGGCTGGATCCTGAAAGATAAGAGAAGTTAAGATTTCGTAATTATGAGAAAAGAATAATTTTTTGCATTAACAATATTTTGAGCATTAGCTGTAGAAATTCATATTCATTAAAGAGATCACATTTTGTCCAAGAGGGATTTTTCTGTAAATGCAGTTCCATGCATTTACAGAATGAATTGTACTCATTTCTCTCTCCATCCCCTTCCCTCATTCCTTTCCAGTTCCAACTGGATCTCTTCTTAATCATTTCCCCTCCGACTTTCTTGTCTTGCTTTTGTATATGGCACACTGATTTTATTATAGTTCCTTCCCTGAGCTTGGGTGGGAAAGTGACTCCCCCCCCTTAAAGAGTATTAGCTGCAAATATTTCTTCTATGAGAAGTATGAATCTCATGGTTGCTTCCTTTATTCCTAATAAAAAGTTGATGGGTCTAATCTGACCAGGGGGGATTTCCTCTCTGTCCTCTCCTCCAGGCCTCTCCACTCCACTTCCCTTCCCACTTCACAACATACCTCCATCTATTCCTTTATTGTTTCTTGTCACAAAAGACAGGACTCCCATGGGTATCAACCAGTCATGGCATATCAACTTACAGTAAGACCGGCACCTCCTCTATCATTAAGACTGGCTGAGGTAACCCAGTAGGAGACAAGTATCCCAAAGGTAGATTCAGAGAGTCAGAGTCAGAAAACAGAGTCAGAGTCAGCATCTGTTCCCACTGTTACAACCTATCCAACTATGTAACATGTGCCCAGGACCTAGGGCACTCACATGCAGGCAGGTCAGTCTCCAAATGCTTATGATCCCAGATTAGTTGATTCTGTAGGTTTCTTGTGGTGTGCTTGATGGTCCATCTTGCTCCTACATCTTCCTTCCCCCTCTTCTGCAGAATTTCCCAAGTTCTGCCTATGGCTGTGGGTCTGGGTACCTTCTGCATCTTTTTCTATCAGTTGCTGGGTGAAGCCTCTCTGATGACAATTAATTAATCTAGACACAAATTTGTGAGTACAGGAGAGTACCAGTAGGAAATACCATTTTATTTACCTTATTAAATATTAATTTATTAATTAATTAATTTATTTATTTTTCCAGGCTATCCAGTCTGAGGGTCCTTGCTATCTAGGCAGTGTCATGGTTGGGCTCCCTTTCATGGCCTAGATCTTAAGCTGGATTAGTCATTTGTTGGCCACTCCCACAGTTTCTACAGTACTTTTACCCTAGCACATCTTGTAGGAAAGACAAACTACAGGTCAAAGATTTTGTGACTGGGCTGGTGTCCCAATCCCTCTGCTGGCAGTCTTGTCTGGTTAGAGAAGATGGTCAGTTCAAGCTTCATATCCCCCAACTGCTAAGAGTGCTAGCTAGGGTCACCATCATAGATTTGGGTAATTTGCATTGCACTATGTTTCTAGCTCATCTCAGGAATGCCACCCCCAACCAACCATGATTCCCATTTAGAAGGCAGTTTTACAACATATTTGTGTCCACTTAGCAAAACAATAGTAGTAGGTTTCCCCCTTAGAGCTAATGATTCTCAACCTGCAGCCAATAGTTTTTAACCAAATTTATAAGATGGCATATAAGATCCCTCTTGTGGAGTAGACAGATTGCAAACCCAATAAGAAAACAGCTGGTTAACCTCATGATAGATGTACCATTATAAGACTCGAGGTCACCTTTTGCCTATTAGGTCATTCATTATTGTACCTCCCACAGTTCAGTCCCAATCATAATAGAATAATAGCATTTATGCCTTTTCCCTCAAGCAACTGGAATAGCACCTTCTGGGACTATGAAGAATAGATGATATGGAGGAATTTTCCAGCTCAGTACATGCTTGGTTTCCCTATGACCTGTGACCAGATGATCAGCAATAGGAACTTCTCAGCAAGCTCTCATGAACAATTAAGATTAATGGAAGGGACCCATACTGTTTGGGATGTTTTGGGGAACTCCCTGAACAACAACTCATGGAAGTTCCCACATTGAGCATTACTATTTTTACATAATTCATGGAAGAAGAAGTAGACATAAACCCCATTACTAATCTAGAAGCTATCTCCATTTGATAACCATTTGCAAATGAAAGATTAATTTTCTACAACAAAGTCTTTTTTTTCATCTTTATTAACTTGGGTATTTCTTATTTACATTTTGAGTGTTATTCCCTTTTCCGGTTTCCCGACCAACATCCCCCGAGCCCGTCCCCCTCCCCTTCTCTATGGGTGTTCCCCTGCACATCCTCCCCCCATTACCACCCTCCCCCCAACAATCACGTTCACTGGGGGTTCAGTCTTGGCAGGACCCAGGGCTTCCCCTTCCACTGGTGCTCTTACTAGGATATTCATTGCTACCTATGAGGTCAGAGTCCAGGGTCAGTCCATGTATAGTCTTTAGGTAGTGGCTTAGTCCCTGGAAGCTCTGGTTGCTTGGCATTGTTGTACATATGGGGTCTCGAGCCCCTTCAAGCTCTTTCAGTCCTTTCTAAGCTTCCTTCAATGGAGGTCCCATTCTCAGTTCAGTGGTTTAATGATGGCATTCGCCTATGTACTTGCTGAATACTGGGTGTGTCTCTCAGGAGAGAGCTACATCCGGCTCCTGTCGGCCTGCACTTCTTTGCTTCATCCATCTTGTCTAATTGGATGGCTGTATATGTATGGGCCACAAGTGGAGCAGGCTCTGAATGGGTGTTCCTTCTGCCTCTGTTCTAAATTTTGCCTCCCTATTCCCTCCCAAGGGTATTCTACAACAAAGTCTTAATGGGAATACAAACTACTTTCTTTTAGAGTGTCAGGTAAATATTTTTATTTTTATTTTCTTTTTTATTTATTCTGTTATACAAAACATGCCAATAGCATCAGTCCCTGACATTATTAATGATACACCTCTGTTATGAGTACAGACAGGAGCCTAGCACACATGTCCTCTGAAAGACTCATGACTGAAACAGATGGAGATATCCACAGCCAAACATTAGTCAGAGAACAGGAACCCTTATGGAAGAGTTGGGGGAGGGGAGATTGAAGACTCTGAAGGGAATGGGAATAACAACAAAATCAACTAACCAGGACACCTGGGACCTCTCGGATACAGAGCCAACGACCAAGGACCACACATGGGCCGGAATGAGGCTCTTGGCACATATGTAGCAGATGTGCACATCAGTCTCCATTTGGGTTCCTCAACAATTGGAGTGGAAACTCTACCTAAAGCTGTAGCCTGACTATGGTATCTGTTTCCCAACAGGACTGCCTTACCTGGCCTCAGTGGGAGAGGATGTACTTAATTTGGCAGAGACTTTACTTTCCAGGGTGGGATGGTATCCAGAGTAGGGTCCACCCTCTTAGAGGAGAAAGAAAGGAGGGATGAGGGAAGGAGTTTGTGGAGGGGGAACTAAGAAGAGAGCAGCATTTGAAATATAAATAAATATAATATACATAAATAGAATGGATGATAAATAAATTTCTCTCAAAAAAGGAGTGACAGAATAATACTGAATAAATGAGAAATAGCCACAACAGGCTATGTAAAGCTACAGAGTGTTGCAAAATAGCCAATGAAAAGTACACTTGGTGTAAGGTGTCTTTATAGTTTTCTGCTGGTCAATAAACCCAATTTCTACACAAATATAAACACATTTCATACAGTAAGGATGCAGGCATTATGATAAATGAACCACTTAAATACTGTGTATTGCAATCATAGTAATGAAATTCAAATAATTATTTATAGGAGAGTAGTGAGAGTATCATTATAGAATAATCCTTTCTTATTTGGGAAACAGGTATGAAATCCACAGGAAAAACTGCGATTTTATTTCTTCCTAACAAATAATTATGTTCTTTAAGACAGTTGCAACCGAAAACACATTTGAATCATAAAAATATTTAAAAAGGAAGAAAATAAACTAATGTCCAAGATTAGGTAAAAGAATGTACTGAGATTTCACTCAGCAACAAAATGAATTCAGTTTGTGAGCTTTGAAAACCTGAACATTTTGAGGAATCTGTTTCGTATTTTCTTGGTCCTCACACCATAAATAATGGGGTTCACCATGGGTGGTACAAGGAGATAGATGTTGGCCACAAATATATGTACTTGGGGAGCCACTTTGTGCCCAAACCTATGGGTGAGGAAGGAGAAGAAGGCTGGGGTATAGGACACTAAGATAACACAGACATGTGAGCCACAGGTGCCCAGAGTTTTGAGTCTGGCATCCTTGGAAGGAAGATGGAAGACCGTGTTGAGTATGAGAACATAAGAGCAAATGATCAGTATGAAGTCCACCCCACCAGTGAGGAAGGCCACAATGAGGCTGTAAGCTCTGCGGATGCTCGTCTCAGCACAGGCGATCTTGATGAGGGCCATGAACTCACAGTAGGTATGGGAAATTATATTAGTCTTGCAATAGGGAAGCCAACGTAGCAAGAAAGGGTGAGGACTGAGAAGGGCTATTCCCCGAAGGACAACGGCTAGACCTATTCCTCCAGTTAGAGTGCGTGTCAAAATAGCTGAGTGTCTTAATGGGTTACAAATTGCTATGTAACGGTCAAAAGCCATGGCCAAGAAAAAGCCAGACTCCATGGTCGAGCAAGAGTGAATTAGGAAGATCTGAGTGAGGCAAGCTTCAAAGCGAATCTCTCCATCATGAAACCAGAAGACACTGAGAAGTTTGGGAACAGCTGTGGTGCACACCACGAGGTCAGCCACTGCCAACATGCAGAGGAAGAGGTACATTGGCTCATGGAGGCTGGAGTCTGTCTTGATGATGAACAGAAGTGAGCTGTTTCCCACCAATGCTAAAATATAGACCATGCAAAAGGGAATAGAGATCCACATGTGTTCTGCCTCCAACCCAGGAATGCCAATGAGGATGAAGGTTGAAGGATGGACATCAGACTTATTGTAGACAGACATACCAACTGTCAAATGTCTCAGTTTCCTCTTCATGGATGCTTACTATAAAAGGATCAAAAATAATTTGTTTGAAATTTCTTATTAGTTAATTCAGGGAATACCTTTTGTGCTGGATAAATTATCGTACCTTTAAATGTATAGCAGATATTTTTGTTGCATAAAAAAATCAGCTATAATTACAGAATTGCACTGCCTTTGTAAAGTCACCACTCAGATTCAAAAATAGCTGAAATCTGTAATGAGTTCTGGAGACTTTTCATTCTAATGGGATTCCCTGAACTCTTTGTTCTCAACCACACAGACAACTCTCATACTTTATATGTATTTATTAATGTTGCTTTATATTTATGTATTTATCATCACTATATGAATTTCTGTTTTCTATGAATAATGTATAGATAAAAATGAGGAAGACATGTAAGTACAAAGACACAGGTTAATGTGATTGGAAATTCTATTATCTTCCATTGAAAACAATGTGATATTTATTGAAAATTGAAGAATGTATAAGGTTTATGGTATAAGGGAGTAAACATTTCCAATAAGGAAAGCAATCTATGAGGGACTCAATAGAGGAAATGTTTTTCTTCCTTTCTCTACTCTTCTGACTTCTAAAAAATAAATATCATTAATAGTTTCAGGGATTAGTCCTTGCCCATGGGATAGGTCTGAAGTTGTGCCTCTTATTTCTTGGCCATTCCTTCATTCTCTGCTCAAACCCCCATTCCTGCTTTTCTTGTAGAAAGGATAGATTTTAGGTCAAAAGTTTTCAGAGTTGGTGTCCCACTGGGATTCTTGCTTGGCTACAGGATGTTTTTCTAGCTAATGTGCCTTATCTGGACTCAGTGTGAGAAGATAGCCTAGCCTTGCAGAAATTTGACTACCAGGGTAAGGGGATGCCCCACCCCCACTTGCTCAGAGAAGAAGGAGGATGGGGGAAGGATTGTGAGACTGGGAGGGGGCAGTAGGTAGGATTAAAGGATATTAAACAAATAAATGAATAAATGCATTTTAGCTACAGTGCTTTAAAGAAATTCCAAATGACCATGTACAAATGCCTATGACACAGCAGTAACAATATGTGGGATCATCTGTAATAGTAGTAGATGAATGATCATGTAGAAAATTATTTACTTCTACCTGAGAACCATTGAAACCACAAACATACTAGTGGTCAGAAAAATATATGTTAGGAGATAAACAAGACAAGGTGCTATCCATGGTACTTCATTGACTTCAGTATTCTTATTTTTGAACTTGCTAGCCAACTTTTTGCAATAAGTTAATTAGAACATTATTTTAGTTACTGAAACTTCTTTTTGCTTATCTGTAAGTCAAGTTGATGTGTAGGTATTCTTCTCTATCAAACCTTCAGTTCACAAAATTTCCTTTGCCTTATGTGTTTCTGTATCACCTGGTTTTCATGCCCAGACTCATGCTATAATTTAATGATCCTACCTGTCTAATTTTAAATATATTATTAGAACATAACTTTGAGATTGTGTCAGTCTCATAATACATGAATTATTTTTAATCTTAGAAACACAACTGATGTTACTCCTAAAATATTTACTATTATTGATGGTTTTGCATTATAGGTTGTTTATGGCAATAAAAATTAGCAGTATCCAAGAGTCAGGTTCATAATATGCATTATAGACTCAGTGTCATTATCAAATTGGAAAGATAGAATACATTTTACATTCCTTTCCTATTTGAAATTTTAAATATAAATTATGTGCTCACTTGCACTATGTGACTTTCAGAGAGCTTTGAAATGGGTATTCTTTTTTGATTATAGAAATACCTGAATATCCAAGTTGACACAGCTTTGTAATTTTCAAACAATCAAATTTCTAAAGGATTAGAACAAGAATATAAAGAATAAACAGATACTTGCAAAGTTACTCAACTGTATATTATCCTGTTTCTAAACCTACTAATGATTAACAACAAGGCAGTTGTTCTCCTGAGAACATCGTATACATGAACTCATAAGTTTGTTCTACTTTCTTCATGAGTAGAGTCACGGTAACTGTATAAGTTTAAAAGGTAATAAGTGATAAACCTGAATTCTGTATCACATCCTAACTTCAGGACCCTTATGCTAAATTACACTGTTAAGTTACTCCTATGGTTTAGTTAATAATTAATATTATTTTATTACATTGATATAAGTAGAAATGCTGGGTATTTTCTGTATGTAATATTAAAACATGCTTTCACTATTAATTTGATTACAAATGATTCTTAAAGTTCAGTTTTTAAAAATTACATGAAGAAGCTCCTTCAAATCAAATTTTTTTCCTTTTGAAACTAGACCATCACAAGTGATATTCTCTTTTTTTTTTTTTTTTTTATTTTTATTTTTTCACATCTTCATCACATTCTTTTGCCTTTCCTGTGTGGAGATATAGCAGAAGATATTCCTTTTTTTTTTTTTATTAACTTGAGTATTTCTTATATACATTTCGAGTGTTATTCCCTTTCCCGGTTTCCGGGCAAACATCCCCCTCCCCCCTCCCCACAAGTGATATTCTCAATGCTTACTTAAGAAGAAAAATTGAAATAACCATGCTCTCTGAACCTTATTTTTCTCAAAATTATGATTATGTATATATCTGTTGCTTATACGATCAATATATTTTACAGTTAGCACAAAACCAAGTATGATCAGTTGTCCCAAGAAATCTTACAGAAGCTTGTGTACGTGACTGGATACTCTGAGTATAGCCCAAGAATCTTTTATTTGACCTATCTACACTTACCTGACCAATAATGAGAGTTATTGTGGATTCATCAGCTCAGGACTAGTTCTGGAAACATCAGGGTAAACATCCAGTTACGCTTGAGTAAGTTGTGGTTTCTGCCTTAGCCTTCTATGATTATGATTGAATCCCATTGTGGACCATTTGTAGGTGCCTTAGGATCCCATGGACAAGGAATGGGGGTGGCTTCCTTATGGAATCAAGAAAAATCAGAACAAAAGATTGAAATTCGGAGACAACTTTTAGATCTTTAGGCTCACATTTTACTAATAGGAGACTACAAAAAACTGAGTGGTCAGAGAGACTTCCTGTCTCTACACCTACCTCTCAGCATTAGTTTAAAATTGTTTGAATCTCAATATGTAATGCTAAATAAACATCATATAAAAAGATAGAGACTCCGGCGTTTTTAATAAAAGCAGTGTTCTATTTCACTTCTGTTGCTGTGATAAAATATTCGGATCAAACAAAACTAAACAAACAAACAAAAGTAAACAACAACAACAACAAAAATCAACACCTTAAGGAAGACAACATTAACATCAGTTTACAAGCTGATGGAGGGCTAATATCCAATATATACAAAGAACTCAAAAAGTTAGACTCCAGAGAATCAAATAACCCTATTAAAAATGGGGTACAGAGCTAAACAAAGAATTCTCAGCTGAGGAATATCGAATGGCTGAGAAATACCTAAAGAAATGTTCAACATCCTTAGTCATCAAGGAAATGCAAATCAAAACAACCCTGAGATTCCACCTCACCCCAGTCAGAATGGCTAAGATCAAAAACTCAGGTAACAATAGATGATGGCAAGGATGTGGAGAAAGGAACACTCCTCTATTGTTGGTGGGATTGCAGACTGGTACAACTGCACTGGAAATCAGTCTGTCGGTTCCTCAGACAATTGGACATTGTACTATCTGAGGACCCAGCTATACCACTCCTGGGAATATACCCAAAAGATACTCCAACATATAATAAGGACACATGTTCCACTATGTTCATAGTGTGAGGAAGTGAAGTAGTAAGTTTAAACAGCTAATCCTATCATATCCACACTCAGGAGCAGATAGAGAGCCGATGCATGCATACCTTGTTGCTTCCTTGTTTGTTATTAGCCAGATTTCTCTTCTTTATATAGTTCACGGCCTCTTTTCAGGGAATGCTGCAATGCACAGAGGGCTGGGCCTCCCTACATCAATTACCTTAATTAAGATAATGTACTACACGCATACCCACAGCCAGTCTGAGTTGGATAACAATTTTTCAGGTTATTCTAGCTTTGATCAAGTATACAATTAATTCTTACCATAACTAAGGTCAACCTTGCTAGTTTTGTTAGATGTAAAACTTTGGAATCATAAAAATTTATTATTGTATTACATTGAATTCTTTATATATGTGTTAAATATCTATTGTAATATATATAATTCAGATATTCCATTTTATAATAATTTAGACTCCAAATGAATATAGGTAGTTCATTCAAAGTAGTAAGAACACGTAAAAATCTGCCAAAATTTTGACTGTCCAATATACATGTTCTTAGAAGAAGGTAAGCAAGGTATCATTCTTAAATTCTGATTTCACTGCCTTTAAAGTTCATAACATACAGAAAATCTTTTGTACATTGCTGTTCAGCCTTCTTCTTCCTCATCCTACCTTTCCCTGTAAAATGGTTCATCAATACAATGCAGAGATGATGTAAAGTGTTCCCGAGAGCCAGAATCTTGTCACATGCTTGGTAAAAATAACTTCATTAGACAAGCTTCTTACTTAATGAGTTACAGTGCTTTGGGATGTGAGTTAAAGCATCAATACATGTTCCAAAAGAAAGAGAAGCTTGCTTATATGCACATGTCTGTCTGGAAATCTTTATATTTATCTAGAGTATGTGTTGAATGCATGGACAGGAAGAACCTATGGCAGTGGTACTTATGTACCCTAGAGGAGAACCGATTACTATTTTATTTTACTGAATAAAACTAGTGTCAAACTTCTTTCTAAATATTATCATTATACCTATAATTAGTGCAGCTTTCTTCCATAATTTTAGAAGCCTTCTATTGCAATGGAAGAGACTAGATGGACTGTGGGTCTAGTAAAAACTAAACACCACTTTTCTGCTAAAGGAATACAACAATAAAATGACTCGGAAGAATATTCTGCTAGACCCGTAGATCAGTTCCTCACTAAATCATAATCAGGAAACTCCTTTCAGTAGATAGGAACTAACACACAAAGCCACAATGGGACAGTGTGTGAAGAGTGACTTTGGAACATTCAGTGCTAAATGGGTTGTTTTCATCAAACCCTTCCCTTCAGGGCTTAGGAAGCTATGAGGAAGAGAAGGCAGGAAGATGTATAAGAGTCAGGAATGATGGATGCCATCAAGAAAATGATGTCTTCCAGGCACAACTTATGCATATATGAACTCACTGAGACATGATCTGCACAAGTTCAAGCCAGATAGGCTCCCAGCACTGAGAAGGGGAAGTCAACATGAGCTCCCATCCCTAACTAAGCAGCTACCTCCAATTGGCATCTGCTTACAAAGGAAAAGTTAATTTTTCCAATGAATTCTCATTGAATATTAACCACATGTAAAGGTAGACCCTAGTCCTGCAGAAGTTGGACATCACAAAATGAATTCAGAAGCATTTTTCCCCTAGATTTTCACTCATTTTGGTTTGTTTGAGCAAAAAAAAGTGTTGACTATACAAACAAAAGATTTTTGTGGCCAGAGAATGCAGTGTTTCATGATAGAAACACAAAGAAAGCAAGCTGATTACAGATGTGGTGACAGCCATAATTTTGAAACAGGTATGACTCCAAGGCAAATACTCTATCAAGATATTCTTTATTAAAAACAAAAAAGGACACCATCTAATGTAGAGAGAACAGAAGCCAGGTGTGGGGAGATCAAAAGAGGTAATGAAATAAGGCTTCACAGATCTGTGATTCACCATTTGGAACACATTAAAATTTTCTTTTGTTTATCACAGTCTTCTTGAGAAAATTGCTTTTTCTCTCAAGAATGTACTTCAACTTACTGACTGAGAATATTTAAATGCTAAGTATACTGTTATCTCTTCCCTTAACAGTATTACTATTCATTAACACTTTAAGTAATGTTAATCATGATTTAGATATGTGAAACAATTCTGTTATATCAGTTATCTCACCTCTTAGCTTTGGAAGCCATTACCGTATTAGCTCAGGACTACATTATTTCTTTGAAGCCATTTGTTGCTACCCAAGTTGTTATTAATAGGTGGCTAAACAGCTTTGCTGTATAGAAGCTATTGAAACTTGTGTTTACCCTTGATATTCAACTTTGCACCTGTGACTACAACAGGTAACAGCGAGTGACCTTGACTAATGAAATATGAATGAGACAAAAATTGTAATCTGTTAAATGTAAAAAGAGTCTCCTAGAAAACTTTAAGCTTAAGTTACTGAAGAATACTTGGAGTGTAATAATTTACTTTATGGATACTACATACTTTACACTTTACAAATCAATGTCATCATGGTTCTTCATGGGTGATGCTTCTGAGTTATGCAAATACAATATAGTTTTCATGTAAACCATAAGAAAACAAAGTCTATGCTCCTAAATCAATTTTGGATGTGAGTGAGTAGAAAACCTCCTGGTTAAGCTCCTAAAGCATTTACAACCCACAGATGCTTCTTTTTTTCTTATTCCTTCTGTTTTATTTTCCTTTTTAATTTTAGCCTCTCTTGTTTTCTTGAAAGAAAGAAAGAAACAAAGAAACAAAGAAACAAAGAATGAAACAAAGAAAGGAAAAAATAGTTTTTGTAGTCCAACATGGAGAAGAAATCACTATGAAATCAAGGTAAACCCAAATATTATGATCTATCTTTATCAGCTTCCACAGTCACAAACTTACAGACATGAGTGATCAAATCTGGCTCCATAGTTGACTTCTGATCTCTAGTTCTGATCTATTTCTTCTTAGTACTTATGCCAGTGAGACAACTGCTTGAAATTTTATTCATAAATCCTGACATATTTCTGCCTTTATCTTTTTTTGGGGGGGTTCTTTTTTTTCGGAGCTGGGGACCGAACCCAGGGCCTTGCGCTTCCTAGGCAAGCGCTCTACCACTGAGCTAAATCCCCAACCCCTGCCTTTATCTTTTTAAGGTGGAAGGCTCAAATCCCTTTTCATTCCTGACTTGATAAGAAGCATTATCACTTTTTCTTTTATTGAAAATATTTTTTCATGCAACATATTCTGATTACGATTTTCCATTCTCCAAATCCTCCATGGGCCTCTCCATTACCCTCACATTTGAATCCGCATTGTTTGAAGTCTTTCCTTGGAAAAAAAGCAGGTATCTAAATAATCATAATAAAATAAGACAAAATAAAAGCTAATGAATTGGCGGAGAACAAAATCAACAAACAGAAGAAAAAGAGCCAAAGAGTAAGCACAGGAAACACATACAGATGTAGAGGCACGTGTTCATATACACGTGAATCTCAAAAAAACTCAACATTAAAGCCGTAAAACATGCACAAAAGACATCTAAAACTAAAATAATAATAGTAACAATAATAATAATAAAATATAAAGAAAGAAAAAGGAAAATAGGAAATGAATAAATAGATAAATGCTCAGACTAAACATTATGAGACAAAAACCTCCAAAAATGTCACTGACTTTGTTTTGTGTTGGCCATGCACTGCTGGGAATCAGACACACTCTTAAGAGGAAGTTGTTTTGGGACCCTTTTCCTCCTACCAGGATGCCTCATTCAGTCTTGAATTAAGGGTTTGTACCTAAACTTATCATAACTTGTTATGCCATGTTCAGTGTATATCTCTGGGAGGAATTCTCTTTTCTGAAGGGAAACAGAGAAGTGTATTTGGGGGAGAGGAGACACGACGGGGTAGGGGGAGCTAGGAGAAATGACAGGAGGGGAAACTGCTGTGGGAATGTATTATTGTATGACAGAAAAATAAATTAAAAGGAAAAGAAATACTAAAACTAAAAATATATATCTAACACTTTAAAAGAAAGTAGTTTGTATGCCCACTATAACTCTGTTGGAGAAAACTAATTTTTCATTTGCAAGTGGTTATTAATTGAAGATAGTTTCTGGGTTTGGTATGTGGGTGTTTGTGTCCTCTTCTTCTGTCAATACTAGGACTCCTTCTGTTTCAGACCCATGCAGGCCCTGGAAATGCTACCACAGTGTCTGTGAGTTTATATGTGTCTTGATCCTGCTATGTTTAGAAGACCCGTTTCTTGTTTCCATCCTGTCCAGCTCTTACAGTCTTTCTACCTCCTCACCCTCAAAGTATCATGAGCCCTGAGGGAAGGAATCTGATGGCGATATCTGATTTAGGACTGTGTTCCAAGGTCTCTCAACACTCCCTGCATTACCTGTCTGTTAGTCTCTGTATTTGCATCCATCTACTGCAAAAGGAAGTGTTTCTAATGATATCTGAGCAAGGAACTAATCTATGAAGTATACTAATCTATATAGTATAATGTTTGTAGGTGTCATTTTATTACTTTAGCAGAACAGTAGTAATCTGTTTGCCCCTTTTCCCTGGTCAATTCAGTATCAAATTCTTAGCTGTACAAGCTGCATAAAAGGATGGATTCAATCTCAAGGAATGGACTGCAAATCCAATCAGATGGAGGTTCGATGCTTCCACAAGTTTTATGCCACTATTACACTAGCACATCTTGTAAACAGGTCATCATTGTAGATCAAAGGGTTTGTGGCTGGTTTGGTGCTTACCCTTCTTTTTTTTTATAGTATGCAGAATATCTTCCAGTGCCATGAACATTAGATCATAGGGTACAGGCTCTATGGTCACCAGATCAATACCTCTATATTCAATGATTTATGTAAATGTTGACTCCAACAACAAGGGCATGCCATCAGTTTATGGGGAACAACCAATTTAAATGATTTAAAGTTATTTTTAATATTGTTATACTGCTGTGTGAAATACAGTGTTCAATTGGGGCCATTTATCCAACACTAAAATTTTGAATGCATTAATATATACAGATACCACAAATATCGGATAGCATGAAGAGAATGGACATTGGACATTGAGTAATTGGAGAGCTTCCACATCAGTGAAAATGAGCAATACACAGGATGAGTGTCAAGGTGTCAAACAATGGAGGACATACACAGGACACTTTGTAAGAATATAAAATAAAATGACCACCTATTTCTCAAATGTACACACATTATGCAATATATCCTTACAGCCAAATATTCATCCCATCCCCACAATCAGAAGGTATCCTGTCTTTCCCTATTTGAGCATTCATGTCTTCTTCTTTGTACTCATACTCTCAAAAAATATCCAGATTGTAAAGGACAGCAAAGTTAGAAAATCTCTGTTTGTATTTTTCTAAATTCCATTTGCTTAGTGGAACAATGTTTGGTACTTCAACTACAACCCCGAAACAGGTCTTTAGCAGTGTCGATGATAATAAAAATTGAAAACAAAAAAGCCAGAAAGCTATTAATCTTTCCTCATTAAATATTTCTCATTAAATTATTAACAGACAGTACTAACCTGTGATCTGATGTAGGATCAGACACACATGGTTAGAATTGCCTTGTTTTCATCAACTGTTTAACCTTATACATTTTTAACCTTTTTCTCTAGTACAGAACTTATATTTATTCTGAGTTCTTTGGCCTGAAATCCTCAAAGTAATGGGTTGTCTACATAACCTTAATGTTCATGTCAGCAATAATGTCAAATTGAGTTTATCAAACCATAAGACAATACCGATTTCCTAAATTTCAACAATACAAAATTATGTGGTTTACCATGATGTCAAGATTATGAAAGTTTTAGTATTATCCCAACAAAAATAAACTCACAATATTTTTTATTGCATTGATCCATGTCTTGCTTGTTCATTGATTTTTCTATCAGTAATTGAAATAAGAAAAATCTAGTCGATGGATACAATTATTATTGTTAGTTTGTCCACCGACTATTAATTAAATCCATGTCCATATTTCACTAGTCTCAATTTTGAAAGTTTCCTGCAGAGTGACTATGTCTCTCAAGTAAGTATAATTTCTTTTCACCTAATGCCATTGATCATACAGAGGAAAGTGCATAAGTTTAGTGGATATAAGATGATGCTACACACCTGGGTATTCATGTTTCCATCTTAGAGGGCTTGCCCATGAAACACAGGGATGTGGGACACTCACCCTTCAGAATTCATGACTTCCATGAACCATAACCCAAGAGCAACAGGAAGGAACATTGCAGCTCAGTGCTCTGAGTATAAAGGTTTTACCTCAAGACGTCACAAATCTTTCCCTCCTTTTTCCTTCACCCAACTTGCTATAATGTTGGTTTTGAGAGAACAGTGTCCAGATTCTATTGGTAGAGTACAATTAACCAAAATTTTAACGACTTAATAGAGTTAGGATTTCTTGTTCTGTTGTTTAAAAAGACAATATGTTTCAAGGTACTATTTTCCATCCTTCAATAGTCTGCTCATAGTCTTGGCTCAATGGTTTCAAGATAAGCTTCAGGAGTAATATTCATCCTATTATGACTTGATTGCAGCCATCTTTTGTCTTTGCATCTCCTCTCAAACTTATCTTTCTCTTTTCCACTTTTAATGATCCATGTGATTATATTGGGTGCCCTAGATAATCAGGAGATTTTTCTTACCTTGAAGTTAACTGATTGACAGCAATCATACTGTGTTTGACCTTAATCCTTTTTGAAGCAAAAATTAATGTGTTTAATTATTCTACCATTCCCAAGTGAGTTTCCTACTTTCTTACTTCTACTTCAGAATACTCATTTTTTAAATTCTACTTTGAAAGTGCTTATTCAGGATGATTTGAGAGTTAAACTTTGAATCAAAAAGGCAAAAGAAAGACCACGCTTTCAGAGATTGGTGACAGCTTTTAAACTGTTAACAATATGATGAAAAGTGTATGAAATATTATACATATTTTAAAGATGTACAGTTAGAATCTTTAAAAGATGTGTGTTGGTGTGTGTTTGTAGGAAAGACAGAAAAGTATAATTATGAGTAATTACAAAAAATTTTAGTATCTGAAAACATTTATATTGAGAAGGGAGAAAAAATGCTAAAGATAAAACATGCAATGTTTTTAGTATAGAATAGAATTTATTCAGGGCATAGGGAGTGGGGGTCAAGAGGGTAATAGAAGCAGAGAAATGCAAAGAGAGCGAGTAGAGAATTAGAGGCCTGCCATGAGCACATAGAGAGGGGAGGAAGGGAATGGGGAAAGAGGGTAAGGGGTGAGGGGCAGCAGGAGGAAGAAGGTAAGAGCAAGATCAAGAGGTAGAGAAAGGTACAAAACATGCAATTCTTAAAGATGAATGCTAAAATTCATGAACAAAATAATTCAAATTTTATTTTTCAATATTCACAGGACTGTACTGAAGGATAGGCTGTAACAAACACAAACAAACCATAAAAAGCTCTCATAACGGTAAACAAATAGTACCTCATACAATAACAACTTACTGAACACTGAACATGAATACATGTATACACATACATACATACACACAAAATATGTGTGTATGTGTTTGTGTGTGTGTGAGTGTGTGTGTGTGTGTGTGTGTGTGTGTGTGTGTGTGTGTGTGTATAAGACAGGGGCCTGAGGGCAGTCACTGATAGCTACATAAAGGTCAACAGAGGGAACACACCACACAAATTTGTCCTCTCTCCTCTACATGTCTGCCCTGACCTACCCTGACACACACACACACACACACACACACACACACACATACACACACACACACACACGCACATGCATGCATGCACAAACATACACACAAAACCAGTAATTGTAAATGAAGTATACAATTAGTCAAAATATGCATATTTATATAATCAATATATTCATAAATGTTACAATATCAAAAATAAGCATGTCACCTAAAGAGCAGGGAAAAATAGTTTTAAAGAACTGAATTTCTATTTGTATAAATGAATTTCCTTAACAATATCATTTAATAGGAAATTAAAAACAAGGAGGAGAACAGTAGAATAGAATGATCAGAGTTCTATTCATTTTCTATTTTGTGATTCACATACAAAGCCAAATGAGGCAAATATGAACATAAAGAAAAAATTTTTAAAAAAAGCAAGCCAAATCAGTGAAATGATTTGGAATATGTGGTTGGCCCATGGAAACTTGTGACTCCCAGAGAAAGAAGGTATTATGACTTATTTTTTGGAAAATTAAGTGTCTCAAGAAATAAAAATCTTCAGTTATCATGTTTACTTCAATTGGAATTTATAATTCCAGATTATAACATGAAGTAAACAGATGCACAAGAAAAAACTTTTAAAGATATAAGCAAAAACAAAATAACACATAGGTTTGTTTTGTTTCACAGATAATAGGTATAAAATGGTTTTTAACAGAAAATAATAAATGAAGTCTGAAACTTTTAATAATAGCCAACAAAACAAGAGATAAATTTTATAATTTCTAAGATGTAATCAAGAAAGCAGTTGAAATAAAGACAGAGAAATTAAATAATTCAAGATTTATGATAAAATGAAATTATTGGAAAAGATTAAGTTTTTAAAAAAATACTGATTCAAAAACAAAGATTAACAAACTGCATAAGGACATTCTCCTCTGTCATCTAATCATTTTATTTAAGAAAGAAAAGCAGAATTAATTACACTTCCATAAAAACATGCTGCAAAGATATGCAACATATTTTGTAATTAAAATAAAACAAATAAGCAGATGAATATTTAAATAGAATTAATATTATAAACACAGAGAAAAATCTAACCCATTATTCAAGTCTTTTACTTCCTTGCTTAAATTTATTTCGTGATTAATTTTTAGACTGATTAAATGAGATAAATTTGTCTCTTGCTATGGTTGATGGTAGAATAAATATGACTGCTAATGTGTGTTAATTTTGTATCTTGTTACTTTGCTAACTCTGTTTATTAGTGTAGCAGATGTCTGGAGGAGTATTTAATAGCTTTTATGTATAGAATCATATCAGCAGTAAACCAGGGTACCTTCACATTCTTCTACCTGTATGCTTTAATCTCCTTCACTTTTTTTATTGCTCTAGCTGAGACTTTCATAGGCTTAAAGACAAATAAGAAAGAGGAAGATGCAAATTGGGCGGATAGGCACTTTGAGCATGAAAGAGCTTCTGTGGGAGTAAGCCCTCTGGAAAATGAGTGAACTGGAGAGTTAGTCACTTTTGCTCACAGTAGCAGCCATTCCTTATGTTTCACTTTTTACTTCCACTTTTTATTTTCAAAAATATAAATGTGTGAAAATGTAAACTGGTTTTTTTGACCACACAAATGTCATTACTAGGCTTCAACTTTGTTCTTAGTAAGTCACTCTTTCAGGCTCGGGTGAAACATGGTTATTTTCCTCTCTCATGGCCCTTTTTCTTTTTAAAGGAAGTGAGACTTAGGCCAAAGATTCATAAAAAGACATCTTGGATGATTAAGAAAAGAGTATTTTAAAATCAAAATGTGTATTGAAAGGCAAAACTAGCTCTAGTGTCAGGCATCTACAAACCTGTCACTTGGTGTGAATATTCTTTGTAACTGGGTTTCCTTAGGCTGTGGAGTCAACACAGGATAGTCAATGATACATTGTTCATGACTAGAAAATGTCATTGAAAATGGGTGTTTGCTTTGGTTATCACTCTACTGAGTCTCATATATTTGGCAGACTATTCAAGGTTAAGCTACTGATTTGGCAATGGTTATTCTAAACTTAGGACTGTGACTTTAGAGGAGTATACAGGAACATAATGTTTACAGAGTCAAATAGTTTGAGTATATTTGGCTCTTGGTTTATCTTCCAAAATTAGAACGTTTCAAGATATAAAACAGATACAATATTAGTACAAATCAATCAAATGAATGCAAACATGCAAGCCAGAGACATTTGTGAGGGTATGTAAGAAATTTCCCCATGACCTTCTCCAAGAGTAGCCTTTCCAGTCTAGTCTAAGAATCTTTCAACTTTGGGATATGATGATGTCTATAAAGAACTGTTTTATTAATCCACAGGCTGAGACAAACCAACTAGTCTTGCAAACTGGTAGCCCACAGGACAGGATAAGAACTATTTACTAAGATAAGAACACGAGTCTTCCTAGGTGAATCAAAGAATATGACAAACTCTTACCTTTTAGTGAATATGTGGAGAACACGCTCTCTTATCTGCTTTGTTCTCACACCATAAATGATGGGATTGAGAAAGGGAGGAATGACCACATAGAGGTTGGCAACAAGAATGTGAATGTAATGTGGAATGTTGTGTCCAAACCGATGAGTGAGGAAAGAGAAGACTGATGGGATGTAGAAAACACAGAGAACAGCCACATGGGAACCACATGTGCTGAGGGCTTTTAACCGTGCATCATGAGATGGGAGGCGGAACACAGCACGAAGAATGTACCCATATGAGATGCCAATAAGTACCAAGTTCAAAAGAAAGAGAGAGACCACAAAGAGGCCATACACAGCATTGATATGGATGTTTCCACAGGACAGTTTGGCAATGCCCATGTGTTCACAATAGGAATGTGCTATTACATGAGCTTGACAAAAGGGTAAGCGGTAAATGAGATAGATCATTGGACATATAAACAAGGCTGGACGAACTACCACACATATACTGATGCCCATCAGGACACGAGATGTCAAGATGGTTGTGTAGTGGAGTGGAACACAGATGGCTACATAACGGTCAAAAGCCATGGCCATGAGAACCTCAGCCTCCATGCCAGTGAGGGCATGGATCAAAAACATCTGAGCCACACAGCCACCAAAGTTTATTTCATGGGCATCAAACCAAAATATGCCAAGCATACGGGGCACAGAAGTTGTAGAAAGAGCCAAGTCAACTGAAGAAAGGATGGCCAGGAAGTAGAACATGGGCTCTCGGAGAGAACGCCCTGTCTTGATAACTACCAGGATCATGGTATTTCCCACTAGGGCCACAAGATAAATACAGCAGAAAGGCAGAGAGATCCAAGCATGGATTTCCTCCAGACCTGGGATCCCAATGAGGAAAAATGTAGCTGGGTGAAAAACACTCCTGTTACTCTGGATTGTCATCCTACACTGGTCAGAAGAGCTGAAGTTCTTCCTCCTGTTGGGAAAAATCACACACACACACACACACACACACACACACCATACCACACAAACACACACACACATACACACACACACCACAGAAACACACACACACACCACACCACACAAACACACACACATACACACACACACCACAAAAACACACACACACCACATACACACCACACAAACACACACACACATACACACACATACACACACACCACACAAATACACACACACATACACACACACCACACAAACACACACACACATACACACACACCACACAAACACACACACATCACACAAACACACAGACACACACAAGAGATGCAGAAGACATACAGGAGATAGACAAACACAGTAGGGAGAGAGAGAGAAAGGAGAGAGAGAAAACACAAGATGGTGAAGCAGTGGGGGATGAAGGGCTCCTATATGAATCGTTAACAACATGAATAGAATAGAGTTGAACTCACTTTTACTATGAAGCACAGCCTATTGCAGCAGATTGTATGCTCACTCATTTGCTTATCCATTTGAAAAATTCTGACCACAGTAAAATTTCAAATTTTCTTTAGCTCTGAGCATAGATACTGCAGTAAATTCAAGGCAGATGTGTAATACCTAGATCTCTTCTTCCTATGGGAAAAAAACAGAATGTGTTTTGGTTCTGGGAATCTCCTCTGTTATAGGATTCAGTATAGGAAAAAGGGAATACAATATAGAGGAGGTACAAATACAGTAAGAAACTTACAGTGAAAATGAGTTATGAATTCAGACTTTTAGGAAAGTTCAAACTCAGAATATAAAATCTGACTTGTCAAAGTTATTGAGCATTATAGAGACACATGTATGAAAATGCCTCTTACCCTGTATTTCTTCTTATATGTGTCTCCAAGTTCTGTCTTAGTAACTGACCAGAAATCAGCAGGAGATCCACAGGCTCTTCTACAGAACCTTGAACAGCACAATACTTAAACTCCATTCTGAGCAGTCCACAAAAGACACATTTATATGTGTTTCAAGTACTATAAGGACTTAGATTTAATTATCAGATTTAGACTCAGCTCTGGGGCTAAATCCCAGGAGACCTAAATAGTAGTCCTAAATCCTGTTCAGGAAGCAGAAGCACAACAAAACAAAACAAAACAAAATAAAACAAAACAAAACAGAAGAAACAAACAACGCCCTTGCCAAACCCACAACCCAAGAGTTATTGAAGCTCATTTTCTTATCTGTATCATAACTAAGATGCCCTACCATAAAATCCAGAGATAAAAGTACACCAGCTAAGAAACTAAAATGATAATTAATAGATATGAAACTTATATTGATTGTATATGTGTGTGTGTGCCAGTGCATATATTTATAGACATGGCTATGAAGTTGAGAATTTACCAGATATTATAACATATTACTGTTTTACTCCAAAAGATTATAAAAGTTTCAGGGACTTGGATATCTCATTGATTCCAGATGACTACAGTTGAAATTCCATGGCATTCGCCCCCATAAAAATACTGTCTCATCACTGGCTTTTGTTATTCAACATCTTATACACACTGAATATGCCTAGCCCTCCATATCCATTCACTCTCCACAACTTGCAAGATCTAGATTAGTTTTCATATCCAGTGCTGTGGACTAGTAGGGGAGCGGAAACTGAACTCAGGATCTATTGTAAGAGAAAAGAATAAATGAAAATTTAAAAAGAAACTAATGCTAAGATATTCTATCAAAACAAAAAGTGCAAGGAAATCTAAGAAAGGAACCATCACCTTTGAACTGGTTAAAATATTATTTCAAAAATAAATACAATCAAACACAAACAGAAAAGAAATGAAAAGCAGAAGCAAATTTGAAAAAAAAGACATATTTAATTTAGACAAATTAATAAGACAAATTTTTTAAAAAACAAAACCAATATCCAAGAAATACCACTGAGTTCAATGTACATAAATAAAATTTCTTTTGTATGCTAGAAAATAATTGACATAGTAGAACAAGGTTTTCTGAAATTCCCTGAGATAACTGGTAGAAATATCAAACTGAAGCAATGACTATCCCAAACTTTAAAAAACTACCTAACTACAATGTCTTTTTCAAGGTCCAACATTAGAAAACAAATTTTCTAGCCAGACACTTTTCTAATAATTTTTCATTTTGTTTTGTTTTCTTCAAGTTTCTTACCTCCCTGCTTTTATTTAAAATGATTTTTCATACAATAAGTTCTTATAATTTCCTCCTCCTTCCTTCCAAGAACCAGTGTTGGCTTGGAGATGGGTTCTGAAAAAGGGGAGCTTGGAAGAGGTAGAAAGAAGTATTCAGTCAAAGCATGGGTACAAGCTAACAGCCTTTTGTTCTACTTGAGAGAGCTCTCCAGAGTTCTACAGCTCAGCAAGATAGCTTAGCTCTCTCAAACCAAACTCAATTGCCCACCCAAGGTTCTCTTTTGGTTATCAGCAAAAGAACAGTAGGTACATTTTTTTAACATAGCAATGAACTCAGAGCTCTGCCGACCTTTGTAAGCACAGACAATAAGTTAACTAGGTGTGACCCAGTTCTGAGATCACCATTCCCATCACTCCTGGGAATAAACTAGCTCTTTTCCAGGCTGACCTTAAACTCAGGAATCTGATTGCTTTTATAAGCACAAACAATAAACTACGCTGGGTGGGATCTTGCCCAATGATCACCATTCCCTAAATATCTTTATGTTCTTCCTTAAAATCTTTTTTGAAAAACTAGCTTATAGTGTAGCTGCCTCTGTTCATTTAGGTCCATGAAGCCCCTCATAGATTAAATTGCTTCCTTATATTTTTATAGTTGAGATATTATATATTCTTAAACTCATGTTTTCTAATGTCTTTCCCTCAGCCTTAAGGCCTGTCCTGAAGATCACAGGGTTTACCATTTTGTTAAGGGCATTAGACATGCCCTTGCCTCCTGGACTCCTACTGTCTCTAATTATCTTCTGGTCATTAACCTCCAAAGGAGGAACATAAACTAAAATAAACAAACAAGCCTTACAACACTTAGCAACTTTCAACAATCATGGAGGCCCATACCTTGCTGGATCTGTTTCAGGGGCAGAAGTTCTGTCATGGCATCCCTTTCATGTGGCCATACAACATACAGGACTTGGCACTGCCCATCTCTCCTTTCTTTTGAATCTGTGGGACACTCCCGGCCCCCTTGAGTGTTTGCCCCCTACTGAGCCTTGCTGATGCATCTGGAAGCTTTGCTTCCTAACAGAGGAAATGCTGACCTTTCTGTTTAGCACTTGGGCAGTAACACCTGGGCAGTAACATCTTTGAGTCAATTCCTGTTTTTTGTTCCTGTTTTTCTCCTGAGGGTATAAACCTGTTTTTCAACTGTGCTTCCTGGAATTTTATACTCTGTGGACTTGGGGTATACATTCTGTTAATGTCAGTAAAGCTTTGGCATTCTCGTAACATGAATGACCCGAGTATGTGGTTTTTTTTGTTTGTTTGTTTGTTTTTTTGTTTTGTTTTTTTTTGTTTTTTTTTGTTTTTGTTTTTGTTTTTCTTAAATCCCACAGGCCTACACCTGGTTCTTGCAATCATGACTATGCAGGAGCCATTATGAATCCACTCCTTAGAAAAAGTGAAAAAAATGTTAAAGAGGTAGAAAGAATGTTAAAATATAATGTTATAAAACAAGAGATATCACATAAAAGTTGGGCAATGCCGATGAGCAGAAAGAAAAAAAAAACCCTACAAATTAAGGCACATGAATCAGATTCCCTCTAGTTCACATACTTGGGAATGCTTTGAAAACACTAAACTTTATATATATACATATATATATATGCATATATATATATATATATATATATATATATATATATATATATATATATATACACACACACATATATGACCTGGAGCAGACCTACGCAGGACTTGTGCACGCTGTTTTAGACTCTGTGCAGCCATATGATCATTGCTCAGTTAATTTAGATGGTCTTATTTTCTGTTGACCTTCATTCCTAATGGATCTTACACACTTTCTGCTCCTTGTCCAGTGGGTTCTCTGAGCTAAGAAAAAGAATTTGATGAAGACTTCTCATTTAGAATTACGTGTTCTAAGATGCATAGGTGGGTGGATTTATGTATGAGTCTTAAATTTGAATGTATTGTCAACATGTTGGGTTTGTGCAAATAACAAGTTTTTGTTACTATATCTCCGTAGCAGTTCTTAGGATTGTTTTAGCTACCATGGGGTTTTGGATTTCTATATGAAGTTAAAAATTGACCTTTCAAGTTCTGTGAAGGATTGTGTTGAAATTTTAATGAGGGTTTCATTGAGTCTGTAGATTGCTTTTTGTAGGGTGGCATTTCTACCGTATCACTCCTACCAATAAGTGAGAATGGGATATCTTTCCATCTTCTGATATCTTTTTAAATTTTTTCTTCAAAGACAGTGGTTTCATTTTCCTTGGTTTTGTTTTCTTTGCTCATTTGTTTGTTTTATTTATCAATCAAGACTTTAAAGCCTTTACTCGATTGGTTAGAGTCACACCAAGATATTTTACATTATTTGAAGCTATTGTAAAAGGTTTTTCCTGATTTCTTGCTCAGTCCATGTGTCATTCATATAAAGGAAGGCTACTGATTTTTGCAATTTAAATCCAGCTACTTTGCAGAATGTGTTTATCTAGTGTAGGAGTTCCTCAGTGGAATTTTTTTAGGTCACTTATATATACTGTCTTATCATGTGCAAATAAGAATACTTTAACATCTTCCTTACCAATCTGTATTTCCTTCATTGTCATGAGTTGTCTCACTGCTCTAGCTAAGACTTCATATTGTATTGAATAGGAATGGAGAATAGGAATGGAGAGAGAGAACAGCCTTGACTTGTCCCTGATTTTAGTAGAATTGCTTTGAGTTTTTCTATATTTAAGTTAGTGTGAGATACTGAAAGACCTCCGGAGAGGACCTTTCTCTCAGGAGGAGACCCAAGCGCCCTATGACCGAGCCGAGTCCACTCGGATGCAATCAGCAAGAGGGTTATTGGAAAACACAGGTACCTGAGGGCACACAGTCTCTTCAGAGGACTTGTGCGCCCAGCAGCTCCAGCATGGGCTTTTATAGGGTTTGGGGAAGCAGAAGCGGGCGTACAGAAGCAGATGCATAGTTACGGGGATTGGTGGTTCAAACAAGGCACATAGACATGTTCACATATGATTGGCTATTTCACATGATGAGGTAATAAGGTATAGCTACACACATTGGCAGGTTTGGGGCATCCTGAATGTCGGGGGCTGGAGGCTTATCTCTTCCTGCCAGGTGGCCTGTGAGTCAGATCCAGTACTCCTGGTCTGTTCTGCATTCCTTTCCTTTTTTTTTTTTTTTTTTTTACATTTTATTTTTTTTTTAACTTGAGTATTTCTTATATACATTTCGAGTGTTATTCCCTTTCCCGGTATCCGGGCAAACATCCCCCTCCCCCCTCCCCTTCCTTATGGGTGTTCCCCTCAGAACCCTCCCCCCATTGCCGCCATCCCCCCACCAGTCTAGTTCACTGGGGGTTCAGTTTTAGCAGGACCCAGGGCTTCCCCTTCCACTGGTGCTCTTACTAGGATATTCATTCCTACCTATGAGGACAGAGTCCAGGGTCAGTCCATGTATTGTCTTTACGTAGTGGCTTAGTCCCTGGAAGCTCTGGTTGCTTGGCACTGTTGTACATATGGGGTCTCGAGCCCCTTCAAGCTCTTCCAGTTCTTTCTCTGATTCCTTCAACGGGGGTCCTATTCTCAGTTCAGTGGTTTGCTGCTGGCATTCGCCTCTGTATTTGCTGTATTCTGGCTGTGTCTCTCAGGAGTGATCTACATCCGGCTCCTGTCGGTCTGCACTTCTTTGCTTCATCCATCTTGTCTAATTGGGTGGCTGTATATGTATGGGCCACATGTGGGGCAGGCTCTGAATGGGTGTTCCTTCAGTCTCTGTTTTAATCTTTGCCTCTCTCTTCCCTGCCAAGGGTATTCTTGTTCCCCTTTTAAAGAAGGAGTGAAGCATTCACATTTTGATCATCCGTCTTGAGTTTCATTTGTTCTAGGCATCTAGGGTAATTCAAGCATTTGGGCTAATAGCCACTTATCAATGAGTGCATACCATGTATGTCTTTCTGTGATTGGGTTAGCTCGCTCAGGATGATATTTTCCAGTTCCAACCATTTGCCTACGAATTTCATAAAGTCATTGTTTTTGATAGCTGAGTAATATTCCATTGTGTAGATGTACCACATTTTCTGTATCCATTCCTCTGTTGAAGGGCATCTGGGTTCTTTCCAGCTTCTGGCTATTATAAATAAGGCTGCAATGAACATAGTGGAGCACGTGTCTTTTCTATATGTTGGGGCATCTTTTGGGTATATGCCCAAGAGAGGTATAGCTGGATCCTCAGGCAGTTCAATGTCCAATTTTCTGAGGATCCTCCAGACTGATTTCCAGAATGGTTGTACCAGTATGCAATCCCACCAACAATGGAGGAGTGTTCCTCTTTCTCTGCATCCTCGCCAGCATCTGTTGTCCCATGAGTTTTTGATCTTAGCCATTCTCACTGGTGTGAGGTGAAATCTCAGGGTTGTTTTGATTTGCATTTCCCTTATGACTAAAGATGCTGAACATTTCTTTAGGTGTTTCTCAGCCATTCGGCATTCCTCAGCTGTGAATTCTTTGTTTAGCTCTGAACCCCATTTTTTAATAGGGTTATTTGTTTCCCTGCGGTCTAAATTCTTGAGTTCTTTGTATATTTTGGATATAAGGCCTCTATCTGTTGTAGGATTGGTAAAGATCTTTTCCCAATCTGTTGGTTGCCGTTTTGTCCTAACCACAGTGTCCTTTGCCTTACAGAAGCTTTGCAGTTTTATGAGGTCCCATTTGTCGATTCTTGATCTTAGAGCGTAAGCCATTGGTGTTTTGTTTAGGAAATTTTTTCCAGTGCCCATGTGTTCCAGATGCTTCACTAGTCTTTCTTCTATTAGTTTGAGTGTGTCTGGTTTGATGTGGAGGTCCTTGATCCACTTGGACTTAAGCTTTGTACAGGGTGATAAGCATGGATCGATCTGCATTCTTCTACATGTTGAACTCCAGTTGAACCAGCACCATTTGCTGAAAATGCTATCTTTTTTCCATTGGATGGTTTTGGCTCCTTTGTCAAAAATCAAGTGACCATAGGTGTGTGGGTTCATTTCTGGGTCTTCAATTCTATTCCATTGGTCTATCTGTCTGTCTCTGTACCAATACCAGCAGTTTTTATCACTACTGCTCTGTAATACTGCTTGAGTTCAGGGATAGTGATTCCCCCTGAAGTCCTTGACAGATACCAGGTACCGAAGTTAAATCAGGAACAGATAAACCAGTTAAACAACCCCATAACTCCTAAGGAAATAGAAGCAGTCATTAAAGGTCTCCCAACCAAAAAGAGCCCAGGTCCAGACGGGTTTAGTGCAGAATTCTATCAAACCTTCATAGAAGACCTCATACCAATATTATCCAAACTATTCCACAAAATTGAAACAGATGGAGCCCTACCGAATTCCTTCTACGAAGCCACAATTACTCTTATACCTAAACCACACAAAGACCCAACAAAGAAAGAGAACTTCAGACCAATTTCCCTTATGAATATCGACGCAAAAATACTCAATAAAATTCTGGCAAACCGAATCCAAGAGCACATCAAAACAATCATCCACCATGACCAAGTAGGCTTCATCCCAGGCATGCAGGCATGGTTTAATATACGGAAAACCATCAACGTGATCCATTATATAAACAAACTGAAAGAACAAAACCACATGATCATTTCATTAGACACTGAGAAAGCATTTGACAAAATTCAATACCCCTTCATGATAAAAGTCCTGGAAAGAATAGGAATTCAAGGCCCATACCTGAACATAGTAAAAGCCATATACAGCAAACCAGTTGCTAACATTAAACTAAATGGAGAGAAACTTGAAGCAATCCCACTAAAATCAGGGACTAGACAAGGCTGCCCACTCTCTCCCTACTTATTCAATATAGTTCTTGAAGTTCTAGCCAGAGCAATCAGACAACAAAAGGATGTCAAGGGGATACAGATCGGAAAAGAAGAAGTCAAAATATCACTATTTGCAGATGATATGATAGTATATTTAAGTGATCCCAAAAGTTCCACCAGAGAACTACTAAAGCTGATAAACAACTTCAGCAAAGTGGCTGGGTATAAAATTAACTCAAATAAATCAGTTGCCTTCCTCTATACAAAAGAGAAACAAGCCGAGAAAGAAATTAGGGAAACGACACCCTTCATAATAGACCCAAATAATATAAAGTACCTCGGTGTGACTTTAACAAAGCAAGTAGAAGATCTGTACAATAAGAACTTCAAGACACTGAAGAAGGAAATTGAAGAAGACCTCAGAAGATGGAAAGATCTCCCATGCTCATGGATTGGCAGGATTAATATAGTAAAAATGGCCATTTTACCAAAAGCAATCTACAGATTCAATGCAATCCCCATCAAAATACCAATCCAATTCTTCAAAGAGTTAGACAGAACAATTTGCAAATTCATCTGGAATTCCTTTCCTTTTATGGTCTGATAGTTCTAGTGGCAGGGCGGGGCTGCCTGGACTTGCTTTTCACAGTGTTTAGTCCTGAGTTTGTGAATTTTGAAACTTACTCTTTTAACTTCATATTTTTAAACCTTAAATCTGTATAATTTTCCTTTCAATACAAGTTTACTATAAACTGCATTTATGAGGTTTTGACTGATTCCTTATATTCCTAATCATTTCAGGACTGTTGGCTTTTAAAAAAATATTATTGGTTATTTTATTTATTTACATTTCAAATGTTATTCCCCTTCCCAGTTAGATCCCCTATGCCTCTCCCCATTCCCTTCTTCTATGAGTATGCTTTCCCACCCACCGACTCCCTCCTACCTCAGCACCATAGCATTCCCATATGCTGAGTCAACAAGCCTCCACAGGACCAAGGAACCCCTCTCATTGATTCCAGATAAAGTAATTCTTTGCTACTTAAGCAGCTGTAGCCATGTGTCCCTCTATATGTACTCTTTGGCTGGTGGTTTAGTCCCTGGAGGAGTTGTGGGGTCTGGCTGATTGATATTGTTGTTTTACTTGTAGGACTGTTATGATGAAGGGGTATTGACTTTGTCAAAGTCACCTAATGAGACGATAAAGTAGTTTTGCCTTTTAGTTTGTTTATACATTGGGTTTCATTTTTTTTCTTTTTTTAATTTAATCGTCTAGGTTTTTTTTAAGTCCAGATTATATCCTCCTCTCAGTCTACCCTCTGACTGTTCCACATCCCATACCAGCCCCACTCCATCTCCACAAGGATGTCCCCTCCTCACACCCTCCCACCTCACCAGACTACCCCAATCCCCGGGGCCTTCAGATTGTTGAAAGTTACTTGAACATAGTGAATGATAATTTTAATGTGTTCTTTAATTTAGTTTGCAAGAATTCTATTATTTATAGCAATGTTCATAAGGAAATTTAATCTGTAATATTCTTCCAGTGTTGGGTTTTTATGTGGTTTATGTATCAGAGTAACTATGACCTCATAAAATGAATTGAGAAAACTTCCTTCTGTTTCTATTTTTGGACAAATTTGAGAAGTATTGGAGTTGAGTCTTCTTTAAAAGTTTGGTAGATCTGTAGTAAAACTATCTTACCCTGGACTGTTTGGGTTGGGAGACATTTAATGACTGAATCTATCTTCCTAGGGGAGTTATGGACCTTTTTAAAATCCTTACCTGAACTTAATTTAACTAGGTATGTTGTACTATAGGGAAAATTATTCATTCTTTTAGATTTTCCAATATGTGGGAGTACAGATTTTTAAAGTATATCCTTCTGGTTTTCTGGTTTTTCTTCATGTCTATTGTTATGTCCCCCATTTCATTTCAGATTTTGTTAATTTGGATATTCTTTCTCAGCATTTTTAGTTAATTTTGATAACTGATTACTAATATTATTGATTTTTGTCAAAAAAACAAATCTTTGTTTCATCGATTCTTTGTATTATTCCCTTTGTTTCAATTTTTTTATTTTAGCCTAGTTTTATTTCTTTTCTTGCCATCAACTCCTTTCGTGTGTAATTTCTTCTTTTTGTTTTAGAGGTTTCAGGTGTACTGATAAGTTGCTAGTATGAGATCTCTCCAGTTCTTTTAAATGGAGGCACTTACTGCTATAAATTTATTTATTAACAATGCTTTCATTGTGTTCCATAAATTTACATGTGCTGTGTATTCATTTGCATTCAATTCTAGAAAGTATTTGATTTATTTTTCTCCTGACCCACTCTTCATTCAGTAGGGGGTTGTTCAGTTTCCATGTTCTATTGTTTCTGTTATTAATGAGATGATCTGATAGAATATAAAGAGTTATTTCAATCTTCTTCTATCTGTTGATACTTGTTTTATGTCTGACCATGTGTTCAATTTTAGAGAAAGTTTCATGGAAAGAGCAAGGTATAATATTTTGTGTTTGGATGAAATGTTCTATAAATATCTTTTAGATCCATTTGCTTTAAAATGTCCGTTAGCTCTGGCGTTTCTGGATCACCTGGTGAGAGCAAGGTTTTTAGATCTCTCACTCTGGTATGTGACGGTCAGTATGTGACTTAAACTGTAGTAGTATTTCTTTTACAAACTTGGGTGACCTTGTTTTTGGACATAGATGTAAAGATTTTAAATGTCATCTTGGTAGATTTTTTTTCCTTTTGTGAGTATGTAATATCCTTCCCTATCTCTTCTGATTAGTTTCTGTTTGAGGTCTATTTTGTTAGATATTAAAATAAATTCACCAACTTGCTTCTTCTGTCCATTTGCTCAGAATACTTTTGTCCAATGCTTTACCCTGAAGTAAAGTCTGTCCTTGGGGTTGAGGTATGTTTCTTGGATGCAGCACAAGGATAGAAACTGGTTTTTGCATCAATTTTGTTATTTTGTGTCTTTTTACTGGGGAATTGAGACCATTAATATTGAGAGACACTAATGACTAGGATTGTTGGTTCTAGTTATTTTGTCAGTGGTGGTAGTGAGTGTGCTTGTGTGTGGGGGGGGGGAGGCACACGTGTGTATTTGTATGGGTGCCTGTGTGTATGTGTGTGTTTCTTCTTTTGATTTTTGATGGTCTAAGATTATTCCCTGTGCTTCCTATATGTTAAAATTTTTATCTTGGAGTTTTCCTTCTAACATATTTTGTGGAGCTGGATTTATGTATATATAAAATGTTTATATTTGGCTTTATTATGAATACCTTATTTTTTTAATCTATGGGTGATTGAAAGTTTTGTTGTATATAGTAGACTGGACTGGCATCTTTGGTCTCTTACACAGTCTGCAGCACACTTGTCCATACCCTCTAGTCTTTAAAATCGCCATTGAAAAGTCAGGTGTAATTCTAATAGGACTGCCTTTATAATTTTTTTTCTTTTTCAGCTTTGAATATTCCTTCTCTATTCTGTATGTTTAATGTTGGTTATTATGTTCAAAGGGAACATTTTTTTCTGGTCTAGTCTACTTGGTGTTCTGTGTGCTTCCTGTACTTTGATAGGTGCTGTGTTTTATAAAAATATATAGAGAGAAGGAATATGTTTGGTGGATATGCAGTCAGGTGTGAGGGAAGGAGGTGCCTATATGGACCCATGCTGAGGCATCCCTTCACCCTATGGGATCAGCAATGACTTGGTGTAGTGTAGAATAGGGCTTATTCAGGGCATGGGAAGGATTGTTGGGAAAGTAGAAACAGAGAGAGGTAGAGGGGGTAGAGGAATAGAGACTGGCCATGAGTACAAGGAGAAAGAGGGGGAGTATAATGGGGAGAAAGGGGGAGCAGGGTAAGGGAGCAAGAGCAGGAGAACAATAGAGAGAGGAGGAGGCAAGTAGTTCCTTTTATAGTGAGTCAGGCACACTTGGCTATTGCCAGGTAACTGTGGGGCAGACTAAATGCCAACAATTGGAATTTCCATCTTCAGGTTAGAGACATTTTCTTCTGTGGTTTTGTTGAAAATATTTTCTGGTCCTATGAGCTAGATTTCTTCACCTTTCTCTGTTCCTTGTTTTTAGATTTGGTCTTTTCATCATGTCCCTGATATCTTGGATGTTTTGTCTAAGGAGTTTTTTTAGATTTAACATTTTATTTGACAAATAATAAAGTTAATGATTTTTCAAATGATTTACCTATTTCTTGTATGTATCTTCAATTCTTGACATTCTGTCTTCTATTTCTGTATTCTGTTTGTAAAGCTTACCTCTGTAGTTTCTGTCAAATGAAAACTTTTGTCTTTTATTTCCCATATTTCCTCAGTTTTAGTGCTCTTTCTTGATTCTCTTTCTATTTTTAGTTCTTGAAAAGTTTTATTCATTTTCTTCTACTGTTTGTTTTTTTTAATTTCCTTAAGAGATTTATTCATTCCCTCCATCTCTTTGTGTTTTCCTGCATTTCATAATAGAATTTTCATTTACTCTTTAAGGACCTCTATCATTTTCATATAGACTCTTTTAAGGTCTTTTTCATGTGCCTCAATTGTTGGAATATTCAGAGCCAGCTGGGCTCTATTGGAGACATATCATCCTGGCTGTTATTAATTGTATTTTGGGGCTGGTGTCTAGGCAACTAGGATTATGATTATTACAGGCCTAGGTTATAATTTCTGGTTTTGTGTTTGTGGGATGGGTATTTTGTTCCTGGTTTCTGTTTCCTCTCTGATTTTTAGGAGAGTGTGGTGGTTTTCTGTTCTCTGGTGGGAAATTTTCTGTGTACTTGATTTTCTGTGTCACCAATGAGGGAATCCAGATAATATGTGTAGATGGTATTAGGAACTGACACTTAGGAAAGGGGATAGGCTAGGAGTCTGAAGAGTTTCACAGGCAGCAGGAAAACCAACTATTCAAACAATATTGACCTGTTATCTCCTTATAAAGGGAGAGAGTTAAAAGGGGTCACTCCAGGAGGTCTGCTGAAGTGCACTGGGGATGAGACTGGGAGATTGAAATTGGATAAACAAAAGGAAAGGAGAAGATCTGAGAGCTTCCTATTTGTTTCTCTAGCAGGAGTGGCCCTTGGGTTTGCAGGAGTTCCTGCTGGAGTGGCTGGTTGCCATTAATAAAGCAGAAAGTAGGGAGAAGGGAGGTTAGGAGGTGATCTCTTGAATCACCAGCAGATGGGGGAAAGGGGATCTGGAGGGCTGTAGCTGCTGTTCTGTTGCAGAGCTCGGGGTGAGACTGAATGATTGGGTCCAGGATGCAGGGTAGGAGGTGAAAGTTGGCATTCAGGCTGCTTGATTCCCTGGTTTGTGGGTTAGCAGGAAGTGGCAGCTAGAGTGCTGAAGTTGTGCTTTGGCATAAAGCAATGAGTGGGGATAGGGGTGGGGCGTGAGGTTAGGAGAAGAAACTCTGTGGGATTCACTAAAGATGTGGGTTGTGTGGGTTATAGAAGGAAGGCTACAGGTATTCTGCTGCAGATCTAGGGGTGAGTCTAGGGTGTTGGATTGGAGAAGATGAGGAAGTGGTTTAGGTCTTCACTTAGTTCACCTGTTGACCTGTCCTGCTTACCCTGTGTTTTCGCAGGTAATGCCTACTGGTGTTCATCTGTTTCTTTTGCTTGTTTATTTGGTTTTGTTTGAGGGATTTTTTCATTCATTTGATTGGTTTGGTTGTTTTTTCTTAATTTTTTGTAAAAAATGTCCTCATATAATATATTCTGATTATAGCTTTTCCTTCGCCAACTCTCACAAGATCTTCCCAGACCCCTACCCACTCAATTCCACACACTTTCTTAGCATTAAAAGCACCACCGTAGAGTAAAAGTATGAACAAAAGAGACCCAATCAAATAGGACCAAGGAGCAAACAAGCTTCACTATATTAATATCTGACAAGATTATATTCAAACTATAACTACTCAGAAAAGAGAAAGACGATCACACCATTTTAATCAAGGAAACAGTTTATTAGGAAAACATCACTCTCCATGTTGTGTCTTTGTCTCTTACTACAGAGGTCAGAGGTTACTTCAGCACATCCCAGACAGGTACTACACCAACACAGATAAACTTCCTTTTGTATTCCCAGGGAAAACTTTATTCACTTATTAATTTTCCTTCTTTCCAAACTTTTTCAACCTCAAGCTGCCAAGTGCTGGAATTATAGTCACAAGCCAATTCATAACCAGAAGCACCTTAACTCACTCTGTACAGCGTGCTTTGTCTAACAAACTTCTTTCCTAGGTACATGAAAATCTTCTGAGTCTTTAAGAACACTTCTGGAAATGTACCACAGCATTTTTGGCAGTGGGATGTATGCAGAGGGAAACAGAAAAGAGAAGCTAACCAAATAAAGTGTCAAAAGGCATTATATTTAAGTTATAAAATCTAAAACCAAACTCAGAGTCTTACTTCGTTAAGCTTCTGGGAATAATCATATCAGGTTATTGAGCTCTCTGTGTGATTCTAATTATTTTGCATAGGCCATCAAGAGACAGAGATGGCTCAGTAGGAAAAGGTGTTTGCCAAGCTTGACTGCCAGACTTCCCTAAGGACCTCAATAGTGGAGAGAGAGAACAGATTCCCAAGAGCTGTCTATTGAACACCACATACTGCCTCAATGTCCAGGTGCACATGCACCAACAACATAGCTCACACCTAGAGTATAATAAATATAAAAATATGCCATCAATATAGATTTGGAGTTATAAATACATTTTAGGGAATAGCAACAATTTTAGTACAAGGACAACAATACCATAGATGTGTTCTATTAATATAGAATATTCTCTTATATAAGAAGACTACAAGTATCATAAGCAAGTTGTGAAATTTCAAAATTTCAGTTTACAAAAATCTGATATTGGCACTAAGATTTTTCAAGAATATATATTTAAAAATCCCCAAAGAGTCTGAGGATGGGGTAAAAGCATAAGCTGGCAGAGCAAATGGGGCTGCTTTACTAAACAGAACACATTTTCACATTAATGTTTAGATGTAGTACAATTCTCATCAATTTACTATTTCATATGTCTCAACTTTCTATGCAATTGGTTATGATAAATTATGAAAGCAATACATGAAATATTATAATTTGAATCTAGACATCAGAGAAATGAAAATAAAACCACCTTGTGATTCCTTCTGATGTCAATCATAATTGCAGACTTTAAGACACAAACAAAAATTGGTGGCAAGGACGTGGATGAAAGGAAGCCCAGTATACTTCTGGTGAGAGTATAAACTAGTCAATGCACTATGAACCTCAATAGTATTTTTATCAGAAACCTTTAAATAATAACTTAGGTATATATAACTTCCATATGACTTGGGAACAATCTTCCTGAGAATATGTCGTTGCAAGAAAATAAAATCATCTGGAAATAACCATATAATCAAGTCCATTCCAGAAAGATAAATATCAAATGTTTTCTTTCATTGGTAGTTTATAAGGTTTTATATACATAAAGTAATATACGTAAGTATATATGTCTATATGTAACATGTATATAAATCAAATAGATAAATACACATAGACATAGACAAAGACACAGACACAGACATAGATGCAATACAATTCTCCAAAGTAGAAGCAGAACCATCTAGGAGGCAAATAATAGAAAGGGAAGGGAAGGATGAGGACACAGAAATATCAGGGAGCTATGTTCAATACATACATACATGTATGAATACTTTAAAGAATTCTTCTGAGACTTAAATAATCCTGCTGGGAATCCAGGCTGCAGAGAGTTGACGTCTCCCTGGGCAATAGGCCTTTTGGATTCTGCTGTTATTGAGATACAGTATCTATATGGAGCCTTTTGATGCCAAATTTTAAACTCCCTATGGTTTCTCTTTCTGATCCCATGGAGAAGTCATTCTCCTTCCCTGCCAGTGAGAATCAGAAGTACCTGGAAGCTGTCCATAATAAGTTTAAATGGAAAACTATAAGTCATGAGAGAACAGGACTTGCTCAAGGACTCATCTTGGTCCACACAAGACACCTAGTGAGGTAAGGACTTCATAGTAGCACTCATTATGCTATGACTTAGGTGAATTTCTGGCTGGAGGAAAACTAATTAGACCAAACATAAAACACAATACAATGAAAGGGAGGAAGCAGGTAAGTGCCTTATCACAAGGGTACCAGGGACAAGTGGCATTGATAGACCAAGAAGGGTGTAAAATAATGCAAAGGTGATATGTGAATAGAATCTCCAACTCTGCTCAGAAGTTACTAAAATTTCCTGTGTGGGTAATCCCAAGAACAACTGCATGTAATCATTGATTTCATAGAGAGAAAACTAGCCAATTATCTATTAAAAAATGTATAAAGAAGTATATTGCAAATGATTACTGTTTCTTAATATTTTGAAATATGTGTATCAGCTTGGTTTTTTATTTCTTTCTGATGACTACAAACATAAGTATTCATTGTTTCTTTACTTATTGTAACACTTTCCAGAAACAAGAAAGCAATGACTATGTTCTTGCTGTTTAAAAAACAAGCATCGTAATAAAGGTAAATTATATCTAGTCCACATTCCTTTTAATTCAGCACTCATTACAGACTCCTTAGTTGGATGCATATCCATTTAAATTATGTTTCTTTGTTTTTAAAGTGCTCAGTATAAATGTGCTTGTGTATATATTGTTTGTTTTATATTAGTTTATAAAAACATGCACTATTAAATTATGCTAACTAGATAACAAAAAAGCATAATTATATCTAATAAATTTATCACTGAATGTTTGGAATAATTCAATAACATTTATTATACACAGTGTTATAGTAAGGACTCACTGCACATAGTTTTATGTATACATATAAAACTCATAGAGTTCCAATTCATTTGGTTACTCTAACAAAATATTATTTTAATAGTGATTATTAACTAATGTTTTAAAAGTAGTATCATTTTTTTCTAAAGCATTGATTATTTCAATCTAAGCCTCATATTTATTATAAAATTCTATATTTTGTTAATTATATTTAACATTAGTCTTCACATTCTGTGATTTATATTATTTTAATTTTTAATTTCATGATTGAAGTTAGGTTTGAACTCTCTTTAATTATCGTATTGCACACTTGCTAATCACTTCATGTGGATTTTTTCCTTCATAGATCACCCTTACTTTTTACTGAGAAAAATGTTTTTACATGAATAAAGGTAAGAAATAGCAAAGTAGAAAATTTAAAAATATCTGTGTGTGTCTGTGTTTCAAGTATCTTTCTTTTTTCTTTTTCTTTTTCTTTAGTATGGCTTGTTTAGGTTTTTATTAGTTTATCTGTTTTATTTCTAGAGAAAGAAGGAAAGAAAGAAAGAAAGAAAGAAAGAAAGAAAGAAAGAAAGAAAGAAGATGAAAGGAAGAAAGAAAGAAAGGAAGGAAGGAAGGAAGGAAGGAAGAGAAAGAAAGGGCAGATAGTAAAGTTGCGGAGGTGAGAAGAATCTGAGAGAAGTTGAGGGAGTGAAAACCTTGATCAGAAAAAAGATCAGAAACTTCTCAATAAAAAAATATTAAAAGCAGTAAAATGTAGAATAGAATATACAAGACCTAATTTTAATAAATATGAGGAAAATAAATAAAAATACACTGCTCTAGATGTACACACATGAAGTCAATCACAGAGCAGAGTACCAGTAAAACTAAGAATATCATTAATTATATTGTGCCTGTTAGTTGTAGTAAATGATCATGATTGTTTGAGTGGGTACATTGGAAAAGGTTTTATTGAAAGAAGGTCTAAGTGTTAGAGTTGCTTCTTTGTGGAATTCAAAAGTAGGAATGTCAGTAATTATTCAACAAAAGCCGTGGCGAGGACTCATCCTCATGCTGAACATAGAGTGATATCCATCATTTCTCTCAATAGCACCATCCATACGGTGTCACAGAATCAGGGTAATTTAGCAGTTGGATATGGCACAAGGATTTTAAAATCCTTACCTGGGCTATAAATAGGACTTGTTTTCTATAAACTCTTTAAATGTATGTAACTGACTTAATCTATACTCAGCTAAATACATAAATAAAATTTACATTTCATAATATATGGATTGTTCACAGAAAAAATCTGACTCAATGCTATCTTCTGCTCAGCATTTGCTGTGATTCACATAAGCCATGCCCTGAGACTTTCTAAGGCTTCTTAGATGCATGTGTCCAGCTGTCTCAAACTCAAAAGAATATACATCCCTGCTGACACTGTAAGTAAAATCATGAAGTTAAACAAAGTATTTGGATGTGAAGCTTCAAAAACAGGGTAAACATCTAAAATACTATCATTTCAATTCATTATTGAACACTCCAGTTCAGACAGTGTTGAGTAATGGCTTAAGGGATGATTTCTACAATTAGGGACTCTGTAATGCATAGATATCCATTATAATGAGTATTAAAAAGATTAGGACCAATGATATTGTCTTTATTAAAACAAAAGAAGTAATTTTACACAGCAACTTAAATAATATCCTCATGATCTGTAAATAAAATTAGTATAATAAGTACATGCCAATATGAAGCTGATAAAAGTATCAAAGGATACCAGCAAAAAATTCAGAACAATGGGAAAATCAGAATAGTATGGATGGAATAGAATACTGTAGAATCAATGTACAGGAGAGCAAATCACCTGACTAATCTGATACATAAAAGGAAATTATGGGAGGAGAGACCACCTATTACAATCAAATTTATGCAATAAATAAATCACATAAGCTAAAGAGTGAATATCAATTCTGCAGCCAGTGAAGGGTCAAGAAAAATGTTCTGCCTTGATCATCTTCTTCCTCTGTCCTCATCCTAGTTTTGATATCACATTAATAATAATCAGGCAGATGTACACATGTCTCCTTCCAATCATTTCATAGCATTGACACATTTTCCTAAGTATTTATTGTCCTGTGTCAAAATTCTAAGTAACATATCAACTGGCATTTACTAAAACATTTGCTGAGATCTAAAAGTCGTAAATTCTGCACAGGATATCTCCTTTTATCTCTCATATGTCTTCTATGACTAATGTTTATTCTTCTATAATCATGATTCTCACACACTAATTTCTAGTTCACTTTTTAAAAAGCAAAAGTAATGCAAAATAATATAGCAATAAAAATATAGATGATGACATATAGATAAAAGGCATTAAGGTTCTTCACTGCATGGAAGATATAAGAATTAAATTTATTTCATTAAAGATATAACATGATTTTCAAAGACTTCACGGTTAAAAAATCTAAATCTGAAGTTTGGTGATGCTGTTTTAAAAACAGAATAACTACAACTTTAGTTGATTCCATATAAGATGAAATAATTTGTACGTATACATTTACAAGAATTCCAGTAGTTCTGTGGAATATAGTCACCTATATTGACTTCCTCTTAAATATTTTATAAATTATTATTATTTATTTCAAGGTAACATCCACAAACTTTTGATACTCATCATGTTAACATACAATGAAACTAATATCCATCCCTCAACCTTCATCCTCATTGGTATTCCTGGGTTGGAGGCAGCACACATATGGATCTCCATCCCTTTTTGCATGGGCTATATTTTGGCATTAGTGGGAAACAGCTCACTTCTGTTCATCATCAAGACAGACTCCAGCCTCCATGAGCCAATGTACCTTTTTCTCTGCATGTTGGCAGTGGCCGACCTTGTGGTGTGCACCACAGCTGTTCCCAAACTTCTCAGTCTCTTCTGGTTTCATGATGGAGAGATTCGCTTTGAAGCTTGCCTCACTCAGATCTTCCTAATTCACTCTTGCTCGACCATGGAGTCTGGTTTCCTTGTAGGAATGGCCTTTGACCGTTATGTAGCCATTTGTAACCCATTAAGACATTCAGCTATTCTGACATGCACTGTAACTGGGGCAATGGGTCTGGCTATTGTACTTCGTGGAGCAGCCTTTCTCAGTCTTCACCCTTTCTTGCTACGTTGGCTTCCCTATTGCAAGACTAATATAATTTCCCATACCTACTGTGAGTTCATGGCCCTCATCAAGATCGCCTGTGCTGAGACGAGCATCCGCAGAGCTTACAGCCTCATTGTGGCCTTCCTCACTGGTGGGGTGGACTTCATACTGATCATTTGCTCTTATGTTCTCATACTCAACACAGTCTTCCATCTTCCTTCCAAGGATGCCAGACTCAAAACTCTGGGCACCTGTGGCTCACATGTCTGTGTTATCTTAGTGTTCTATACCCCAGCCTTCTTCTCCTTCCTCACCCATAGGTTTGGGCACAAAGTGGCTGCACATGTACACATACTTGTGGCCAATATGTATCTTCTCGTACCACCCATGTTAGACCCCATTATTTATGGTGTAAGAACAAAGAAGATAAGAGACAGGTTCCTTAAATTGTTTCATTTCCAAAGACTTTGAACTTATTTTGCTGTTGAGTAACAGCAAAAGAAATATTATGCTTTTGATTTTACTTGTCTTTATTAAGATCCTTTTTTTTTAGAATCAAGTGATTGTGTTGTTTTCTGAAAAAGTTACTGATCCAAATGCCATTTCTACTTAATGATTTTCTTAGAATTTCAAGAACACTTTCAACACAAAATATAACTAATCCAATTTGGAGGTCTTAATTGTTTTATTTCAAAATGTGGCCTCACTTTATTATTTTCTAGAATTTTTGTTTATGGATAATTTTCTTGCATGTCAATCTATGTGCACTCTTTGCATGCACAGTGCCCGCACAGTTCAAAGAGGACATCCTATCTTTTGGAATTGAATATGTGGATAGATGTTAGCCACCATGTTATTACTAGGAATCACACCTAAGCCTGCTTCCTGAATGAACAGTCTTAACCACTGAGCCATCAGTCCAGCCCAGAGAGCCTCATTTTTCTGGTTTCACATGATCATTTAAATCTAATCAGTCAGATTATTATGAAGTTTATTTAAATATTTGAGTTAACGTAAGTGCCTGCGCGTTACACTCTGAGAAACATGAATCTAGATATGTTTAAAAACCAGGTTTATAAAACAAGCAAGAAGCATTGCAGAAGGATAGATTTTACTTACCTTCACTTGGACATTTAGACAGCACTTTACAGTCCTCTCTAGAAGGTGTGATTATTTCCTGCTTGTACCTACCTTAATGTCCATCCTTTGTTTTTCAGGGGATCTTTATCAACTAATCTAAAAATCGGTACACTTAAAATTGTGCCCTATCTATCAGAGGACAAGGAAAATGTCCAAGTGATGATTGGAGCTAAATATCCACATTTAAAGATTTTAAATTATGACAATGTTGAGAGCATTTAGTACCAGGAACCTTCCCCAGCTGGCACATTGCTAACAGGGAGGCCTGCAGAGTAAATAAGGAGTCAGGGAGGTGAGGGAGGGGTAGGGTTTAAGAGGCCCAGGAATCTTGCAGCTCTGACTATCAATTTGCACTGCTTTATTTATACAGGCTTCACAGAACCGAGACAGACTAATGATTATCCAAGAAATACAGATTACGGGATTGATTTTTCCTTACATGTCCAGGTTTACAAGTTTAGCCATAATTTGAAAATACATACAAACCAGGTTTTATTTTTATTATCAGCCCTATAACTCAAATTTAAAGTATCTAAAGAATGTCTCCTCCAAAGCAAACATTTATTGTATGACAGCCTGCTCGTAGGCTGTAGGGGTTTGCATTTTAAAAGCAGTGCAGACGAACAGAAATATCTGAAGAGACCTTCCTATGAATAGCAAATACTAATTCCTAACTTCTTTTACTATATGTTTCATCATCTATGCTATAAAGTAGGAAAAGAATCTCACTTACAGTGTTCTATTCCTCCAGAAGTGTGCCATATGTGACCCTTTTCTTTAAACTACAATTTCAGAGCTCTAAGTGCATTCTAAAGGAAAGTCTTGTATCTGTAACCTTTCCCTCTATCCAAACAGAGTTTGTCAATTGTTTCTGTTTACTCCGCACCAATTATACTGTTTGAGTTTGCTCATGGGCAGATACCACAAGATCTCTGCAATAATAGCCCATCTAGGGATTCCCAGCTCACTAGCACTTATCTGTGTATAACAATCTACAGATCAGAAGAAAGACCTCCAAATAGTGACCCGATAAAATTATGTTTAGACATGTCTTAAGAAAGACTCAGACATTCTTTTCTCTGGAAAAGATATAAAATTAATTATGTAGAATTTCCCCAAGAATCCAACTTGCAGAGTCCAAAACCCAAAAGCAAGAGAGAGAATGACAGTGATTGTAACATACAGCTCAACTTTGCTGGAACCTGGTCAAGCAGCTGTGCTGGCTTCAGGATTTTCACTGTTTCCAGTGGGCATAGCTCTGCCAATGTAGTTGGTTTTCCAGGTATAAACATGTCCATGTAGTTTGTTTTTTATATAAGAGTATAAGTTCTGACTTCTGATACTAACATTTTACTATTAAAATTACCTGGCATTGTTTATTTTATATCTTCAAAATGTTTGGGTTGATATTGTTTTTAACATGCATAGTGTTCTATGTACATTTGTCTCCATAAGAGTAATACCCAGGAAATATATTTATATATATTACATGTCATCACATATTATGTAATAAGTGCATACTTTTCTTAATAACATCATTAATTACAGTAAAGAGTTATGGGATTGCTGCAATCTCAAATAGAATTAACTATGAAAATACTTATTTCCACAACTGAAATCATACATCAACATTTATAGGACGTGATATAAATCAGAGCGAGAATGAGAATAGGGGGATCTTAAAAATGGTAATGACATGTGACATCTGTGGTTGGCTATTAACCACATATTAACAAATCATATTAACAAGTTTCTTATTGTTCACTACATTACACAATTACATATTTTAATATTTGCTTAATGGCAATATATGTGTGTTAAAATCCCTTTTAAATGTTTAATAAAATGATTTTTATTAATAAAAATAAATAATAATGTCCCAAAATTTGTCCCATTTTGTACATTTTGTATAGATATGCCATTTTGTTTTTCCATTCATCATATTATGCTACTCTTTTGAGGTCGTTATTATACATTTCAGGATTATATTATGATTTGGAAGAAGTCTGTTCCTGGACACATTTTTGTGAATTTGCTGGTAAAACACTTTACTCTTCGACTGTTACTGTATCGTTTGGTTTTGTTACTAGGGTTTATTGTTTCTCATGAGTGAATCTTACCATAATTATGCAGAAATTATAAAAATCATATTAAAAAGACTACCCATAGCATGTATGTGCTCAAATGTAACTACAGAGAAGGAAACACTACAATGGAAATTCCATTCTGATTTCCATGATTTTTAAGTTTTCTGCCTTTTTCACTATGTGAATGGAGAAACACATAAATTTTCTATTGACTAGATGAAAATATAAGGCAAGAGCTTCATCTCTCAAAATAAAATAATGAGAAAATTTGACAATTGTTTACTGGATTTAAGTTTTTACACGTGTTTTGTGTGTTTCATCACTTAACTTATACAACTTCATTTAACATAATGTTCACAAATAGGAAATGGTCAGTGGTTGTACATTTGTGTATTCTATTGGCCAATGAGTAGACAAACAGCAATCTAAGTCTATGTTGTTTCGATATCCTAATTTTATTATAATCTTAATTTTATCTACAACTAAATTTCAACAAAGTTCTCAGAAATACACTTTCTTATAGACATGGCTGTCAAAGATTATTATTATTACATCTGTGTCCTGTAACAACCCATTATTTAATACACATTTTCATCTCTTATATATTTTTATTATTTTTATTAATCATTTTATTCATTTACGTTTCAAATGATACCCCCTTCTCTGCTCTCCCTCCATAACCCTCATGACATTTTCCCTCTCCTCCTCCCCCTTTGCCTCTGTGAGCCTGCTTCTCCACCCACTTATCTACTCCTGCTTCACTACTCTATCATCCTCCTACACTGGGCCATCAAAACTCTACAGGACCAAGAGCCTCCCCTCCCATTGATGTCAGATAAGGCCATCCTCTCCTACATATGTATCCAGAGCCATGGATACCTCTGCCTATACTCTTTGGTTGGTGGTTTAGTCTCTGGGATCTCTGAGTGGTCTGGTTAGTTGACCTTGTTCTTCCTATGATGTTGCAATCCCCTTCAGCTCCTTCAGTCCTTCCCCTAGCTCTGTCATTGAGGTCCACAAGGGCAGTCTGACGGTTAGCTGTGAGTATCTGCATTTGTATTGGTCAGGTGCTGGTAGAACCTCTCAAGGAAAGCTATACCAGGTCCCTGTTAGCAAGAGCTTCTTGGCAACAGAAGTAATATAAGGGTTTGGCATCTGCAGACGGGATGGATCCCCAAGTGGGCCAGTCTCTGGATGGTCTTTTCTTCAGCCTCTGTTTCACATTTTGTCTGTTTCTTTCCTTTGGATGGGAACATTGCATCCTATATAATTTTTAAAGGATGAGAGAAAATATGTGAGTTTAAAGCACAGTTTTTCTTACTAAAAAAATTATTATGGAGGTTTGTGTTTTTATTAGGAGACATTGATAATCTTAAAGTCACTAAAATTAGATATTATTTTCCCAGTAAACCCTGGAAATTTTGTGGCATAGTGGATGAAGGAATTCATAACTTCTTAGAAGATACCATTATCAGGGAGAGTGTGGATGTTTTATTTAAATCACTGTATTCTCTTTTTTTAATTGGATATTTTTAAATTTACATTTCAAATGTTATCCCCTTTCCCAGTTTCCCAGCCACAAACTCCCTATCATGTCCCCATAACCCTTCGATCAAGTTGACAATTAGTTCTTACCCATAACAAAGGACAACCTTGCTAGTTCTGTTAGATGTAAAATTTTGGAATAATAAAAATTTATTATTGTATTTTGTTTTATTTTTATTGCACTATATATATGCATATATATTTATATAGTGATTCAGATATTCCATTTTATAATAATTTAAACTCCAAATGACTATAATAGCTGACTCAAGGTAATAAGAATATGTAAAAATCTGCCAAAATTGTTGAATGTCCAATATACATGTTCTCAGAGGAAGGTGGGCTAGGTATCATTCTTAAATTCTGATTTCACTGCCTTTAAAGTTCATAACATACACAAAATCTTTTGTACATTGCTGTTCAGCCTTCTTCTTCTGCATCCTACCTTTCCCAGTAAAATGGTTCATCAATATGATGCACAGATGATGAAAAGTGTTCCCGAGAGCCAGAATCTTGTCACATTCTTGGTAAAAATAACTTCATTAGACAAGCTTCTTACTTAAGGAGTAACAGTGCTTTGGGATGTGAGTTAAAACTTCAGTACATGTTCCAAAAGAAAGAGACATTTGCTTCTGTGCACATGATGTGTGTCTGGAAATCTTTCTACCAATCTAGAGTGTGTGACGAATGCATGGACAGAAAGTTCTCCACAAAATTTATGGGGTAACTTTCCAAGATAGAATGGGGTGACTTCTAGTATGATCAAATTGAAGCTCTGCAGAGAAAATTCTCTAATGAGTCAGGCTTAAGTTACCAAACTGAACTTAAAGTGTTACTTGTTAGATCATTTCTTACAAGTTGGTGATTATGGATGGAGGATCCCAGAGACTTAAAAATAAAATAAATAAAATAACACATAATAAATTAATTAAAATGAACTAGTACCATTTCTTTTGTTCTTCTACTAGAAGTTGATTATAAAGGTCTATTGATGGAGACACCACATATTTTAGTCATAGAATGTGAAGAAATCAAGCAGAGACTGATGTAACAACTTCCTTTATCCTGGCTAGCTTACATTGTGCCAGAAGGTAATATACAGGCCTTGAGGTGGGATCATGATTTTTTACCGGGTTATGATCTCTGCTAACTACTGCCTGGCAATGTGCATCCATTAGTGCAATGGTGACACAAATGTGGTGGATAACCAAAAGCTTTGTGGTTTATAAATTCCCACTCTACAGGCAGAAATTCATATTTGCAAACCTGACCAAGAATCCATGGCAGGAGTGTTCATTATACCCTAGAGGAGCATCTATTACTGCTATTTTACAGAATAAAAATAGTGTCAAACTTCTTTCTAAATATTGTCATTATACCTATAATTAGTGCACCCCTCCTCCATCTTTATAGAAGCCTTCTATTGTAACAGAAGGGACTAGATGGACTGTGGGTCTAGTAAAAACTAAATACCACTTTTCTGCTAAAGGAATACAACAATAAAATGACTCGGAAGAATATTCTGCTAGACCCGTAGATCAGTTCCTCACTAAATCATAATCAGGAAACTCCTTTCAGTAGATAGGAACTAACACACAAAGCCACAATGGGACAGTGTGTGAAGAGTGACTTTGGAACATTCAGTGCTAAATGGGTTGTTTTCATCAAACCCTTCCCTTCAGGGCTTAGGAAGCTATGAGGAAGAGAAGGCAGGAAGATGTATAAGAGTCAGGAATGATGGATGCCATCAAGAAAATGATGTCTTCCAGGCACAACTTATGCATATATGAACTCACTGAGACATGATCTGCACAAGTTCAAGCCAGACAGGCTCCCAGCACTGAGAAGGGGAAGTCGACATGAGCTCCCATCCCTAACTAAGCAGCTACCTCCAATTGGCATCTGCTTACAAAGGAAAAGTTAATTTTTTCCATTGGATTCTCACTGAATATTAACTACATGATGTTCACCTGCAGAAGATGGACATCACAAAATGAATTCAGAAGCATTTTTTCCTAGATTTTTACTCATATTGGTTTGTTTGGGCAAAAACCCTGTTGACTATACAAACAAAAATTGTTTGTGGCCAGAGGATGCAAAGTGTTTCATGATAGAAACACAAAGAAAGCAAACTGATTACACATTTGGTGACAGCTATAATTTTCAAACAGATATGACTCCAAGGCAAATACTTTATCAAAAATTCTTTATTAAAAAAAGCAAAAAAGGACACCATCTAATGTAGAGAGAGCAAAAGCCAGGTGTGGGGAGATCAGTACACATTTGAATTCCATAAAAACACAACATGGGAAACCATACAACATGCACAAAAGACCTCAATAGTAAAATAATAATAGTAACAACAATAATAATAAAATGTAAAGAAAGGAAAAGTGAAATGGAAAATGAATAGATAGATTCTCTGACTAATCATTATGACACAAAATCCTCCAAAAATGTCATTGGTTTTGCTTTTTGTGTCAGGCCCACTCTTAAGAGGAAGTTGTTTTGGACCCTTTTCCTCCTACCAGGATGCCTCATTCAGTCTTGAATAGAGGGTTTGTGCCTAATCTTATCTTACATTGCTATGCCATGTTCAGTTGATATCCCTGGGAGGCCTGTTCTTTTCTGAAGGGAAACAAAGAAGTGAATCTGGGGGAGAAGAGAAATGAGGGGGAGCTGGGAAGAATGGAAGGAGGGACACTGCTGTTGGGATATATTATTGTATGACAGAATAATAAATAAAAAAGAAAAAATAAAAATATATAGCTGATATTTTAAAAGAAAGTAGTTTGTATGCCCACTAAAACTCTGTTGGAGAAAACTAATTTTCATTTGCAAGTGGTTATTAATTGGAGATAGTTTCTGGGTTTGTTATGGAAGTTTGTGTCCTCTTCTTCTGTCAATACTAGAACTCCTTCTGTTTCAGACCCATGCAGGCCCTGGAAATGCTACCACAGTGTCTGTGAGTTTATATGTGTCTTGATCCTGCTATGTTTAGAAGACCCGTTTCTTGTTTCCATCCTGTCCAGCTCTTACAGTCTTTCTACCTCCTCACCCTCAAAGTATCATGAGCCCTGAGGGAAGGAATCTGATAGAGATATCTGATTTAGGACTTAGCGTTCCAAGGTCTCTCAACACTCCCTGCATTACCTGTCTGTTAGTCTCTGTATTTGTATCCATCTACTGCAAAAGGAAGTGTTTCTAATGATATCTGAGCAAGGAACTAATCTATGAAGTATACTAATCTATATAGTATAATGTTTGTAGGTGTCATTTTATTACTTTAGCAGAACAGTAGTAATCTGTTTGCCCCTTTTCCCTGGTCAATTCAGTATCAAATTCTTAGCTGTACAAGCTGCATACAAGGATGGATTCAATCTCAAGGAATGGACCGCAAATCCAATCAGATGGAGGTTCGATGCTTCCACAAGTTTTATGCCACTATTACACTAGCACATCTTGTAAACAGGTCATCATTGTAGATCAAAGGGTTTGTGGCTGGTTTGGTGCTTACCCTTCTTTTTTTTTATAGTATGCAGAATATCTTCCAGTGCCATGAACATTAGATCATAGGGTACAGGCTCTATGGTCACCAGATCAATACCTCTATATTCAATGATTTATGTAAATGTTGACTCCAACAACAAGGGCATGCCATCAGTTTATGGGGAACAACCAATTTAAATGATTTAAAGTTATTTTTAATATTCTGCTGTGTTAAATACAGTGTTCATTTGGGGCCATTTATCCAATACTAAAATTTGGAGTGCATTAATATATATAGATACCACAAGATTCGGAAAACATGAAGAGAATGGACATTGAACAATGACTAATTAGAGAGCTTCCACATCAGTGAAAATGAGTAATATAAAGGATGAGTGTCAAGGTGTCAAACAATGGAGGACATACACAGGATATTGTATAAGACTATAAAATAAAATGACCACCTGTTTCTCAAATGTATACACATTAAGCCAATATATCCTTACAGCCAAATCTCCATCCCATTCCCACAATCAGAAGGTATCCTGTCTTTCCCTATTAGAGCACTCATTTCTCTTTTCTTTGTACTCATACTCTCAAAAGAAAGATCCAGAGTCTAAAGGACAGCAAAATTAGAAAATTTCTGTTTGCATTTTTCTGAATTCCATTTGCTTAGTTGAATGGTTCTTGGTACTTCAACTATAACCTCCAAAACAGGTCGTTAGAAGTACCTAGTGATAATAATAATTAAAAACAAAAAGGCCAGAAAACTATTAATCTTTCCTCATTAAATATTTCTCATTAAATTATTGACACACAATATTAACCTGTGATCTGATGTAGGGTCACACATACAAGGTTAAAACTATCTTGTTTTCTTCAACTGTTTAACCTTATACATTTTTTAATCTTTTTTCTCTCTCTTTTCTTAATTGTGTGTTTCTTATTTACATTTCAAATGTTATTCCATTTCCAGGTTTCCTCTCCATAAGCCTCCTAACCCCTCCATTTCCCCGTCTTTAAGAGTGTTCCCCTCCCCATCCACTCCCCTTTACCACCCTCCCACAACAATCCCCTACACTGGGGGCCATCCTTGGCAGGGCCAAGGACATCTTCCTCCATTGGTGCCAAGAAAAGCCATTCTTTGCTACATATGCAGTTGGCGATATGGGTCAGTCCGTGTATAGTCTTTGGGTAGTGGCTTAGTCTCTGGAAGCTCTGGATGGCTGGCATTGTTGTTCTTATGAGGTTGCAAGCCCTTCAGATCTTTCAATCCTTTCTCTAATTCCTCCAAGAGGGCTAGCATTTGCCTCTGATTTGACATGTCCTGTCTGTGTCTCTCAGGAGAGATCTATATCCGGTTCCTGTCAGCATGCACTTTTTAGCTTCATCAATCTTGTCTACTTTTGGTTGCTGTATATGTATATGGACCACATGTGGGGCAGGCTCTGAATGGCAGTTCCTTCAGTCTCTGCTCTAAGCTTTGCCTCCCTATCCCCTCCTATGGTTATTTTTTCCCCATTTTTGACAAGGAGTGAAATATCCACATTTTGGTCATCCTTCTTCTTGATTTCATGTGGTCCATGGATTGCATCTTGCGTAGTTCAAACTTTTGAGCTAATATCCACTTATTAGTGAGTGCATACCATGTGTGTTTTTCTGTGATTGGGTTACCTCACTCAGGATGATAGAGAACTTAAATTTATTCTGAGTTCTTTGGCCTGAAATTCTCAAAGGCTGTCTACATAACCATAATATACATGTCAGCAATAGTGTCAAACTGTATATCAACACACTACCAATTTCTTAAATTCCAACAATACAATATTATGTGGTTTACCATGATGTCAAGATTATGAAAGTTTTAGCATTATCCCAAAAAACATAAACTCACAGAAATTTTTTATTACATTGAGCCATGTCATGGTTGTTCATTGATATTTCTATCAGTAATTGAAATAAGATAAAAATCTAGCAGATGCATACTATTATTATTGTTATTGTCTGTCTACCAACTATTAGTATAAAACAATGTCCATATTTCACTAGTCTCAGTTTTGAAAGTTCCCTGCAGAGTGACTATGTCTCTCAAGTAAGTATAATTACCTTTTCACCTAATGCCATTGATCATACAGAGGAAAGTGCATAAGTTTAGTGGATATAAGATGATGCTACACACCTGGGTATTCATGTTTCCATCTTAGAGGGCTTGCCCATGAAACACAGGAATGTGGGACACTCACCCTTCAGAATTAATGATCCATGATTTATAAACCAAGAGCAAAATGAAGGAACATTGCAGCTCAGTGCTCTGAGTGCAAAGGTTTTACCTCAAGACATCACAAATCTCTCCCTACTTCTTCCTTCACCCAACTTGCTATAATGTTGATTTTGAGAGAACAGGTATGTCTGTATTCTATTGATGTTGGGAGCGATGCCCTTGATGCCCTCCATTATTGATGTTATTATTATGGTTAGAATTAAGTATAACTGGGTTCATGGAAAATCCCCAGCCAGCTGCAGAAGACTAATACAAATCCGGTGGTCAAGATGAATAATGATATGATAAAGTTGTGACCTTGCTGAGAAATACATCTGACGTCAAGTTGCCCAGTGTGATGACCTGTAAACTTTCTGAAAACCAACATCCTGCTGACCAATAGATATGACAAACCTGTGACCTTTCTAACATCCTGTCAACATCAGCCGTTTCCCTGACCACATGAATGCTGTGTCCTTGGCCTGCGTAAATGTTTCTTACTTTCCCCCCTCCCTCTGTTACCCATGTTATGGTATAAATTCAGCCTTGGGAAAAAATAAAATTGTTGCCTTGATCAGACTCTTGTTTTGGCGTCCTTCTTCGTGTCTCTTGTCCCCCATTCTCTTCCAGGTACCCTCAGCAGCGTCGTTGACATATTGATAGAGTACAATTAACCAAAATTTTAATGACTTAATACAGATTCAGCATTTCTTGTTCTGTTTGTTAAAAAAATATGTTTCTAGATGTTGTTTTGCATTCTTCTATAGTCTGCTCATAGTCTTGGCTCAAGGGTTTTAAGATAAGCTTCAGGAGTAATATTCTTCCTATTATGACTTGACTGTAGCCATCTTTTGTCATTGCATCTCCTCTCAATCTTATCTTTCTCTTTTCCACTTTTAATGATCCATGTTATTATATTGGGTTTACTAGATAATCAGGAAATTTTTCTTACCTTGAAGTTAACTGATTGACAGCAATCATACTGTGTTTGACCTTAATCCTTTTTGAAGCAAAAATTAATGTGTTTAATTATTCTACCATTCCCAAGTGAGTTTCCTACTTTCTTACTTCCATTTCAGAATACTCTTTTTTGAAATTCTACTTTGAAAGTGCTTAGTCGGAATGATTTGAGAGTTAAACAGGGAATCAAAAAGACAAAAAAAAAATCATGCTTTCATAGATTGCTGACAGCTTTTAAAATGTTAACAATATGATAAAAAGTACATGAAATATTATAAACATTTTAAAGATGTGCAGTTAGAATCTTTAAAAGATGTGTGTGGGTGTGTGTTTGTGAGAAAGACAGAAAATTGTAATCATGAGTAATTACAAAAACTTTTCATATATGAAAATATTTATATTGAAAAGGAAAAAATTGCTAAGGACAAAACAAGCAATTTTTATTTTAGTATAGAAGAGAATTTATTCAGGACATGGGGAGGGGTCAAGAGGAAAATAGAGGCACAAAAAGGCAAGAGAAAGAGTAGACAAGTAGAGACTGGCCATGGGCCACATCGGTGAGGGGGAAGGGAATGGGGAGAGGGGGCAGGATCAAGAAGGCAACAGCAAGAGTCAGAGACAGAGACAGAGCAAGGGACAAAACATGCAATTCTTAAAGATGAATGCTAAAATTCATGAACAAAAGAATTTTATTTTTCAATATTCACAAGAATATAATGAAAGATAGGCTATAATAAACATAAACAAACCATAAAAACTCTTATAAGGATAAATAAATAAAACCTCATACAATAACAACTTACTGAATACTGAACATGAATACATATATACACATATGTACACGCACGTGTGTGTGTGTGTGTGTATGTGTGTGTGTGTGTAAGGCAGAGGCCTGAGGTCAGTCACTGATAGCTACATAAAAGTCAACAGAGGGAACACACATCATAAATTTGTCCTTTCTCTTCTACATGTCTTCCCTGACCTACACACACACACACACACACACACACACCCCAAAATCAGTAATTGTAAATGAAATATACAATTAGTCAAAAATATACATATATATATATAATCAATATATTGGTAAATGTTACATCAAAAGTAAGCATGTCATCGAAAGAACAGGGACAAATGTTTCTAAAGAACTGAATTTGTATTTGTATAAACGAATTTCCTTAACAATATTATTTTGATTAATATTATGAAAATCCTATGATTAATATTATGAAAATCCTATTTTCATAGGAAATTAAAAACAAGGAGGAAAACTGTAGAATAGAATGATCAAATTTCTATTAATTTCCAATTTTGTGATTCACATACAAAGGCAAATGGGGCAAATATGAACATAAAGACAAAATTTAAAAAAAAAGCAAGCTGAAGGGAAACTCATCAGCTACAATGAAATGATTTGGAATATGAGGTTAGCCCATGGAAACTTGGGACTCCCAGAGGAAGAAGGTAATTATGAATATTGTTTTGTAAAATTAAGTGTCTCAAGAAATAAAAATCTTTAGTCATCGTTTTGTTCTTCAATATGAAATTATAATTCCAGTTTATAACATGAAGTAAAGAGATGCACAAGAAAAAACTTTTAAAGATAAAAGCAAAAACAAAATAACACATAGGTTTATTTTATTTCACAAGAATAGTTATAAATTGGTTTTAAACATAAAATAAAAAATGAAGTCTGAAACTTTTAATAATAGCCAACAAAACAAGAGTTATAAATTTTATAATTTCTAAGACGTAATCAGGAAGGCAGTTTAAGTAAAGACAGATAAATTAAATAATTCAAGATTTATGATAAAATGAAATTATTGGAAAATATAAAGTTTTTAAAAAATTACTGACTCAAAAAAATATAAGCAAACTGTATAAAGACATTCTCTACATGATATCCCTGTCAACTAATAATTTTATTCAAGAAAGAAAAGCAGAATTAATTAAACTTGCATAAAAATATGCTGCAAAGATATGCAACATGTTTTGTAATTAAAATAAAACAAATAAGCAGATGAATATTTAAATAGAATTAGTATTATAAACACAGAAAAATCTAATCTATTATTCAAGTCTTACTTCCTTGCTTAAATTTATTTCATGACTTATTTTTTAGGCTGATTAAATAAGATTATTTCTTTCTTGCAATGGTTGATGGTAGAAAAAGATGACTCCTGATGCGTGGGTTAATTTTGGATCTTGCTACTTTGCTGTGTTTATCAGTGTAGCAGATGTCTGGTGGAGTCTTTAAGAGCTTTTAAGGATAGAATCATATCTACTGCAAACCAGGATATCTTGACTTCACCCTTTTTTACCTGTATCTCCTTTTATCTCCTTCACTTTTCTCATTGCTCTACCTGAGACTTTGATGGGCTTTACAAACAAAATAAGAAAGAGGAAGATGCAAATTGGGCAGATAGGCACTTTCAGCATGAAACCTCTTCTGTGGAGTAAACCCTCTGGGAAATGAGTGAACTGGAGAGTTATTCGCTTTTGCCCACAGTAGCAGATATTCCATAGGTTTCATTTGTTACTTCCACTTTTTAGTTTCAAAAATATAAATGTGTGAAAATGTTTACAGATTTCTTTGACCTCACAAATGTCATTGCTAGGCTTTAATTTTGTTTTTAGTGAGTCATTCTTTTAGGCTCGGGTAAAACGTGTTTATTTTCTTCTCAAGTGGCCCTTTACCTTTTAAAAGAAAGTGAGATGCCACAGATTCATAAAAAAAGACATCTTGGATGTTAAAAAATAGGAGTATTTTAAAATCAAAACGTGTTTTGAAGAGTGAAAACTGGCTCCAATGTCAAGCAACTACAAACATGTTACCTGGTGTGAATATTTTTTGTAGCTGGGTTCCATTAGGCTGTGGAGTCAATGCAGGACAGTCAATGATACAATGCTTGTGGCTCTGTAGAAAATGTGGTTGAAAATGGGTGTTTGCTTTGGCTATTCCTCCACTGAGTCTCATATATTTGGCAGACTATTCAAGGTTAAGCAACAATTTGGCAGTGGTTGTTCTAAACTCAGGACTGTAGCTTTAGAGGAGTATACAGGAACATAATGTTTACAGAGTCAAATAGTTTGAGTATATTGGGCTCTTGGTTTATCTTCCAAAATTAGAACATTTCAAGATATATAACAGACACAATACTAGTACACATCAATCAAATAAATGTAAACATGCAAGCCAGAGACATTTGTGAGGGTATGTAAGAAATTTCCCCATGACCTTCTCCAAGAGTAGCCTTTCCAGTCTAGTCTAAGAATCTTTCAACTTTGGGATATGATGATGTCTATAAAGAACTGTTTTATTAATCCACAGGCTGAGACAAACCAACTAGTCTTGCAAACTGGTAGCCCACAGGACAGGATAAGAACTATTTACTAAGATAAGAACACGAGTCTTCCTAGGTGAATCAAAGAATATGACAAACTCTTACCTTTTAGTGAATATGTGGAGAACACGCTCTCTTATCTGCTTTGTTCTCACACCATAAATGATGGGATTGAGAAAGGGAGGAATGACCAAATAGAGGTTGGCAACAAGAATGTGAATGTAATGTGGAATGTTGTGTCCAAACCGATGAGTGAGGAAAGAGAAGACTGATGGGATGTAGAAAACACAGAGAACAGCCACATGGGAACCACATGTGCTGAGGGCTTTTAACCGTGCATCATGAGATGGGAGGCGGAACACAGCATGAAGAATGTATCCATATGAGATGCCAATAAGTACCAAGTTCAAAAGAAAGAAAGAGACCACAAAGAGGCCATACACAGCATTGATATGGATGTTTCCACAGGACAGTTTGGCAATGCTCATGTGTTCACAATAGGAATGTGCTATTACATGAGCTTGACAAAAGGGTAAGCGGTAAATGAGATAGATCATTGGGCATATAAACAAGGTTGGACGAACTACCACACATATACTGATGCCCATCAGGACACGAGATGTCAAGATGGTTGTGTAGTGGAGTGGAACACAGATGGCTACATAACGGTCAAAAGCCATGGCCATGAGAACCTCAGCCTCCATGCCAGTGAGGGCATGGATCAAAAACATCTGAGCCACACAGCCACCAAAGTTTATTTCATGGGCATCAAACCAAAATATGCCAAGCATACGGGGCACAGAAGTTGTAGAAAGAGCCAAGTCGACTGAAGAAAGGATGGCCAGGAAGTAGAACATGGGCTCTCGGAGAGAACGCCCTGTCTTGATAACTACCAGGATCATGGTATTTCCCACTAGGGCCACAAGATAAATACAGCAGAAAGGCAGAGAGATCCAAGCATGGATTTCCTCCAAACCTGGAATCCCAATGAGGAAAAATGTAGCTGGGTGAAAAACACTCCTGTTACTCTGAATTGTCATCCTACACTGGTCAGAAGATCAGAAGTTCTTCCTCCTGTCGGGAAAAATGAGACACACACGCGCGTGCGCGCGCGCACACACACACACACACACACACACACACCACACAAATACACACACACCACACAAACACACACACATCACACAAAAACACACACATCACACAAACACACACATACACACATACCACACAAACACACACACACATACACACACATACCACACAGACACACATACACCACACAGACAACACACATACACACCACACAAACACACACACACATACACACACACCACACAAACACACACACAAATACACACACACACCACACACATACACAAACACACACATACACACACATACACACACAAGAGATGCAGAAGACATACAGGAGATAGACAAACACAGTAGGGAGAGAGAGAGAAAGGAGAGAGAGAAAACAAAATGGTGAAGCAGTGGGGGATAAAGGGCTTATATATGAATCGCTAACAACATGAATAGAGTTGAACTCACTTTTACTGTAAAGCACAGCCTGTTGCAGCAGATTGTATGCTCATTCATTTGCTTATCCATTTGAAAAATTCTGACCACATTCATATTTCAAATTTTCATTTAGCTTGAGCATAAATACTGCAGTAAACTCAAGTCAGATATGTAATACCTAGACCTTTCTTCTTCCTTTGGAAAAGAAAAACAGAATGTGATTTGGTTCTGGGAATCCCCTCTGTTGTAAGATTCAGTATAGGAAAAAGGGAATACACTATAGAGGAGGTACAAATACAGTAAGAAACTTATAGTGAAAATGAATCATGAATTCATATTTATAGGAAAGTTCAAACTCAATATAAAACCTGACTTGTCAAAGGAATAGAGACACATGTATGGAAAACCCTATACTTCTCATATGCGTCTCCACGTCCTGTCTTATTACCTGACCACAAATCAGCAGGCGGTCCACTGGCTCTTCCGATGAACCTTGAACCATATAACACTCAAACTCCATTCTGAGCAGTCCACAAAAGACACATTTATATGTGTTTCAAGTACTATAAGGATTTAGATTTAATTATCAGATTTAGACTCAGCTCTGGGGCTAAATCCCCAGACACTGCTTATGTAGTCCTAGATCCTGCTCGGGAAGCAGAAGGACAACAAAACAAAAGAAACAAATAACCCCCTCCAAACCCACAACCCAAGAGTTATTGAAGCTCATTTTCTTATCTGTATCATAACTAGGATTCTCTACCATAAAATGCCAGGGATAACTATAACAGCAGCTATGAAGCTAAAATGATAATTAATAGTTGTGAAATTCATATTGATTGTGTGTGTGCCAGTGCATATAATTTATAGACTTGGCTATGAAGTTGAGAATTTACCAGATATTATAAAATATTACTGTTTTATTCCAAAAGAGTATAAACATTTCAGGACTTGGATATCTCATCGATTCCAGATGACTACAGTTGAAATTCCGTGGCATTCAACTCCATAAAAATACTGTCTCTACACAGGCTTTTGTTATTCAACATCTTATATACACTGAATATGCCTAGCCCTCCATATCCATTCACTCTCCACAGCTTGCAAGATCTAGACTAGTTTTCATATCCATATCATAATGTTAGTGTTGACGTTGTTTTTTAACATTTGTAGCATGCTGTGTGCATTTGTCTCCATAAGAGTGTTACCCAGGAAATATATTTATATATCTTACATGTCATCACGTATTATGTACCAAGTGCACACTTTTCTTAATAACATCATTAATTACAGTAAAGAGTTATGGGATTGCTGCAATCTCAAGTAGAATTAAATATCAATATACTTATTTCCACAACTGAAATCATTCATCAAATTTATAGGATGTGATACAAATTTAAGTGAGAATGAGAATAGAGGGATCTTAAAATGGTAATGACATGTGGCATCTGTGGTTTGTTATTTATAGTAATCATATTAACAAGTTTCTTGTTGTTTACTACATTACACAATTACATATCTTAGTATTTGCTTAATGGCTGTGTGTGTGTGTGTGTGTGTGTGTGTGTGTGTGTGTGTGTGTGTGTTAAAATCCCTTCCAAATGTTTTATTATTTGTCCCATTTTCTACAATTTTTTATAGATATGCCATTTTGTTTTTCCATTCTCTGCCATCCTTCCAAAAGCCTCATGACATTTTCTCCCCTCTTCCCCCTTTTCCTTTGTGAAGGTGCTTCTCCATCCACTTATCAACTCCTTCTTTACCACTCTATCATCCCCCTACACTGGGCCATCAGAACTCCACAGGACCAAGGGCCTCCCCTCCCATTGATGTCAGGTAAGGCCATCCTCTCATACATATGTATCCAGAGCCATGGATACCTCTGTCTATAATCTTTGGTTGGTAATTTAGTCTCTGGGAGTTCTAGATGGTTTGGTTAGTTGGTATTGTTCTTCCTATGAGGTTGCAATCCTCTTCATCTCCATTGCTCTTTCCCCTAGCTCTGCCACTGGGGTCCACAAGCACAATCCAATGGTTAACTGTGAGTATCTGCACCTGTATTGGTCAGGTGCTGGTAAAAATCTCTCAGAGAAAGCTACACCAGGTTCCTGTTAGCAAGAGCTTCTTGGCAACAGAAATAGTATAAGGGTTTGGCATCTGCAGACAGGATGTATCTAGGTGGGTCAGTGTCTGGATGGTCTTTCCTTCAGCCTCTGTTTCACATTTTGTCTGTTTCTTTCCTTTGGACAGGAACATTGCATCCTATATAATTTTTAAAGGATGAGAGAAAATAAAAACTATGTGAGTCTAAAGCACAGTCTTTCTTACTAATAAAAATTATTACAGAGGTTTGTGTTTTTATCAAGAGACATTGATAAATTTAAAGTCACTAAAATTAGGTATATTCCAGTAAACCTTGGAAATTTTGTTGCATAGAGGATAAAGGATTTTGTAACTTCTTAGAAGATATCATTATCAGAGAGGATGTGTATGCTTTATTTAAATCACTATATTCTTTTTTAATTGGATATTTTTAATTTAAATTTCAAATGGTATCCCCTTTCCCAGATTCCCATCCATAAATTCCCTATCACATCTCCCTACCCCTTCTTCTATGAGTGGGTTCCCCCAGTCATCCACCCACCCCTTCCTTCCTCACCACCATGACCTTCCTTTACACGGGGAGAGTCCACCCTTGGCAGGACCAAGGCCTTCTTCTCCCACTGGCTCCCAACAGGGCCGTGATCTGCTACATAAGCAGCTGGGGTCATGGATCTGTCCATGTGTAGTCTTTGGTTAGTGGTTTAGTCCCTGGAAGCTCTGCTTGGTTGGTATTGTTGTTCTTATGGTGTTGCAAACCCCTTCAGTTCCTTCAATCCTTTCTCTAACTCCTCTAATGAGGATCCCAATCTCAGTTCAATGGTTGGCTGTGAGCATCTGCCTTTGTATTTGTCTTGCTCTGGCAGAGCCTCTCAAAAGACAGCTCTATCAGGTTCCTGTCAGCATGCAAATTCTTGGCATCAACAATATTGTCTGGTTTGTTGGCTGTATATGTATGGGCTGAATCACTAGCTGGGGCAGTCTCTGAACGGTCTTTGGTTCAGTCTATGCTCCAAACTTTGTCTCCTTATTTTCTCCAATTAATATTTTTGTTCCCCCTTCTAAGAAGGACTGAAGGATCTGAACTTTGGTCATCCTTCTTCTTGAGCTTCATGTGGTCTGTGGATTGTATCATGAGGTAATCTGAGCTTTTGGGCTAATATCCACTTATCAGGGAGTGCAGACCATGTGCGTTTGTTGTTGTTGTTGTTGTTGTTGTTGTTGTTTGGTTTTTTTTATGATTGAGTTACATCACTTAGGATGATATTTTCTAGTTCCATCCATTTGCCTATTAATTTCATGATGCCATTGTTTTTGATAGCTGAGTAGTACTCCATTTTGTAGTTAAACCATGTTTTCTGTATCCATTCCTCTGTTGAAGGGCATCTGGGTTCTTTGCACTTTCTGGTTATTATAAATAAGGATGCTGTGAATATAGTGGAGCATGAGTCCTTGTTGTGTGTTGGAGCATCTTTTGGGTATATGCCCAGGAGTAGTATAGCTGAGTCCTCAGGGAGTACAATGTCCAATTTTCTGAGGAACCTCCAGACCGATTTCCAGAGTGTTTATACCAGCTTGCAATCCCACCAACAATGGAAGAGTGTTCCTCTTTCTCCACATCCTCATCAGCATCTGTTGTCACCTGAGTTTTTGGTCTTAGCCATTCTGACTGGTGTGAGGTGGAATCTCAGGGTTGTTTTGATTTGCAATTCCCTGATGACTAGGGATGTTGATCATTTCTTTTGGTACTTCTTAGCCATTTGATATTCCTCAGCTGAGAATTCTCCATTTAGCTCTGTACCCCATCTTTAATAGGATTATTTAGCTCTCTGGAGTCTAACTTCTTGAGTTCTTTGCATATTTTGGATATAAGCCCTCTATCTGATGTAGGATTGGTAAAGATCTTTTCCCAATCTGTTGGTTGCCATTTTTTCCTAATGACAGTGTCCTTTGCCTTACAGAAGCTTTGTAATTTTATGAAGTTGCATTTGTTGATTCTTGATCTTAGAGCATAAGCCACTGATGTTCTGTTTAGGACATTTTCCCCAGTGCCCATATGTTCGAGGCTCTTCCCTACTTTTTCTTCTGTTAGTTTGAGTGTATCAGGTTTGATGTGGAGATCACTGATCCACTTAGCCTTGTGTTTTGTACAGGGCTACAAGAATGGATCAATTTGCATTCTTCTACATGTTGACTACCAATTGAACAAGCTCCATATGTTGAAAATGCTCTTTTTTTCCACAGTATGGTTTTAGCTCCTTTGTCAAAGACCAGGTGACCATAGGTGTGTGGGTTAATTTCTGGGTCTTCAATTTTATTCCATTATTCTGTCTGTCTCTGTACCAGTACCATACAGTTTTTAATTACTATTGCTCTGTAATACAGCTTGAGGTCAGGGATGGCGATTTCCACAGAAGTTCTTTTATGGTTGAGGATAGTTTGCCCTATCCTAGGTTTTTTGTTATTCCAAATGAATTTGCAAATTGCTCTTTCTAACTCTATGAAGAATAGAGTCGAAATTTTGATGGAGATTGCATTGAATCTATAGATTGCTTGTGGCAAGAAGGCCTTTTTACAAAATCTTAATCCTGCCAATCCATGAGCATGAGAGATCTATCCATCTACTGAGAACTTCAATTTCTTTTGTCAGAGACTTGAAATTCTTGTCATACAGATTTTTCATTTGCTTGGTTAAAGTCGCACTGAGACATTTTAGTTGTGACTATTTTGAAGGGTATCATTTCCCTAATTTCTTTTTCAGCATGTTTATCCTTTGAGTAGAAGAAGGCTACTGACTTGTTTGAAATTTATACTCATCTACTTTGCTAAAGTTGTTTATTAGGCTTAGTAGTTCTTTGGTAGAACTTTTTGGGGTCACTTAAGTACACTATGATATCATCGGCAAATATTGATATTTTGACTTCTTTCTTTCCAATTTGTATCCCTTTGACCTTCTTTTGTTGTCTAATTTCTCTGGCTAGGACTTCTAGTACTATATTGAATAAGTAGGGAAAGAGTGGGCAGTCTTGTCTAGTCCCTCTTTTTAGTGGGATTGCTTCAAGTTCTTCTCCATTTAGTTTGATGTTGCCTACTGGTTTGCTATATATTGGTTTTACTATCTTTAGGTATGGGCCTTGAATTCCTGATCTTTCTAAGACTTTTAACATGAAAGGGTGTTGATTTTCTCAAATGCTTTCTCAGCATTTAATGAGACAATCATTCTTTTTTTTTTCCTTTGAGTTTGTTATGTAGTGGATTACATTGACTTCAGTATTTTGAACCATCCCCGGATCCCTGGGATGAACTCTACTTGATCAGGATGGATGTTCATTTTGATGTGCTCTTGGATTCAGTTTGCGAGAATTTTATTGAGTATTTTTGGGTCAATGTTCATAAGGGAAATTGTTCTGAAGTTCTCTTTCTTTGTTGGGTCTTTGTGTGGTTTAGGTATAAGAAGGAATTTGGTAGTGTTTCTTCTATTTTGTGGAATAGTTTGGAGATTATTTGTATGAGGCCTTCTAATGAAATAGAGTAGTGTTATGTGAAGTCATCGTTCCATGATTGTTATACCAAAGAACAGCATAGGCCAGTACATCCCATTCACTGTAATAAAACAACATTCTTCTGTAATCAAAAGAAACCAGAGACTACATCAGAGAAACTTCTTTCACAATTTTCCAGGTTTTTTGGTCATAGAAGTTTGAAAGTACAATATGTCTAATATTTAACTAAAAATAAATATATTTCTGGAGGATATTAAACCCAGCCACTTGGTTGCTCTGGCAAGGGAATGCATCCAAATACCTAGATCTGTGTGATCTGGCTGGAATTTAGACATGCCACACACCTCTAATATCTCTGACTAGGATACAGACATGCCATTAGTATATACCTTTAAGGTAAAATTAGTTTGTAGAAGGACACACTCATGTTTGAAACTGATATCTAATTAAGGGACAAAGTAATGGATCAGAGAAAAGTTTGACACAATGAGTCAGAGCTAGGACTATGCTCAACTTTCACGAAAATAGCACGAGGAAAAGAGTTTTTGTAAGAGCAGCTCTGGGAGAGAGAATGAGTAAGTTGGGGGTCAGTGCACTGAGTACAACGCAATGGAGTTGAGTTAATTCCTGAACTCATGCAATTCAATGCAGGTCAGCAGAGGCAGTTGAAGCCAGAGAATGAGAAGGAGCCAAAAGATTATAACAAATTGGCAGAGTTACTTTGAAGCCAAGAATAAAAATTCAGTCACAAGCTGAAAAGCCAGATTTAATCAGTCAGCTTGGAGAGGAGTTTGAGCCAGAACAGCTGGATTGAACCAGTCAGCCAGAGTTCAGAAAGAAGGTGAAAGGGTGTATTTATTCAGCTGTAAGCCACTAACACAAAAATTACACCCCGCAAATAGAAGTTGCTTTTATGTATTTTATTTTATTTTTCTTCTTTTCCTCTTTTATTGAAAATAGATCATTTTTCATACAGCATATCCTTATTACAGTTTTCTCTCACTCTACTTTATAATTTAAAAGTGGGTGATGATGATGATAGATGTTCAGATGCTAGCCCTTAGTTGCAAGCATCCAACAGGCAGCTCACAACCACCTGAAACTCCAGTTGTAAGGGTTCTAACATCTTTTTCTAGAGCCTCTGTACACATTGCACTCTGATAAACACACACACGCACGCACACAAACACACACACACACACACACACACACACACATACACATACAGAGAGAGGAGGGGAGGGAGAGGGAGAGGACTCAAAAACAAAATTTCTAAAATTGGTAAAGAAAAACATTGTCCCAATATGTCTACATGCTCATCACAGCTTCAATTAAATTCTAGACTTCTTTTAGAGTGCACAAAATAAGCTTTTCAGAGTCTAAGCAAAGACTGACTGCAAAAGACTAGATGGAGAATGTTTATTCCTGTGCCATATACAGGTAGTGATTGACATCACAGAAGTCATCAATTTAGATTAATGAAATGAAGTTTGATGAAATTAAAAAAACATTTTATAGAAGTGTTGCTTTTTATGATTAATTACATTGTGGACAAAAATAGAGAGGTTTCAGCTGGACAAAAGTTTTAAAGCTATATAAGAAATACTTTCCTGAGCTGAGAAACAATGTACTTAATGCAACAAACTAGGACTTTATAAGATGTGTTTGTGTGTATATGTGTGTGTGTATTTTGACTGATCAAGTCCTTCAAACTATTTCTCATACTCTAGTTATCATCTAGCCTCTCCTTTCTTGGTACTCATACCAGAGAGAGACATGCTTCCGTGAAACACAATTTATAAGCAACAGCAAAGTTTATTTCATAAAATATTCTTTTCTGAGTCTGCTTACAAGGAAATGTGCAGAACCCTCTTCAATGGTGCCCTAGTGACAGGATTTCTTGTCTCTCAGTATCTTCCCACTGAGGCTATTAAGAAAGAAACACAGAGTTTTATACAAATACACAAACGTACAAATAGACAATTTGTAAGGCATTGCAAAACTACCAGGTAAATATTAGATTGTTTACATATACTGCTCGTCCATGTTATATATCTCATAATCTTACTTTGCCATTTTTTCATTACACTTTTTTCTAAGTTAATAAGAAAAAGCAACCTCTTTCATGAATGTGAATTTCTAGAATGGAAAATCTTCTCTTTGATACAGGATGGAAACAACAGTATGGAATTATAGAAATGAGTTCCAAGAAAGCCACTAGTGTAGGAGAGAAGAGATTCACAGACATTTGAAAGGCACTCACACCAAAACTTAATTTCTTTTTGGTTTGCTCCAAAGCTACAATAATCTTCAAAGATCAAGCAAGAAGAAGAGCTAAACTCCACAGGGACCTGGTTTTTTTTCCTTGTTTCTTTTTATACAACACTGGCTCTAGGGGAAATGGCAGTAATGAAAGGTTCTTCCTGGAAAATTGTAAAGCTCTGATAAAAGCAGGCCAGAATAACATATAACCAAGGCAAGATTCCATCCTGGAGCTCAGCGTGGTGAGTCTCTAATTTTTCAGCTTGCAGACAATTAAAGGGAAAAAGGTGAAGAAACATGGGGCATTCCAGAGGTAGAAACTGAAGATGAAGCTTTGGAAAGGAATAGTGGCATGGATAATGAAAACTATGTAACACTACCAGAAGGTGCTAGCCATAGCATTTTAGAAAGGTAATTCTGCTTGATGTCCAGTGAATGATAGCATATCATCGGAATATTGTTTAAGCTGATTTTGAAAGCATTACCTATTCTAAAAATAATAGTTTAAAAGTTTATTTGCCTTAATTACTCTCTATTGTCCATATCAAGAGACACATAGAGACTTTAAATTGTGGAAAGTAACAATACTTGCTCGTATTACTTTCAAAAAATAGATTGAATTACTCAGAATTCTATTTTATGAAACTCATTCTGATGCAGACTTCATACTCCGAAGCACTTAATATCATCATACTCTTCTAGTCTCAAGAAATAGTAGTTCGGCTGGAGAGATGAGTTGAGTGATTAGTATGTAAACTAGACAAGTAAAAAAATACATATATATCCTAGGTAAGTAGGTAAATACACAGACAGACAGACAGATAGATAGAATTGGGGAGAAAGAACAAAAGTAGGCTGGGTTATGTGGTAGGACTGATCTAGGAGGAGAAAGATGAGGTGAAAAACATGATCGACTATATTGTATAAAAATTAATTAAAAAATAATTGTAATGTACCAATAGATTATAACTTTTACTAATTCACTTGTTTTGATTTAATAGTGTCTGGAGATTAACATAAAGTCACCCAGAAGTGAGTTTAGTAATCTCTTGGGTGTTTTTTTTTTCTTTTCTTTTTTTCGGAGCTGGGGACCGAACCCAGGGCCTTGCGCTTGCTAGGCAAGCGCTCTACCACTGGGCTAAATCCCCAACCCCCTCTTGGGTGTTTTTTAACACAGTCAATCTGACAATCTTGACCTACCATCACAGTACTATCATTTGGTCAACTAAACTAATTTCCAGTACTATGTTCAGGGTGCTAGTTGAAACCTAAACGCATCAATACACAAGAATACTCTCTTATTAAAGATGGTCAAAATAAAAAATACTCACAAAAGGCAGTATTAGTGTAAAATAATTTCTAAAGATTAGTTATAAGGTTACTGACGTCTGAAAGGATGATTGTGCAATAGATTTAACACAATGTTTTACTTTTATTTACTGTATCATGTGTAGTGGCCTCCAAGACTATGCCTTGTGGTATGCGGTGCATTTGAAATTGATATGATGGCTTCCAGAAGAACATGTGTACACTATATCTCATCACTTTAATTAGTACCAGGTCTCCAGTTTCAAAAATTTACCCAGAGATCTGCCACTTAAATGAACATGCAATTCTGGACTGATTCAAGGATTCTCCTATAGGATGACCCTTCCCAACGACACTCAGTTTCACCCTTCCACTTTCTTGTTGCTGGGAATCCCAGGACTAGAGTCTATTCACATCTGGATTGGATTTCCTTTCTGTGTTGTATACATGATTGCTCTCTTAGGAAACTTAACCATATTGTCTGTGATCAAAACTGAGAGCAGCCTCCACCAGCCCATGTTCTACTTTCTGGCTATGTTGGCTGCCATTGATTTGGGTCTCTCAACAGCAACCATCCCCAAGATGCTTGGGATCTTCTGGCTTAATCTCAGAGAGATACTCTTTGAAGACTGCCTTATACAGATGTTTTTCATCCACAAATTCACACTTATGGAGTCATCAGTCCTCTTGGCAATGGCTTATGACCGCTATGTGGCCATCTGTATCCCACTTCGGTACAGCACCATTCTCACCAACAAGGTGGTTTCTATAATCGGCATTGTTGTGCTAGTGAGGGCAATTATCTTTGTTATTCCATTTATATTTCTAATTTTGAGACTGCCTTTCTGTGGGCATCACATCATTCCCCATACATACTGTGAGCACATGGGTCTTGCACGACTGTCTTGTGCCAGTGTCAAAGCTAATGTAATTTATGGCTTGTGTGCCATATGCAATCTACTGTTTGACATAGTAGCAATTGCTCTATCTTACATACAAATATTACGTATTGTGTTTCATCTCCCTTCTCTGGAAGCCCGGCTTAAGTCCCTCAGCACTTGTGGTTCTCATGTCTGTGTCATCCTTGCCTTCTACACACCAGCCCTCTTTTCCTTCATGACTCACCGCTTTGGTAGGAATGTGCCTCGCTATATACACATACTTCTGGCCAACCTTTATGTTGTAGTGCCACCAATGCTCAATCCTGTCATATACGGGGTGAGAACCAAACAAATCTATGACCGTGTGAAGAAAATGTTATTACAAGTCCAAGGAAAAGAAAAGGACTAGCACATAATTATATGAGACACCACAGACTACTACCACAACTCAGCCAGGAACATGTGCGACAGGAACAGTCACTTTCCAAGAGGAAGCTAAGTCAACAATCTGCTGTAAGTGTTTTAAATAGTGGACTTGCATGCTACTTCATAAAAGATAAAATTGGTGTTTTATTCTGATGCTTCAATTTCTTTATAATTTTTCCTCTTTCATCAGAGACCTGGTGGTTATTTTTACAAAATATTTAGATGTAAGCATTGTTGTTACAAACGCTGACACTTCCTGGACTTTCTTTTCTTGGTGAGACTGTGCTAATTTTCTGATTGTGCTGATTTTATGACAATGGGATTTTGAAGATAAAATGGTGACTACAAAACCTTCTCTCATTTTGAAATTTACAAAGTTTTAAATCTACTAGCACACTCGGCTTAGAAAGTGACATCTTTTCCTTTAGAGCCCTGTTTATCATATTAATTTACGTCACTATGCTCTCCCAAAGAAAACAAATTTCTATCACACGATGTACCAGTTTTAGTACACTACTACATTTATGCTTATCCTTTCATTCGGCCCACTATAATATATATATATATATATATATATATGTACATATCAGAATACACACATGTTTTTTAATTCAACTTAGGTTTTGGTCCTTCAGAATAATTTTCTGGTTTGCAATTATATGGGTTTTTTTAGCCAGAAACATACGTTGTTTTTTTTTATAAACTTGAATATTTCTTAAATACATTTCGAGTGTTATTCCCTTTCCCGGTATCCGGGCAAACATCCCCCTCCCCCCTCCCCTTCCTTATGGGTGTTCCCCTCCCAACCCAACCCCCATTGCCGCCCTCCCCCCCAGTCTAGTTCACTGGGGGTTCAGTCTTAGCAGGACCCAGGGCTTCCCCTTCCACTGGTGCTCTTACTAGGATATTCATTGCTACCTATGAGGTCAGAGTCCAGGGTCAGTCCATGTATAGTCTTTAGGTAGTGGCTTAGTCCCTGGAAGCTCTGGTTGCTTGGCATTGTTGTACATATGGGGTCTCGAGCCCCTTCAAGCTCTTCCAGTTCTTTCTCTGATTCCTTCAACGGGGGTCCTATTCTCGGTTCAGTGGTTTGCTGCTGGCATTCGCCTCTGTATTTGCTGTATTCTGGCTGTGTCTCTCAGGAGCGATCTACATCCGGCTCCTGTCGGTCTGCACTTCTTTGCTTCATCCATCTTGTCTAATTGGGTGGCTGTATATGTATGGGCCACATGTGGGGCAGGCTCTGAATGGGTGTTCCGTCAGTCTCTGTTTTAATCTTTGCCTCTCTCTTCCCTGCCAAGGGTATTCTTGTTCCCCTTTTAAAGAAGGAGTGAAGCATTCACATTTTGATCATCCGTCTTGAGTTTCATTTGTTCTAGGCCTCTAGGGTAATTCAAGCATTTGGGCTAATAGCCACTTATCAATGAGTGCATACCATGTATGTCTTTCTGTGATTGGGTTAGCTCACTCAGGATGATATTTTCCAGTTCCAACCATTTGCCTATGAATTTCATAAAGTCGTTGTTTTTGATAGCTGAGTAATATTCCATTGTGTAGATGTACCACATTTTCTGTATCCATTCCTCTGTTGAAGGGCATCTGGGTTCTTTCCAGCTTCTGGCTATTATAAATAAGGCTGCAATGAACATAGTGGAGCACGTGTCTTTTTTATATGTTGGGGCATCTTTTGGGTATATGCCCAAGAGAGGTATAGCTGGATCCTCAGGCAGTTCAATGTCCAATTTTCTGAGGATCCTCCAAACTGATTTCCAGAATGGTTTTACCAGTCTGCAATCCCACCAACAATGGAGGAGTATTCCTCTTTTTCCACATCCTCGCCAGCATCTGCTGTCCCCTGAGTTTTTGCTCTTAGCCATTCTCACTGGTGTGAGGTGAAATCTCAGGGTTGTTTTGATTTGCATTTCCCTTATGACTAAAGATGTTGAACATTTCTTTAGGTGTTTCTCAGCCATTCGGCATTCCTCAGCTGTGAATTCTTTGTTTAGCTCTGAACCCCATTTTTTAATAGGGTTATTTGTTTCCCTGCGGTCTAACTTCTTGAGTTCTTTGTATATTTTGTATATAAGGCCTCTATCTGTTATAGGATTGGTAAAGAACTTTTCCCAATCTGTTGGTTGCCGTTTTGTCCTAACACAGTGTCCTTTGCCTTAGAGAAGCTTTGCAGTTTTATGAGATCCCATTTGTCGATTCTTGATCTTAGAGCGTAAGCCATTGGTGTTTTGTTTAGGAAATTTTTTCCAGAGCCCATGTGTTCCAGATGCTTCCCTAGTTTTTCTTCTATTAGTTTGAGTGTGTCTGGTTTGATGTGGAGGTCCTTGATCCACTTGGACTTAAGCTTTGTACAAGGTGATATGCATGGATCGATCTGCATTCTTCTACATGTTGACCTCCAGTTGAACCAGCACCATTTGCTGAAAATGCTATCTTTTTTCCATTGGATGGTTTTGGCTCCTTTGTCAAAAATCAAGTGACCATAGGTGTGTGGGTTCATTTCTGGGTCTTCAATTCTATTCCATTGGTCTATCTGTCTGTCTCTGTACCAATACCATGCAGTTTTTATCACTATTGCTCTGTAATAGTGCTTGAGTTCAGGGATAGTGATTCCCCCTGAAGTCCTTTTATTGTTGAGGATAGCTTTAGCTATCCTGGGTTTTTTGTTATTCCAGATGAATTTGCAAATTGTTCTGTCTAACTCTTTGAAGAATTGGATTGGTATTTTGATGGGGATTGCATTGAATCTGTAGATTGCTTTTGGTAAAATGGCCATTTTTACTATATTAATCCTGCCAATCCATGAGCATGGGAGATCTTTCCATCTTCTGAGGTCTTCTTCAATTTCCTTCTTCAGTGTCTTGAAGTTCTTATTGTACAGATCTTTTACTTGCTTTGTTAAAGTCACACCGAGGTACTTTATATTACTTGGGTCTATTATGAAGGGTGTCGTTTCCCTAATTTCTTTCTCGGCTTGTTTCTTTTTTGTATAGAGGAAGGCAACTGATTTATTTGAGTTAATTTTATACCCAGCCACTTTGCTGAAATTGTTTATCAGCTTTAGTAGTTCTCTGGTGGAACTTTTGGGATCACTTAAATATACTATCATATCATCTGCAAATAGTGATATTTTGACTTCTTATTTTCCGATCTGTATCCCCTTGACCTCCTTTTGTTGTCTGATTGCTCTGGCTAGAACTTCAAGAACTATATTGAATAAGTAGGGAGAGAGTGGGCAGCCTTGTCTAGTCCCTGATTTTAGTGGGATTGCTTCAAGTTTCTCTCCATTTAGTTGAATGTTAGCAACTGGTTTGCTGTATATGGCTTTTTTTTTTATTAACTTGAGTATTTCTTATATACATTTCGAGTGTTATTCCCTTTCCCGGTTTCCGGGCAAACATCCCCCTCCCCCCTCCCCTTCCTTATGGGTGTTCCCCTCCCAACCCTCCCCCCATTGCCGCCCTCCCCCCCAGTCTAGTTCACTGGGGGTTCAGTCTTAGCAGGACCCAGGGCTTCCCCTTCCACTGGTGCTCTTACTAGGATATTCATTGCTACCTATGAGGTCAGAGTCCAGGGTCAGTCCATGTATAGTCTTTAGGTAGTGGCTTAGTCCCTGGAAGCTCTGGTTGCTTGGCATTGTTGTACATATGGGGTCTCGAGCCCCTTCAAGCTCTTCCAGTTCTTTCTCTGATTCCTTCAACGGGGGTCCTATTCTCGGTTCAGTGGTTTGCTGCTGGCATTCGCCTCTGTATTTGCTGTATTCTGGCTGTGTCTCTCAGGAGCGATCTACATCCGGCTCCTGTCGGTCTGCACTTCTTTGCTTCATCCATCTTGTCTAATTGGGTGGCTGTATATGTATGGGCCACATGTGGGGCAGGCTCTGAATGGGTGTTCCTTCAGTCTCTGTTTTAATCTTTGCCTCTCTCTTCCCTGCCGAGGGTATTCTTTTTCCTCATTTAAAGAAGGAGTGAAGCATTCACATTTTGATCATCCGTCTTGAGTTTCATTTGTTCTAGGGATCTAGGGTAATTCAAGCATTTGGGCTAATAGCCACTTATCAATGAGTGCATACCATGTATGTCTTTCTGTGATTGGGTTAGCTCACTCAGGATGATATTTTCCAGTTCCAACCATTTGCCTACGAATTTCATAAACTCGTTGTTTTTGATAGCTGAGTAATATTCCATTGTGTAGATGTACCACATTTTCTGTATCCATTCCTCTGTTGAAGGGCATCTGGGTTCTTTCCAGCTTCTGGCTATTATAAATAAGGTTGCGATGAAAATAGTGGAGCACGTGTCCTTTTATATGTTGAGGCATCTTTTGGGTATATGCCCAAGAGAGGTATAGCTGGATCCTCAGGCAGTTCAATGTCCAATTTTCTGAGGAACCTCCAGACTGATTTCCAGAATGGTTTTACCAGTCTGCAATCCCACCAACAATGGAGGAGTGTTCCTCTTTCTCCACATCCTCGCCAGCATCTGCTGTCACCTGAGTTTTTGATCTTAGCCATTCTCACTGGTGTGAGGTGAAATCTCAGGGTTGTTTTGATTTACATTTCCCTTATGACTAAAGATGTTGAACATTTCTTTAGGTGTTTCTCAGCCATTCGGCATTCCTCAGCTGTGAATTCTTTGTTTAGCTCTGAACCCCATTTTTTAATAGGGTTATTTGTTTCCCTGCGGTCTAACTTCTTGAATTCTTTGTATATTTTGGATATAAGGCCTCTATCTGTTGTAGGATTGGTAAAGATCTTTTCCCAATCTGTTGGTTGCGGTTTTGTCCTAACCACAGTGTCCTTTGCCTTACAGAAGCTTTGCAGTTTTATGAGATCCCATTTGTCGATTCTTGATCTTAGAGCGTAAGCCATTGGTGTTTTGTTCAGGAAATTTTTTCCAGTGCCTATGTGTTCCAGATGCTTCCCTAGTTTTTCTTCTATTAGTTTGAGTGTGTCTGGTTTGATGTGGAGGTGTTGATCCACTTGGACTTAAGCTTTGTACAGGGTGATAAGCATGGATCGATCCACATTCTTCTACATTTTGCCCTCCAGTTGAACCAGCACCATTTGCTGAAAATGCTATCTTTTTTCCATTTGATGGTTTTGGCTCCTTTGTCAAAAATCAAGTGACCATAGGTGTGTGGGTTCATTTCTGGGTCTTCAATTCTATTCCACTGGTCTATCTGTCTGTCTCTGTACCAATACCATGCAGTTTTTATCACTATTGCTCTGTAATAGTGCTTGAGTTCAGGGATAGTGATTCCCCCTGAAGTCCTTTTATTGTTGAGGATAGCTTTAGCTATCCTGGGTTTTTTGTTATTCCAGATGAATTTGCAAATTGTTCTGTCTAACTCTTTGAAGAATTGGATTGGTATTTTGATGGGGATTGCATTGAATCTGTAGATTGCTTTTGGTAAAATGGCCATTTTTACTATATTAATCCTGCCAATCCATGAGCATGGGAGATCTTTCCATCTTCTGAGGTCTTCTTCAATTTCTTTCCTCAGTGTCTTGAAGTTCTTATTGTACAGATCTTTTACTTGCTTGGTTAAAGTCACACCACGGTACTTTATATTATTTGGGTCTATTATGAAGGGTGTCGTTTCCCTAATTTCTTTCTCGGCTTGTTTCTCTTTTGTATAGAGGAAGGCAACTGATTTATTTGAGTTAACTTTATACCCAGCCACTTTGCTGAAGTCGTTTATCAGCTTTAGTAGTTCTCTGGTGGAACTTTTTGGATCACTTAAATATAATATCATGTCATCTGCAAATAGTGATATTTTGACCTCTTCTTTTCCGATCTGTATCCCCTTGATCTCCTTTTGTTGTCTGATTGCTCTGGCTAGAACTTCAAGAACTATATTGAATAAGTAGGGAGAGAGTGGGCAGCCTTGTCTAGTCCCTGATTTTAGTGGGATTGCTTCAAGTTTCTCTCCATTTAGTTTAATGTTAGCAACTGGTTTGCTATATATGGCTTTTACTATGTTCAGGTATGGGCCTTGAATTCCTATTCTTTCCAGGACTTTCATCATGAAGGGGTGTTGAATTTTGTCAAATGCTTTCTCTGCATCTAATGAAATGATCATGTGGTTTTGTTCTTTCAGTTTGTTTATATAATGGATCACGTTGATGGTTTTCCGTATATTAAACCATCCCTGCATGCCTGGGATGAAGCCTACTTGGTCATGGTGGATGATTGTTTTGATGTGCTCTTGGATTCGGTTTGCCAGAATTTTGTTGAGTATTTTTGCGTCGATATTCATAAGGGAAATTGGTCTGAAGTTCTCTTTCTTTGTTGGGTCTTTGTGTGGTTTTGGTATAAGAGTAATTGTGGCTTCAGAGAAGGAATTCGGTAGTGCTCCATCTTTTTCAATTTTGAGGAATAGTTTGGATAGTATTGGTATGAGGTCTTCTATGAAGGTCTGATAGAATTCTGCACTAAACCCGTCTGGACCTGGGCTCTTTTTAGTTGGGAGAACTTTAATGACTGCTTCTATTTCATTAGGAGTTATTGGGTTGTTTAAATGGTTTTTCTGTTCCTGATTTAACTTTGGTACCTGGTATCTGTCTAGGATATTGTCCATTTCCTGAAGATTTTCAAGTTTTGTTGAATATAGGTTTTTATAGTAAGATCTGATGATTTTTTGAATTTCCTCTGAATCTGTGGTTATGTCTCCCTTTTCATTTCTGATTTTGTTAATTTGGACGCACTCTCTGTGTCCTCTTGTTAGTCTTTCAAAGGGTTTATCTATCTTGTTGATTTTCTCAAAGAACCAACTTTTGGTTCTGTTGATTCTTTCTATGGTCCTTTTTGTTTCTATTTGGTTAATTTCAGCTCTGAGTTTGAGTATTTCCTGCCTTCTACTCCTCCTGGGTGTATTTGCTTCTTTTTGTTCTAGAGCTTTTAGGTGTGCTGTCAAGCTGCTGACATATGCTCTTTCCTGTTTCTTTCTGCAGGCACTCAGCGGTATGAGCTTTCCTCTTAGCACAGCTTTCATTGTGTCCCATAAGTTTGGGTATGTTGTACCTTCATTTTCATTAAATTCTAAAAAGTTTTTAATTTCTTTCTTTATTTCTTCCTTGACCAGGTTATCATTGAGTAGAGCATTGTTCAATTTCCAAGTATATGTGGGCATTCTTCCTTGATTGTTATTGAAGACCAGTTTTAGGCCGTGGTGGTCCGATAGCACGCATGGGATTATTTCTATCTTTCTGTACCTGTTGAGGCCCGTTTTTTTGACCAATTATATGGTCAATTTTGGAGAAAGTACCATGAGGAGCTGAGAAGAAGGTATATCCTTTTGCTTTAGGATAGAATGTTCTATAAATATCCGTTAAGTCCATTTGGCTCATGACTTCTCTTAGTCTGTCTACATCTCTGTTTAATTTCTGTTTCCATGATCTGTCCATTGATGAGAGTGGGGTGTTGAAATCTCCCACTATTATTGTGTGAGGTGCAATGTGTGTTTTGAGCTTTAGTAAGGTTTCTTTTACATATGTAGGTGCCCTTGTATTTGGGGCATAGATATTTAGGATTGGGAGTTCATCTGGGTGGATTTTTCCTTTGATGAATATGAAGTGTCCTTCCTTATCTTTTTTGATGACTTTTAGTTGAAAATTGATTTTATTTGATATTAGAATGGCTACTCCAGCTTGCTTCTTCTGACCATTTGCTTGGAAAATTGTTTTCCAGCCTTTCACTCTGAGGTAATGTCTGTCTTTGTCTCTGAGGTGTGTTTCCTGTAGGCAGCAGAATGCAGGACCATAACAATAGCCATTTTCCTGGTGGTATTTATGCAAAGAGAAAGTATAAAATAACAGCCTTATCTGTTTCGGGTCTGATGTAATTCTGATAGGTCTACCTTTATATGTTACTTGACCTTTTTCCCTTACATCTTTTAATATTCTTTCTTTGTTTTGTGCATTTGGTTTTTTGACTATTATGTGATGGGAGGAGTTTCTTTTCTGGTCCAATCTATTTGGAGTTCTGTAGGCTTCTTGTATGTTTATGGGCATCTCTTTCTTTAGATTAGGGATGTTTTCTTCTATGATTTTGTTTAAAATATTTACTGGCCCTTTGAGTTGAGAGTCTTTACTCTCTTCTATACCTATTATCCTTACGTTTGATCTTCTTATTGTGTCCTGATTTCCTGTATGTTTTGGGCCAGTAGCTTTTTTCCATTTTATATTATCTTTGACAGTTGTGTAGATGATTTCTATGGAATCTTCTGCTCCTGATATTCTCTCTTCTATCTCTTGTATTCTGTTGGTGATGCTTGTATCTACAGCTCCTTATCTCTTCCTTTGGTTTTCTATATCCAGGGTTGTCTCCCTTTGTGCTTTCTTTATTGTTTCTATTTCCATTTTCAATTCCTTCATCTGTTTGATTATGTTTTCCTGGAATTCTTTCAGGGGTTTTTGTGTTTCCTCTCTAAGGATTTCTACTTGTTTACTTGTGTTTTCCTGTATTTGTCTATGGGAGTTCTTTATGTCTTTCTTGAAGTCCTCTATCATGATCAAATGTGATTTTAAATCTAGATCTTGCTTTTATGGTGTGTTTGAATATTCGGTGTTTGCTTTGGTGGGAGAATTGGGCTCTGATGATGCCATGTATTCTTGGTTTCTGTTGCTTGGGTGCCTGTGCTTGCCTCTTGCCATCAGGTTGTCCCTGGTGTTACCTTGTTCTGCTATTTCTGAAAGTGGCTTGACCGTCCTATAGGCTTGTGTGTCAGGAGTGTTGTAGACCTGTTTTCCTGTTTCTTTCAGCCAGTTATGGGTACAGAGTGTTCTGCTTTCAGCTGTGTAGTCATTCCTATCTTCTGGCTTTCAGCTGTTCCTGTGGGCATTTGTCCTGAGTCCACCATGCAGGACACTTGCAGCAGAAAATTTGGTCTTACCTCTGGTCTCAGGCCTGAAGTTGCTCCTCAGGACTGGGTTTCAACCTACTTACTTGCTGATTTATGGACATTCCTTTTTATAGTTGTTTATACAACTCTATATTTATTGTAGAGCTTTATCACTCTATATTCAATTCTATATTCATTAGCTTATGTCATATATATTCAATATTCACTTAGTTGTTTCAAAATATGTAATATTTTAATATTTCTTGTTCTCTATACCCCAAGATAATGCTTTCTTTGATATAATATCATATGTGGTACTTTTGTATTTACTTAAAATCATTAAAATTCTGTTCATTCAAGCATTATTATGCTGATTTAAAATTCCAAATATAGATTTTCTTTCAAATCTTTGGAAAATTACTTTATTCTATTCTTCCTCTACATATCAATTAGGATAACAACTTGTATGTCTTAGCATTTCTATTTTAAATATGACATTCTGCTTTCCTTTGTTGCAACTATATTTTGTCTTTGAAGCATGGAATTTTCATTATGGAGTATTTTACTTGTTATGTTATACAAGAAACGAAACTTGTGAATTTTGTATGTTTGTGCTTAATAGGATTTCTTCCAGTTTCACTTGCTTTCCTACAATAATGTGACTTAATTCTTCTCATTATTAAAATATAATTGACTATATGTATATATAAATGTGTATATATATATATTATATAATGTAATGTTGATAAAAGAATAAATTGTGAAAAGGTTAACTAAAGCTAAAAACATATTTTTTCTATTTTTATTATTTTCATTGTAAAAACATATAAGCACAAGTTTGGTCATTTTCAAGTTTGTAGTACATTCTTGTTAATCATATTCACAATATTATAAAATAAATATCAGGAATTCAGCCATCAAATCTAAACAAAATATTTTATCTCACAGTATTTGGAATGTACTTCAGTTGGTACAATGCTTGTTGAGGATATTAAAAGTCTTGATATAGTCCTAACCACTGTATAAAACTAACCCTGTTGGCATATGCTTAAAATTCCAAAATTAAGGAGAGGCAGGAAAATTTGAAAGCTGAGGATCATCACTGCCCCTACAATGTAAGATCAGTACCAGTGTGGACTACATAATAACACACACACACACACACACACACACACACACACACGCACACACACACAAATGACATGATTATGCCAAGAGTTTTATATACATATAACAAGGAATACACTTTTGAAACAGGGTGATACTCTAAAGGATTTCTCATGGCATACTTTAAAACAGACAACTTTTGGAGTTGTTTATGGTTCCTTGACTTCCACTGTTCAGCTGTAGGCTTGCCCTAATGTCCTGCAGAGCCTTATGGGAAAACCAAGAGAATCATACTTCCCCATGGAAGCCTAAAGGGCCCTCAAAGAACAACCACCCACCTTGGAGCACTGCTGCTACCAATCCCCTTGGTAGCAGAAGTCAGGTCCCATGACCTCCATTGCGGAGGTCAGGGCTCCTTTTGCCTTTCTGAGGAGCCCTGCTGGCATCAGAAAGAAAGAGAGAAAGAAAGAAAGAAAGAAAGAAAGAAAGAAAGAAAGAAAGAAAGAAAGATAGAAAGGAAGGAAGGAAGAAAGGAAGAAAGAAAGAAAGAAAGAAAGAAAGAAAGAAAGAAAGAAAGAAAGAGAAAGAAAGAAAGGAAGGAAGGAAGGAAGAAAGAAAGAAAGAAAGAAAATTAAAAACTACAAGGGAACTTTAACCAAGCAAGTGAAAGATCTGTACGATAAGAACTTCAAGAAAGAACTTGAAGAAAGAAATTGAAGATGTCAGAAGATGGAAAGATCTCCCATGCTCATGGATTGGCAGGATTAATATAGTAAAAATGGCCATTTTACGAAAAGTGATCTACAGATTCAATGCAATCTCCCATCAAAATTCCAACCCAATTCTTCAAAGAGTTTGACAGAACAATGTGCAAATTCATCTGGAATAACAAAAAACCCAGGAGAGCTAAAACTGTCCTCAACAATAAAAAGACTTCAGGGGGAATCATTATCCCTGAACTCAAGCAGTATTACAGAGCAATAGTGATAAAACCTGTATGGTATTGGTACAGAGACAGACAGATAGACCAGTGGAATAGAACTGAAGACCCAGAAATGAACCCACACACCTATGGTCACTTGATTTTTGACAAAGGAGCCAACACCATCCAATGGAAAAAAGATAGCATTTTCAGCAAATGGTGCTGGTTCAACTGGAGGTCAGCATGTAGAAGAATGCAGATTGATCCATGCTTATCACCCTGTACAAAGCTTAAGTCCAAGTGGATCAAGGACCTCCACATCAAACCAGATACACTCAAACTAATAGAAGAAAGAGTGGGGAAGAATCTCAAACACATTGCCACTGGAGAAAATTTCCTGAACAAAACACCAATGGCTTGTGCTCTAAGATCAAGAATCGACAAATGGGATCTCATAAAACTGCAAAGCTTCTGTAAGGCAAAGGACACTGTGGTTAGGACAAAACGGCAACCAACAGATTGGGAAAAGATCTTTACAAATCCTACAACTGATAGAGGGGTTATATCAAAAATATACAAAGAACTCATGAAGTTAGACTGTAGGGAGACAAATAATCCTATTAAAAAATGGGGTTCAGAGCTAAACAGAGAATTCATAGCTGAGGAATGCCGAATGGCTGAGAAACACCTAAAGAAATGTTCAACATCTTTAGTCATAAAGGAAATGTAAATCAAAACAACCCTGAGATTCTACCTCACACCAGTCAGAATGGCTAAGATCAAAAACTCAGGTGACAGCAGATGCTGGATGTGAAGAAACAGCAACACTCTTCCCATTGTTGGTGGGATTGCAGACTGGTACAACCATTCTGGAAATCAGTCTGGAGGTTCCTCAGAAAATTGGACATTGAACTATCTGAGGACCCAGCTATCTATACCTCTCTTGGGCATATACCCAAAAGATGCTCCAACATATAGCAAAGACGCGTGCTCCACTATGTTCATAGCAGTCTTATTTATAATAGCCAGAAGCTGGAAAGAACCCAGATGCCCTTCAACAGAGGAATGAATACAGAAAATGTGGTATATCTACACAATGGAATACTACTCAGCTATCGAAAACATTGACTTTATGAAATCATAGGCAAATGAATGGAATTCAAAAATATCATCCTGAGTGAGGTAACCCAATCACAGAAAAACACACATGGTATGCACTAATTGGTAGGTGGATGCTTGAATAACTCTAGATGCACAGAACACATGAAACTCAAGAAGAATGACCAAAATGTGAATGCTTAACTCCTTCTTTAAAAGGGAAACAAGAATACCCTTGGGAGGGAATAGTGAGGCAAAGTTTAGAACAGAATCTGAAGGAACACCCATTCAGAGCCTGCCCCACATGTGGCCCATATATATACAGCCACCAAACTCGATAAGATAGATGAAGCAAAGAAGTGTAGGCTGACAGGAACCAGATGTAGATCTCTCCTGAGAGACACAGCCAGAATATGGCAAATACATAGGCAAATGCCAGCAGCAAACCACTGAACTGAGAACGGGACCCCTGCTGAAGGAATCAGAGAAAGGACTGAAAGAGCTTGAAGGGGCTCAAGACCCCATATGAACAACAATGCCAACCAACCAGAGTTTCCAGAGACTAAGCCACTACCCAAAGACTATACATGGACTGACCCTGGGCTCCAACCTCATAGGTAGCAATGAATAGCCTAGTAAGATCACCAGTGGAAGGGAAAGCCCTTGGTCCTGCCAAGACTGAACCCCCAGTGAACGTGATTGTTGGGGGGAGGGTGTTGATGGTGGTAGGATTGGCATGTGAACACCCATATATAAGGGGAGGGGTAGGGGGTAAGGGGATGTTGGCCCTGAAACCGGGAAAGAGATTAACAATTGAAATGTAAATAAGAAATACCCAAGTTAATAAATATGGAGAAAAAAACTGCAATGGAACAAGTTCAAGTAACATATAAAAGCAGACATATCCGAATTACACCTGACTTCTCAACAGAGAACTTAAAAGCTAGAAGGACCTGAGCAAATGTTGCAGACCCTAGGAAACCAGACTATTTATACAAAGCAACATTTTTCAATCACCATAGACGGAGAAACCAAGATATTACATAACAAAACCAAATGTAATCAACATCTTTACAATAACCCAGGCCTACAGAGGAAACTAGGAGGAAAACTCCAACCTAATGAGGCTAAATACACTAAAAAAAAACCCACAAGAAATAGTTTCATACTATTAAAACCAAAAGAACACACACACACACATGCACACACACACACACACACACACACACACAAACACAAAACACCACCACCACCACCTCCAAACTACCAACATCAAAATAGCAAGAATTAACAATCATTGATCATTTATAGCTCTCAACTTTAATGGACTCAATTCCCCAATATGATGCAAGCTTTAGAATGGATGTGTAAATAGAATCCATCTCCTGCCGTATACAAGAAATATATCTCAGTGACAAAGAGACATTATCAGAGAGTAAAGGGCTAGGAAAAGTTTTCCCAAGCAAATGGACTTAAGAATCAAGCCAGAGTAGCTATTCCAATGTCTAATAAAATAGATTTTCAACCAAAGGTAATCAAAGAGATGGGAAGGACACTTCATACTCATCATAGGAGAAATCCACCAAGAAGGTTTCTCAACTCTAAATTCATATGTTCCAAATGCAAGGGAACCTACATTTGTAAAGGAAACAATACTAAAGTTTAAATCATTCATTAAACACCACACATTAATAGTAGAAGCTTTGAGCATGCCCCTCTCACCAATGGACAGGTAAGTGAGACAGAAATTAAACAGAGAAATAGTGAAAATAACAGAGGTTATGATTCAAATGGACCTAACATATATCTGTAGAACCTTTCACATTTCACAGAACCTTCTCCAAAACTGACCATATAACCAATCACAAAGGAAGCCTTAACAGATAGATACAAGATTAAAATAATTCCGTACATCTTGTCATATCACCATGGATTAAAGCTGGACATCAACAACAAGAGAAAGCCTACAACCCTAAAAGGTGGTGGTTCCTGCTGTATTGTAGGCTACCCTTGTACTAGAAACACCAGGTAAGACATGACCCATTGCCCATTAATATCCCTTAAACCCCACACAACAGTCCCCCAAAGCACCCCTCTCCTCTACTCCATTTCCCATATCCAAGCCACAACTATGCAGAAAATTGTCACTCTATCAAATGCCATGCCAGTATTAGAAACCTGAGGAACCTCAAAGTCCACACCAATATCCAAAATCCCAGGGGCCATACCAGTTCCCAGAAATACATAGGCAACAGAAGCTCCCAAAATCTTAGAGGTCATTCAGTCCACCAAAACCTGAGTAAGGACACATTATGGACATAAATACTAGCTGGACACCAGAACATGATGCAACTCAAACAAGAAAACAAGAGAGGAAAACAGAAAGCAAGGGAAATAACATCTAAAAAGCATTTATCCAACAAAGACAAATGCAGAAAATGGCAACTAAAGTTAAAATAATCATAAATCCAGTGACTAGAATCAAAAGTAAGAACATAATCAATAATAACCAGGACAATTTAGATGGCATATCCTTCTACAGCAAGCCCTGGGTATTCCAACACAGCTGAGGCACAAGGAAATTACCATAAATCCAATCTTATGAAGATGTTAGAGGCCCTTTAAAAGAAATGAACAAATTCCTTTTAAAAATCCAGGAAAACAAAAAACAAGTGGAGGAACTGAATAAAATTGTTCACGATCCGAAAATGGAAATACAAGAAAAAAAAAAACAGCAAAAACAAAACACCCAAAAACCAAACCAAACAAACCCTGAGGAAATCCTGGAGAAGCAAAATCTAGTTAAGCATCAACCATAGAATACAAGAGATGGAAGAATCTCAACCATAAAGAAGATAAAAAAAGAAGAAATTGATACAGTGGTTAAAGAAAATTTTAACATTAAAAAGTTTCTGACAGAAAATACCCAGGAAATTAGGGACACCATAAAAAGAACAAATCTAAGAACAATACAAATGAATAGAAGAAAAGTAAGTTTTTCAGTTAAAGGTCCAGAAAATATTTTCAACAAATTTATAGAAGAAAATTTTCCTAACCTAAAGGAGATGCCTATAAAGGTACAAGAAGCTTACAGAATACCAATAGATTGAACCAGAAAAAGTAAGTCCCCTTTCCAATACTAATCAAAATACTAAACATGCAGTACAGAAAAAAAATACTTAAAGCTGCAAAGGAAATGGGCTAAGTAACATACACAGACAGACCTGAATTCTCAACAGAATTCTCAGCTGAGACCATACAAGCCAGACAGGCCTGAACTATAAGATACCTCATATGCCAGCCTATACTATTGTACACAGCCAAACTTTCAATTACAATAGATGGAGAAAACAAGATATCCCATTACAGAGTCAAATGTAAACAGTATCTATCTTCAAATCCAGTTCTACAGAAAGTGCTAGGGGGGAAAGTACAACTTAAGGAGGTTAACTAAATCTATGAAAACAGAAAATAATAATCTTACAACATAAAATCAAAAGAAGGGACACACAGGAAACACACTACCACCATTATCACAACCACCACCAACATAATAGGAAGTAACAATCACTGCCCATTAATATATCAATGTCAATGGACTCAGTTCCACAATTAAAACAAATAACACAGGCCAACAGTATGGATTCAAAAACAGGATCCATCCTTCTGCTGCATATAAGAAGAACACTTCAACATCAAAATAAACATTACTTTAGAGTAAAGGGTCAGAAAAAAGACTTTCCAAGGAAATGGACCTAAGAAGAAAGCTGGTGTAACAATTCTAATATCTCACAAAATAGACTTCCAACTAAAATTAATCAAAAGAGATGGGAAAAGACACTTCATATTTAAAGGAAAAATCCGCCAAGAAGTCCTCTTAATTCTGAACATCTATGCCTCAAACACAAGGGCACGCATATTTGTAAAGGAAACATTACTAAAGTTTAAATTACATATTGAATCGCACACAGTAGTACTGGGAGACTGCAACACCCCAATCTCATCAAATGACAGGATATCCAGATGGAAACTAAACAGAGAGATAATGAAACTAATCAATGTTATAACTCAAATGGACATAGCAAATATCTACAGAACATTTCAGCCAAACACAAAAGAATATACATTCTTCTCAGCACCTCAAGGAACCTTTTCCAAAATTGAGCACATGCTTGGACACAAAGAAAATCTCAGATACTTACACCGAACCAATGGACAGAAGCCAGGGACCCCTGAAGTTGAATTAGGGAAAATCTGGAGGGAACTGAGGAGGAGGGCCACCCTACAGGAAGACCAGTAGTTCAATTAACCTGGGTCCCTGATATCTCTCAGACACTGAGTCACCAACCATGAAGCATTCACCAGCTGATATGAGTCCCCTGACACATATACAGCAGAGAACTGCGTACTCTGGCCTCAGTGAGAGAAGAATCACCTGACCCTCAAGAGATTTGAAGCCCCAGGGAATGGGCAGGTCTGGTGGGGTGGGTTTAGTGGTGTGGGGACATCCTCTTAGAGACAGCCTAGGAGGTATAGGATGAGGAGCAGTTGGGGGGGTGTACCAGGAGGAGGGTAGTGGCTGGACTGTAAAAAAAGATTAAAGAAAAGTAATAAAAGAAGAAAAAAGAAAAAATCTCAAGAGAATCTAGAAAATCAAAATAACTTTCTGTATCTTATCACCATTACAGATTAAACTAGATTTCAAAAACATTAGAGATGACAGAAAGCCTACATACTCATGGGAACTAAACAATTCTACTGAATGACCACTGTGTCAAGGCAGAAATAAGAAAGAAATAAAATACTTTCTAGAATTCAATGTAAAAAAAAGCTACAACATGAAAGCAGTGCTAAAAGGAAAGTTATAGCACTCAATTCCTTCAAAAAATTAGAAAATTACAGATAAATATCCTTACGAACATTGGTACAAAAGACTCAATAAGATATTCACAACCAGAATTCAAGGACATAGCAAATAGATTATACAACATGATCAAGTAGGCTTCATTCTATCATCATATCATCATTCATTCATCATATATAAGGATGGTTCAACATATGAATATCTGTTAATGCAATCCACCATATAAAAAACAAACTGAAGGGAAAATACATTATCATCTCATTAGGTGCTGAAAATATGCAACACTCCTTAATGATGAGACTTGGAGATGTCAAAGATACAAGGCCTATACCTGAATAATAATAAAGGGAACATACAGTCAGCCAATGCCAACATCAAATTATGTAGAGAGAAACTTTAAGCAACCTCACTAAAATCAGGGACAAGACAAGGTTGTTCACCCTCTCCATATCTATTCAATATCGTACTTGAAGTTCTAGCTGAAGCAGTAATACCATTGAGGGAGATCAGGTGGTTACAAATAGGAAAGGGAGAGGCCAAAGTATCCCTATTTGCAAATGACATGGTATTATACATAAGGGGGTCAAAAATTCTACCAGGAAACTCCTGCAGCTGACAAACACCTTCAGTGAAGTGGCTGGTGCAAAATTAACTAAAGAAGAAAGAAAGAAAAAAGGTTATTATGCCTTCTATATACAAACAGGCTGAGAAAGAAATCAGGGAAACAACACCCTCCCTAATGGCCACAAATAACATAAGATACCTTGATGTAACTGTAACCAAGCAAGTGAAAGATCTATCTGACAAGGACTTCAAGATTATGAGGAAAGAAATTGAAGAAGATACCTGAATATGGAACGATCTCTGTTGCTGAATTTGATTAATCTGTTCTAATCCTCCCAGTGGTGTTAGCAAGAGTTCCTCACTACCTGCCATAATGAAAATGCTGTCTTTTTTTCCACTGGAGCCTACAAATTTTAATGTCCTGCCTCTGTCTTCCTGCCCAGTGATTGGCCACCACCAACTTTAATTTACCAATTTGAACAGCCTGGTGGCAGTGACCCTCAGCATCTCACATACAGGATTCTCATACAATTTGAGAACCCATAATATAAACACCAAAGCAAATCGACAGCTTATCTCCTGTGCTCATGGACCAGTAGGATTAACCTAAAAAATGGCCACTTTACCAAAAGAAATCTAAAGGTTCTCCCCAATCCCCATCTAAATTACAGTCCATTTCTTTACAGACCTTGAACAGACAACACTCAACTTCATATGAAAACCAAAAACCTGAGGAAGTTTTAAAATCCTGTATAATAAAAGAACTTCCAGAGGATTGCTATCCCTGATTTCAGGCTCTACTATAGAACTGTACTAATAAAAATACACATGATATTGGCAGAAAAATAGATAATTGGATAAATGAAATTGAACTGAAGACCCAAGCATAAATCCACACACCTATGGACACCTGTTTTTTTGACAAAGGAGTAAAAATTATACAATGGGAAAAAAGGCAACTTCAAGGACTGGCAACGGTATAATTGGATGTCTACATGTAGAAGAATGCAAATAAATTCATATCTATCACCATGCACTAAGCTCAAGTCCAAGTATATCAAAGACCTCAACATAAGTCCTGATGCACTGAACCTGACAGAAGCAGAAGTGGGGAATACTCTTGAACACATTGGCACAGAAGACAACTTCCTGATCAGAACCTCAATAGCATAGACACTAAGATTGACAATTAATAAATGAGACCTTATGAAACTAAAAAGCTTCTGTAAGAAAAATGACACTGCCATTAGGGCAAATCATCAGCCTTCATCTTCCCCAATGCCACATCTGGCAGAGAGCTAATTTCCAAACTACATAAAGAACTCAAGAAAATGGACATACAAAAAAATACCCCTAATAATCTAATTAAAAATGTGGTACCGATCTAAGCAGAATTCTCAACAGAGGAATCTCAAATGACTGAGATGCAAAGAAATGTTCAACATCCTTAGCCATTAGGGGAATGCAAATTAAAATGACTCCCTCTTATACCTGTCAAAATGACTAAGATCAAAAAACAAGTGACAGCTCATGCTGGCAAGGATGTAGACTAAGGGAAACAATCCTACATTGCTGATGGGAGTACAAACTTGTACTGTCACTCTGGAAATCAATATGTTGATTTTCATTGATCTACCTCAAGATTATACCATTCCTGGACATGTAACCAAAAGACACAACATCTTACTACAAGGACACCTGCTCATTTATGTTCACAGCAGCTTTATGTGTAATAGCCAAAAATAGGAACAACCTAGAGGTTCCTCAATTGAAGAATGGACAAAGAAAATGGCATACATTTATGCAGTGGAATATTACTCAGCTGTTTAAAACAACATCATGAAATTTACAGGCAAATGGGTGGAATTAGAAAAAATTCATCTCAAGTGAGGTAACCCAGACCCCAAAACATCCAAACATGATATGTACTTACTTGTGAGTGTATATAGCCATAAAGGAAAGGATAACAATGTTACAATTCACAGATCCAGAGAAGCTAAATATCACAGAAGGTTTAAGAAGGAACATACCAATCATCCAGGGAAGAACAAATAAAATATACATTGTGGGTGGAAGTCCAGTAGGAACAGGAGGTATCAGGTTTATCAGGTTGGGAAAGCATGGAGGAGAGACAACTGGAATTTGGGGGTGGCATCTCAGACTTGAGCTAGAAACTTAGTGCAATGGAAATTTCCAGAAATCTACGAGTGTGACCATAGCTAAGATTCCTAGCAATGGGGAGAGCCTGAACTGGCCATCTCCTTTAGTCAGGCAAGAATCCCAGTAGAGGAATTGTGACATGAACACAGTCACATAACATACAATTTTGCCATGCTTTCAAGATGGGTTGGGATAAAGTTGTTCCAAAAATTGTGGTAGTGGCCCACCAATGACTGTTCCAACCTGAAACTACAAGAGGGAGCCCAGCCCTGACCCTTCATAAAAGGCCATGATCTAGAGCCTAGATAGCCCAGAAACCTAGAATTGAACCAAATGAATATGACCTTAAAATGAAAGTCAATGAAATGATGTCTAATGATATTCTGCTACATTTATAGATTGGTGCCTAACCTAAACATCAGAGAGGCTTTATTCAGCAACCGGAGGAAACAGATGCAGAGACCCACAGACAAACTGTAGGAGAAGTTCTGAGAATCCTGTGGACAGGGGTAGAAGGGATTGTAGGAGCCAAGAAGTCAAGGAAACCACATGATAACCCACAGATTCAAGTAACTGTGGCTCATAAGGGCTCACAAAGACTGAACTGATGTCCACAGAGCCTGCATGGGACTGATGTAGGCCCTTCGCATGTAATTACAATTTTGTAGTTTGTTCTAGTGGAACTGCTAACAGTGTGCACAGGCGCTGTCTCTGACTCCTTTGGGACCCTTTGCCTCTTACTGGGTTGCCTTGTCTAGCCTTAAGATGAGGGGAGGTACCTAGTATTACTGCAATTTGATATGCCAAGTTTGTTTGATATACATGGGAGGCCTGCCCTTTTCTGAATAGAAATTGAGGAAGAGTGGGGTGGGGGCAAGTATAAAAAGAAGGTGGGGTGGAGGGACTGGGAAGAAAGAAGGGATGGAAAACTGTAATTGGGATGTTAAAAAATAATAAAAAAATAGAATAATAAATCAATAAAATTAATATTATAAACAGTTCATAAATATTCTAATATATGTAAATGAACAATACAGTATCTCATAGAAACAACGTCACCATTTGCTTCTAGAAAAATAAGGCAGATTCTGTGTTGGATAGATTTTAATTTTATTTTTTTACATTCTTTTATTTATTTATTTTCTTTACATTCTGATTGCAGCCTACTTCTCCTCTCAGTCCCTCCTCTACCACCCTTCCCTTTTCCCTCTGAAAAGGGGGAACAGCTTTCCTCAGGGTACCAACCCTCCCTGGTACCTCAAGCCACTAGGCACATCCTCTCCCACTGAAGCTAGACAAGGTAGCCCAAGCAGGGGAGCAGGATCCACAGGCAGGCCACAGAGTCTGGGTAAACCCCTGCTCCAGTTGTTGGGGGACCCCCATAAAAACCAAACTGCACAACTGTTACATATGTGTAGGAACCCTAGGTTCAGCCCTCGAATGCTCTTTGGTAGGTAGTTCAGTGTCTGGGAACCCCCAAGGGTCCAGGTTATTTGACACTGTTGGACTTCTTGTGGAGTCCTTATCCTCTCCTGATTCCTCAATCCTTCCTCGAACTTCCACAAAACCTCCAGAGCTTGGTCTAATGCTTGGCTGGTGTCTCTGCATCTGTTTTGGTCAGCTGCTATGCAGAGCCTCTCAGAAGACAGTTATGTTAGGCTCCTGTCTATCAATCCAGACTGGCAGATTAAAACATAGCCTGAGTCTCCAAGGTAGTTGAAGGAGGAAGGCAGGCCTAAAATGTGTCTGTATTTACCCCCAAGGACAACACAGCACATTGTTCCTCCATATTGGCAGGAATTGTTACTGCATTCATTTATGCCCATCTCACTCAGGATACCTGTGAATCTAGGCCAGCAGTGACAAATATAGCTGTCAACAGTGTTTCTGGCCAAAACAATTCTATGCACAAGGGTTTTCCATAAGACAATTATTATTCAAACAGCCAATAATTTGGACAAAGACCGTGAAGATCTAAAACTCTCTGGATTCTCCAGTCCCTACTTAGAAATTGCCACTTGGGTGAATACCCTAGGAGAAAAGGGCCAGTGTTCTCCTGGATACAGTGTGCTGACCAGTGAAACTGCCACAATTCCTGTGGAAGGAATACCTGACCACATGTAGGCACCTGCCATAAAGTCCCTGAGCACCCTACCTATATCTGCCCTGTTGGATATGATAAAAAATTCTATGAGACAGATCATGAGTGTGCTTCCAGCCCTTGCCAACATGGATCTTTGTGCCAGGATAAAATTAATGGCTACTTCTGTTCTGTGTGCCTGGATACCAAGGCAGGCATTGTGACTTCTGGTGTGAACTGTGAGTTGGAAGTTGATGAATGTGGATCCCAGCTATGTCTACAGGGTGCCACAAATCAGGATGCTCTTGGGGCTTACTTCTCTAACTATGCACCTGGATTCCTTGGAGATCCCTGTTAATTCAACTTTGATGAATGTGCCAGTCAGTCGCACCTCCATGAAGGTCTATGTGTGGATGCAGAAAATGACTACTACTGTGGCTACATGGTTAGTGGATTTTTAGGGACATATTGTGAGACTTTGATACTTCTTTCAATTTGATTCTAACTTCTATGTGGTATATAATTTTTAGAGCATATGATCTGAAATGAGTACAGAAATTAATGAGTGTTCATTTTAGAACAAAATTATTTGTTACAGCTATAATTCTTTTATAAAATAGTGTGAGAAATCAAATAATTAAATCTATTTAAAATTATAAAATGCAAATATCATGTTATAGAAGAGCATTGTTTGATGTGTGAGAATATATTATCAAATGCTTCAAAAAGTAACAATCATAGCTTACGTTTCTATATGACAAATCATAGAAGAACTGACCTTATATTTTAGGTCCAAATGAACGTTCTTGGTTTTTGTATAGAATGTTTTTATTGAATATCAATTGAAAAAAGGGTGGAAAAATTAACAGACAATGACTAGAATATACTAGTTATAAGGGCTGTTTGTATTACACTACAAAACCTCACTTATGATCATACAGTGGGACTAAATGCATTGTCAATCAGTGACAAGTAAAAGCTTTTAAGCACAAAATGGCCTTCCTTGACAGTGAGTGTTTCCACTTGTGATTGCACCGACTCTTACATATTTGTGAGATAACTCAATTTAAAATTGTAGATTTGGACAGAATACTGAGCTCATAGAACTAAATACTTGGATGAGATTGTTTTCATGATTTATCCTCAACAGTTAGAATGACTCAAAATATACAAAAGGAGACAAAAATGAATGCAAATAACATGACCAATCAAAGTTATGCATAAAATGAACCTAAAGAATTACAAAAGGCAGGAAGGAAGAAAGCAAAATAGGGTGAGAGGAATGGAAGTAGGGAGAAAGGCAAGAAGAAAGGAGGGATGGAAGAAAGGAAAGAAGGGAGGGAAAGAGGGAGGGATGGAAGTGGGAGGCAGTCTTTGTCAATGTCTGATTTGACTCTGCAAGATGGAACCCATACCTAACACTTCTCACTTTGGCGAGAATTTATGAGCATAATTTCTGATAGTACTAGAACACATAGCATCATAGCATATGCCGTGATTTTCTGTCCCTTACAATCTTTATGACCCCTATTCAACAAGATTTCCAGAGTCTTAGGTGAGAACATGTTTTAAGGATGTATCCACAGCATTTGGATAATGTCAATAGAAATAGAAGTTAAGTCAATATGTGAAAAAATGACAAAAATATCATACAATAAAATTATAATCAATAGGGCCCTTTTTGTGATCACCCCATAGCCTCAGTAATGGTGTCAGGTCTTAGGGCCTCCTCTTGAGCTGGATCCCAATTTGGGCCTGTTGCTGGACCTTCTTTTCCTCAGGTACTTCTCCATTTCCATACCTGCACTTCTTTCAGATCGAAAGAATTGTGGGTCAGAGCTTTGGCTGTGGGATAGCAACCCCATCCCTCACTTGATGCCCTGTCTTTCTGCTGGAGGTGGGCTCAACAAGTTCCCTCTCCCTACTGTAGGGCATTTCATCTAACCCCCGCATGCCCCCACCACACACACACCTTGAAGTCCTGAGAGTTTCTCAACTACCAGGTCTCTGGTACATTCTGGAGGGTCCTCCCAACCTCCTTCCTCCCAAGGTCACCTGTTTCCATTCTTTCTCCTGGCTTGTAGGTCTCCAGGCCTTTTCCCCCACCTAATACCAGATCATCCCTCCCCTGTCCCTTCATCCCTCCCTCTTTGTGGTTGCTTTCTTCTCCCTCCCATGTGGGACGGAGGCATCCTCATTTGGGCCCTTCAGCTTGTTGACTTTTTGAGTTCTGTGGACTGTGTCTTCGCTATACTCCACTTTTTTTTTTCTTTTTTGCTAATAGCCACTTACTAATGAAAACATGCTGTGCATGTTCTTTTGGGTCTGAGTTATCTCACTTAGGATGATATTTTCTTTTTCCATCCATTTGCCTGCAAATGATGATGTCCTCATTCTTAATAACTGAGTAGTATTCCACTGGGTAAATGAACCACATTTTCTTTCTTTTCTTTTTTTTATTAACTTGAGTATTTCTTATATACATTTCAAGTGTTATTCCCTTTCCCGGTTTCTGAGCAGACATCCCCATAATCCCTCCCCCTCCCCTTCTTTATGGGTGTTCCCTCCCCATCCTCCCCCCATTGCCGCCCTCCCCCCAATAATCTAGTTCACTGGGGGTTCAGTCTTAGCAGGACCCAGGGCTTCCCCTTCCACTGGTGCTCTTACTAGAATATTCATTGCTACCTATGAGGTCAGAGCCCAGGGTCAGTCCATGTATAGTTTTTAGGTAGTGGCTTAGTCCCTGGAAGCTCTGGTTGCTTGGCATTGTACATAGGGATTCTCGAGACCCTTCAAGCTCTTCCAGTTCTTTCTCTGATTCCTTCAACGGAGGTCCTATTCTCAGTTTAGTGGTTTGCTGCTGGCATTCGCCTCTGTATTTGGTGTATTCTGACTGTGTCTCTCAGGAGCGATCTACATCCGGCTCCTGTCTGCCTGCACTTCTTTGCTTCATCCATCTTATCTAATTGGGTGGCTGTATATGTATGGGCCACATGTGGGGCAGGTTCTGAATGGGTGTTCCTTCTGTGTCTGTTTTAATCTTTGCCTCTCTATTCCCTGCCAAGGGTATTCTTGTTCCCCTTTTTAAAGAAGGAGTGAAGCATTCACATTTTGATCATCTGTCTTGAGTTTCATTTATTCTAGGCATCTAGGGTAATTCAAGAATTTGGGCTAATAGCCACTTATCAATGAGTGCATACCATGTGTGTTTTTCTGTGATTGGGTTACCTCACTCAGGATGATATTTTCCAGTTCCGACCATTTGCCTACGAATTTCATAAAGTCATTGTTTTTGATAGCTGAGTAGTATTCCATTGTGTAGATGTACCACATTTTCTGTATTCATTCCTCTGTTGAAGGGCATCTGGGTTCTTTCCAGCTTATGGCTATTATAAATAAGGCTGCGATGAACATAGAGGAGCACGTGTCTTTTTTATATATTGGGGCATCTTTTGGGTATATGCCCAAGAGTGGTATAGCTGGATCCTCAGGCAGTTCAATGTCCAATTTTCTGAGGAACCTCCAGACTGATTTCCAGAATGGTTGTACCAGTATGCAATCCCACCAACAATGGAGGAGTGTTCCTCTTTCTCCACATCCTCGCCAGCATCTGCTGTCACCTGAGTTTTTGATCTTAGCCATTCTCACTGGTGTGAGGTGAAATCTCAGGGTTGTTTTGATTTGCATTTCCCTTATGACTAAAGATGTTGAACATTTCTTTAGGTGTTTCTCAGCCATTCGGCATTCCTCAGCTGTGAATTCTTTGTTTAGCTCTGAACCCCATTTTTAATAGGGTTATTTGCCTCCCGGCGGTCTAACTTCTTGAGTTCTTTGTATATTTTGGATATAAGGCCTCTATCTGTTGTAGGATTGGTAAAGATCTTTTCCCAATCTGTTGGTTGCTATTTTGTCCTCACCACAGTGTCCTTTGCCTTACAGAAGCTTTGTACTTTTATGAGATCCCATTTGTCGATTCTTGATCTTAGAGCATAAGCCATTGGTGTTTTGTTCAGGAAATTTTTTCCAGTGCCCATGTGTTCCAGATGCTTCCCTAGTTTTTCTTCTATTAGTTTGAGTGTATCTGGTTTGATGTGGAGGTCCTTGATCCACTTGGACTTAAGCTTTGTACAGGGTGATATGCATGGATCGAACTGCATTCTTCTACATGCTGACCTCCAGTTGAAACAGCACCATTTGCTGAAAATGCTTTCTTTTTTCCATTGGATGGTTTTGGCTCCTTCATCAAAAATCAAGTGACCATAGGTGTGTGGGTTCATTTCTGGGTCTTCAATTCTGTTCCATTCGTCTATCTGTCTGAATCTGTACCAATACCATGCAGTTTTTATCACTATTGCTCTGTAATACTGCTTGAGTTCAGGGATAGTGATTCCCCCTGAAGTTCTTTTATTGTTGAGGATAGTTTTAGCTATCCTGGGTTTTTTATTATTCCAGATGAATTTGCAAATTGTTCTGTCTAACTCTTTGAAGAATTGGATTGGTATTTTGATGGGGATTGCATTGAATCTGTAGATTGCTTTTGGTAAAATGGCCATTTTTACTATATAAATCCTGCGAATCCATGAGCATGGGAGATCTTTCCAGCTTCTGAGGTCTTCTTCAATTTCTTTCTTCAGGGTCTTGAAGTTCTTATTGTACAAATCTTTTACTTGCTTGGTTAAAGTCACACCGAGGTACTTTATATTGTTTGGGTCTATTATGAAGGGTGTCGTTTCCCTAATTTCTTTCTCGGCTTGTTTCTCTTTTGTGTAGAGGAAGGCTACTGATTTATTTGAGTTAATTTTATACCCAGCCACTTTGCTGAAGTTGTTTATTAGCTTTAGTAGTTCTCTGGTGGAACTTTTGGGATCACTTAAATATACTATCATATCATCTGGAAATAGTGATATTTTGACTTCTTCTTTTCCGATCTGTATCCCCTTGACATCCTTTTGTTGTCTGATTGCTCTGGCTAGAACTTCAAGAACTATATTGAATAAGTAGGGAGAGAGTGGGCAGCCTTGTCTAGTCCCTGATTTTAGTGGGATTGCTTCAAGTTTCTCTCCATTTAGTTTAATGTTAGCAACTGGTTTGCTGTATATGGCTTTTACTATGTTTAGGAATGGGCCTTGAATTCCTATTCTTTCCAGGACTTTTATCATGAAGGGGTGTTGAATTTTGTCAAATGCTTTCTCAGCATCTAATGAAATGATCATGTGGTTTTGTTCTTTCAGTTTGTTTATATAATGGATCACGTTGATGGTTTTCTGTATATTAAACCATCCCTGCATGCCTGGGATGAAGCCTACTTGATCATGGTGGATGATTGTTTTGATGTGCTCTTGGATTCAGTTTGCCAGAATTTTATTGAGTATTTTTGCGTCGATATTCATAAGGGAAATTGGTCTGAAGTTCTCTTTCTTTGTTGGGTCTTTGTGTGGTTTAGGTATAAGAGAAATTGTGGCTTCATAGAAGGAATTCAATAGTGCTCCATCTGTTTCAATTTTGTGGAATAGTTTGGATAATATTGGTATGAGGTCTTCTGTGAATGTCTGATAGAATGCTGCACTAAACCCGTCTGGACCTGGGCTTTTTTTGGTTGGGAGACCTTTAATGATTGCTTCTATTTCCTTAGGAGTTATGGGGTTGTTTAACTGGTTTATCTGTTCCTGATTTAACTTTGGAACTGGGTATCTGTCTAGGAAATTGTCCATTTCCTGCAGATTTTCAAGTTTTGTTGAATATAGGCTTTTGTAGTAAGATCTGATGATTTTTTGAATTTCCTCTGAATCTGTAGTTATGTCTCCCTTTTCATTTCTGATTTTGTTAATTTGGACACACTCTCTGTGTCCTCTCGTTAGTCTGGTTAAGGGTTTATCTATCTTGTGGATTTTCTCAAAGAACCAACTTTTGGTTCTGTTGATTTTTTCTATGGTCCTTTTTGTTTCTACTTGGTTGATTTCAGCTCTGAGTTTGATTATTTCCTGCCTTCTACTCCTCCTGGGTGTATTTGCTTCTTTTTGTTCTAGAGCTTTTAGGTGTGCTGTCAAGCTGCTGACATATGCTCTTTCCTGTTTCTTTCTGCAGGCACTCAGCACTATGAGTTTTCCTCTTAGCATAGCTTTCATTGTGTCCCATAAGTTTGGCTATGTTGTACCTTCATTTTCATTAAATTCTAAAAAGTCTTTAATTTCTTTCTTTATTTCTTCCTTGACCAGGTTATCATTGAGTAGAGCATTGTTCAATTTCCACGTATATGTGGGCATTCTTCCCTTATTGTTATTGAAGACCAGTTTTAGGCCGTGGTGGTCCGATAGCACGCATGGGATTATTTCTATCTTTCTGTACCTGTTGAGTCCCGTTTTTTGACCAATTATATGGTCAATTTTGGAGAAAGTACTGTGAGGAGCTGAGCGAAGGTATATCCTTTCGCTTTAGGATAGAATGTTCTATAAATATCTGTTAAGTCCATTTGGCTCATGACTTCTCTTAGTCTGTCTACGTCTCTGTTTAATTTCTGTTTCCATGATCTGCCCATTGATGACAGTGGGCTGTTTAAATCTCCTACTATTATTGTGTGAGGTGCAATGTTTGTTTTGAGCTTTAGTAAGGTGCCCTTGTATTTGGGGCATAGATATTTAGGATTGAGAGTTCATCTTGGTGGATTTTTCCTTTGATGAATATGAAGTGTCCTTCCTTAGCTTTTTTGATGAATTTTAGTGGAAAATTGATTTCATTTGATATTAGAATTGCTACTCCATCTTGCTTCTTCCGATCATTTGCTTGGAACATTTTTTTCCAGCCTTTCACTCTGAGGTAGTGTCTGTCTTTGTCTCTGAGGTGTGTTTCCTCTAGGCAGCAGAATGCAGGGTTCTCGTTGCTTATCCAGTTTGTTAATCTACGTCTTTTTATTGGGGAGTTGAGGCCATTGACGTTGAGAGATATTATGGAATAGTGATTATTGCTTCCTGTTATATTCATACTTGGATATGAGGTTATGTTTGTGTGCTTTTCTTCTCTTTGTTTTGTTGCCAAGACAATTATTTTCTTGCTTCTCCTAGGGTATAGCTTGCCTCCTTATGTTGGGCTTTACCATTTATTATTCTTTGTAGTGCTGGATTTGTAGAAAGATATTGTGTAAATTTGGTTTTGTCATGGAATATCTTGGTTTCTCCATCTATGTTAATTGAGAGTTTTGCAGGATACAGTAACCTGGGCTGGCACTTGTATTCTCTTAGGGTGTGTATTACATCTGTCCAGGATATTCTGGATTTCCTAGTTTCTGGCGAAAAGTCTGGTGTGATTCTGATAGATCTGACTTCATATGTTACTTGACCTTTTTCCCTTACTGCTTTTAATATTCTTTCTTTATTTTGTGCTTTTGGTGTTTTGACTATTATGTGACGGGAGGTGTTTCTTTTCTGGTCCAATCTATTTGGAGTTCTGTAGGCTTCTTGTATGCCTATGGGTATCTCTTTTTTTAGGTTAGGGAAGTTTACTTTTATGATTTTGTTGAAGATATTTACTGGTCCTTTGAGCTGGGAGACTTCACTCTCTTCTATACCTATTATCCTTAGGTTTGATCTTCTCATTGAGTCCTGGATTTCCTGTATGTTTTGGACCAGTAGCTTTTTCCGCTTTACATTATCTTTGACAGTTGAGTCAATGATTTCTATGGAATCTTCTGCTCCTGAGATTCTCTCTTCCATCTCTTGTATTCTGTTAGTGAAGCTCGTATCTATAGCCCCTTGTCTCTTCTTTTGGTTTTCTATATCCAGGGTTGTTTCCATGTGTTCTTTCTTGGTTGCTTCTATTTCCATTTTTAATTCCTTCAACTGTTTGATTGTGTTTTCCTGGAATTCTTTCAGGGATTTTTGTGACTCCTCTGTATGGGCTTCTACTTGTTTATTTATGTTTTCCTGTGTTTCTCTAAGGGAGTTCTTCACGTCTTTCTTGAAGTCCTCCAGCATCATGATCAAATATGATTTTGAAAATAGATCTTGCATTTCTGGTGTGTTTGAATATTCCGTGTTTGCTTTGGTGGGAGAATTGGGCTCCAATGATGCCATGTAGTCTTGGTTTCTGTTGCTTGGGTTTCAGTGCTTGCCTCTCGCCATCAGATTATCTCTAGTGTTACTTTGTTCTGCTATTTCTGACAGTGGCTAGACTGTCCTATAAGCCTGTGTGTCAGGAGTGCTGTAGACCTGTTTTCCTGTTTTCTTTCAGCCAATTATGGGGACAGAGTGTTCTGCTTTCGGACGTGTAGTTTTTCCTCTCTACAGGTCTTCAGCTGTTCCTGTGGGCCTGTGTCTTGAGTTCACCAGGCAAGTCACTTGCAGCAGAAAAGTTGGTCTTACCTGTGGTCCCGAGGCTCAAGTTTGCTCGTGGGGTGTTGCTTATGAGCTCTCCGTGGCGCCAGCAACCAGGAAGATCTGCGCCACCCTTTCCGGGAGCTTCCGTGCACCAGGGTTCCAGATGCCGTTTGGTGTTTTCCTCTGGAGTCAGAGATGTGTGCAGAGTGCACTCTCTTCTGGTTTCCCAGGCATGTCTGCCTCTCTGAAGGTTTAGCTCTCCCTCCCACGGGATTTGGGTGCAGAGAACTGTTTATCTGGTCGGTCCCTTCTGGTTCTGGCGGTGTCTCAGACCCAGCAAACCTGCTGCTCCTGGGCCCTCCTCTGACCACATTTTCTGTATTCATTCTTCTGTCTTGGGACATCTGGGTTGTTTTCAGCTTCTGGCTATCACAAATAAAACTGTTATGAACATAGTGGAACATGTGCCCTTTTGGCATGGTGGGCATCTTTTGGATATATTCCCAAAAGTAGTATTGCTGAGTCTTTAGGTAAATCTATTTCCAATATTCTGAGGTACTTCTGAATTATTTCTACAGTGGTTGTACCAGTTTGCAATCCCACCATCAATGGAGGTGTGTTCCTCTTTCTCCACATCCTTGCCAACATGTGTTGTCAACTGAGGTTTTAATCTTAGTCATTCTGATTCATGTAAGGTAGAATCTCAGGGTCATTTTGATTTGCATTTCTCTGATAACTAAAGGCTTTGAACATTTCTTTAGGTTTCTCCGCCATTCCAGATTTCTCTGTTGTGAATTCTTGGTTTAGTTCTATACCCCATTTTTGATTGGGCTGTTTGTGGTTTTGGTGGTTAGCTTCTTGAGTTTTTTATGTATTTTGGATATCAGATGTGTGGTTACTGAAGATTTTTCCCCAGTCTGTAGGTTGTTGATTTGTCTTATTGACTGACTATATCTTTATCCTTACTGAAGCTTCCCAGTTTCATGAGGTCCCATTTATCAATACAGATCTATCATGACTGCCCTCTGAAAGACCCAACAAGCAGTTGAAAGAGTCAGATGCAGAAATGTGCACCCAACCAATGAACAGAAGATTCTGACCCCTCTGGTTTAGTTAGGGAAAAGCTGGAGGAAGCTGAGGAGGAGGGTGACCCTGTAGGAGGACCAGCAGTCTCAATTAACCTGGACCCCTGAGATCTCTGGATCACCAACCAGCTGATATAAGACCCCCAACGCATGTACAGTAGAGGACTGCCGGATCTGGGATCAGTCAGAGAAGATGCACTTAATCCTCAAGAGGCTGGAGGACCCAGGGAGTTAAGTGGTCTGGTGGGGTTGGTGGGGTAGAGGCATCCTTGTGGAGACAGGGGGTTGGGGAAGAGGTATGGGATGCAGAACAATCAGAGGGTAGACTGGGAGTAGAATAAAATCTTGAGCGTAAAAATAAATAAATAAATAAATAAATAAATAAATAAATAAATATTTCAACTGAGCCTCAGAGATGTATGTAAATCAGATGACAACAGGTTAACTTTATAAGGAAAGATAAAGAAATAGAACCATTGAGCCATATTTTTTGAAGATATTTTGTGTACAATGTGATTTAAAGCACAGGGTCTGCACTAATTCTTCTGAGAATGTGCTTTGGCTGTTATCTTAAAGAACTTCTAACAGCGGGAGTAGATATGTCTCTGACTCATTGGTTTGCTATTGAGACTTTTTTTTTCTCCTATTGAGTTGTTTTATCCAGTCTTGGTTTTAGAGCTTTTTCTTACTGTATCTTGATTTGACCTGTTTGGTTGTAAACTCTTGGAGGCAAGCTCTTTTCTGAAGCGGAAATGGAGGGAGGAGAAAAGGATAGGGGAAGTGGTGGGATCTAGGAGGAGTGGAGGAGGGTAAACTGTTGTTGGGATATATAGTATGAGAGAAGGATCTATTTTCAAATAAATAGATAGAAGATAGGTAGGTAGGTAGGTAGGTAGATAGATACTTACTTCAATTGTTCATATCAGGTGAAAATCAAGTCTCTCTTAGCAACATACTGTACAGATTCTTAGCATTTAAAATAATGAAATACACTTGAAATATAGGCATACATGAAATTCTCAAATAAAATTTTATATATCTTGAGCATTCCAAATCAGTGTAATCCAGAAAGAGATTAATGCAATTATGCAGAAGTACATTGCTACTAAGTAAATCCATTCTTCCATGCTTATGTTTAACCTAGACATTTTTTCTCACCTAGAAAGAAAACACTTTCAATAATATATTAAAATTTTGCATATACACATTCATAGCAAGATGTTCTTTAGCTTGCCCTTTTTTTCTTTTTCTTAATTGGATATATTTCTTTATTTACATTTCTTTTTTAAACTTTTTTATTTTTATTTTTGATTAGATCTATTTCTTTACTTACATTTCGTTTTTTTAAAATATTGACTAATTTATAGTAAAAACACATCCATGTGTTTAGAAGCAGTTTTTCTTGATTGAATCCTATTCTTTATTATCTGGTTGTCACAGTAAGAGAAAATATTGCTTCCTTGAAGAACCTCCGGAATAACATATCCTATCAGAACTAGTTTATGATAACCACTTGGTAAATTTGAAAACAATGAAGTGTAAATTATAGTTGAGATATGTGAAAGAAATATCCAGATTAAAAATTAAAATATCTCTCTCCTCTCATTCTCTTTCCCTCTTGTTCTCCCTCTTCCACTCTCTCTCTCCCTCCATTGGTTCCTCTCACTCTCATGCTCTCCCCTTCTCTTAAATCTATTTTGGATAAAATTTCTTTATTTTCTAAAAAAATTTTATTGGATATATTTCTTTACTTACATTTCAAATGGTATTCCCTTTCCCAGCTTCCTGTCCATAAGCCCCCATTCTCTTCCCCCCTCCCCCATTCGGGTATTCCTCCTATACATCCCCTTTACTGGCCCCCATATTCCCTTGAACTGGGAATCCAAATTTGACAGGACCAAGGGCTTCCCCTTCCACTGGTGCCCCAACAAGACTATTCTCTGCTACATTTGCAGTTGGAGCCCTGGGTCAGTTTATGTATAGTCTTTCGGTACTGGTTTAGTCCTTGGAAGCTCTGGTTGGTTGGCGTTGTTTTTGTGAGGTTGCAAGCTCCTTCAACTCTTTCAATACTCCCTCTAATTCCCCCCAAGGGGGTCCTGTTCTCGGTTCGGTGGTTTGCTGCTAGCATTAACCTCTGTATAGGACATGCTCTGGATGTGTCTCTCAGGAGAGATCTATATCCGGTCCCTCTCAGCATGCATTTTTTTAGCTTCATCAATCTTATCTAGTTCTAGTTTTGGTGGTTGTATATATATGGGCCACATGTGGGGCAGGCTCTTAATGGCCATTCCTTTAGTCGTTGCTCTAAACTTTGCTTCCATATCCCCTCCTATGGATATTTCCCCCTTTAAGAAGGAGAGGGGACATCCACATTTTGGTCATCTGCCGTGCCCAACCTCGACCAGCAAGGAAGACACGACCAATGAAGATCTTCAAGCAGTTTTACTCAGGAACCTTGATACAATCTTCTGACCCTGGGGAACCCCTAGCAAGCCACGTGGGTCATGCAGATAGGCTGTCACTATGCAGAAGCTAGCAGGCCAGGCAGGCATAGCCAAATAAGGACTTGTTTACTACAAGGAGCGCTCACCATTGGGAGGGTGGGAGGGTGGAAGGAGGAAACCAGTGCCATCTTTGAGCTCCCTACAATCATCCTTCTTCTTGAGCTTCCTGTGGTCTGTGGATTGCATCTTGGGTAATTCGAGCTTTTTGGCTAATATTCACTTATCAATGAGTGCACACCAAGTGTGTTTTTCTGTGATTGAGTTACCTCACTCAGGATGATATTTTCTTTTTTTTTTTTCTATCTTTATTAACTTGAGTATTTCTTATTTACATTTCGATTGTTATTCCCTTTCCCGGTTTCTGGGCCAACATCCCCTTAACCCCTCCCACTCCCCTTCTATATGGGTGTTCCCCTCCCCATCTTCCCCCCATTGCCGCCCTCCCCCCAGCAATCACATTCACTGGGGGCTCAGTCTTGGCAGGACCAAGGGCTTCCCCTTCCACTGGTGCTCTTACTAGGCTATTCATTGCTACCTATGCAGTTGGAGCCCAGGGTTAGTCCATGTATAGTCTTTAGGTAGTGGCTTAGTCCCTGGAAGCTCTGGTTGGTTGGCATTGTTGTTCATATGGGGTCTCAAGCCCCTTCAAGCATATTTTCCAGTTCAGTCCATTTGCCTATGAATTTCATGAAGTCATTGTTTTTGATAGCAGAGTAGATTTCCATTGTGTAGATGTACCACATTTTTTAATCCATTCTTCTGTTGAAGGGCATCTGGGTTCTTTCCAGCTTCTGGCCATTATAAATAAGGCTGCTATGAACATAGTGGAGCATGTGTCTTTGTTGTATGTTGGAGCATCTTTTGGATATATGCCCAAGAGAGGTGGGTCCTCAAGTAGTGGAATGTCCATATTTCTGAGGAACCTCCAGACCGATTTCCAGAGTGGTTGTACCAGTTTGCATCCCACCAACAATGGAGGAGTATTCCTCTTTCTCCACATCCTTGCCAGGATCTGCTGTCACCTGAGTTTTTTATAGTTTGCTGCTAGCATTCACCTCTGTATTTGACATGCTCTGGTTGTGTCTCTCGTTAGAGATCTATACTTGGTCCCTTTCAGCATGCACTTCTTAGCTTCATCAATCTTATCTAGTTTTGGTGGCTGGATATATATATATATGGGCCACATGTGGGGCAGGCTCTGAATGGCTGTTCCTTCAGTCTTTGCTCTAAACTTTATAGAGACCACATTTTAAGACAGAATTCACAATGTCTGTTTTAGATAGCCCAGAAATTGTTTGGCAGAAAATGTTTTTAAAAAATAATTTGGACTGTGTAGTAATTATAGTACAAAGAGAAAAACACATTTAACATCCTAGATTTAAAAACTAGATTCAAAAATTTATTTTGTTCACTGATTTGTCTAAAAATATTTCCCCATATGCTTCAGAAAATATCCTAAGACTCAACAAAGAAAGAGTACTTCAGACCAATTTCGCTTATGAAAATAGATGCAAACGTACTCAATAAAATTCTCAAAAACTAAATCCAAGAACACAGCAAAAACATTATTCACCACAGTGAAGTAGGCTTCATTCCATGGATCCAGGGATAGATGGATCAATATAAAAAAATCAATCAGCATAATCCACTAATAAACAAGCTTATAGAAAAAATTGCATGATCATCTCATTAGATGCTGAAAAAGCCTTTGACAAAATACAACATCCCTTCATGTTAAGTCTTGGAGAGGTCAGGAATTCATGTTAACTATATAAATGTAATAAAAGCAATATACAGCAACGCCACTAAAATCATGGAAGAGATAAGGCTGTATACTCTCTCCCTATCTAGTCTATAAAGTACTTGAAATTCTAGTTAGTTTAATAAGGCGACTAAACAAGATTGGAAAGGAAACAGTCAAGGTATGAAGATGATATGATAGTATACATAGGTGACCCTCAAAATTCTACCAGAGAACTCCTACAGCTGATAAATACCTTCAGCAAAGTTGTTGGATACAAAATTAATTCAAATCAGTAGCCTCCCTTTATACAAGTGATAAATTGGCTGTGAAAGAAATTAAGTAAACAACACATTTCATAATAGCCACAAATAGTATAAATTATCTTGGTGTAACTTTTACCAACCAAGGGAAAGATCCATATGACAAGAACTTTAAGTCCTAAAAAAAAAGAAAGAAATTAAAGAACTCATAAGATGGAAAGATCTCCCATGCTCACAGATTGGCAGGATTAATATAGTAAAAATGGCCATCTTGCCCAAAGCAATCTACAGATTCAATGCAATCCCCAACAAAATTCCAACACACTTCTTCATAGACATGGAAAGAAAAATTCTCAACTTCAAAAATAAAAGGACACAGGATAACCAAAACAATTCTCAACAATAAAAGAACTTCTTGGGAATCACCATCTCTGACCTCAAGCTATATTACAGAGCAACTGATAAAAACCGCTTCCTACTGGTACAGAGACAGACAGATCAATCAATGAAATAGAATTGAAGACCCAGAACCTGCACACATATGGATACTTGTTCTTTAACAAAGAAGCCAACACCACACACTGGATAAAAGAAAGAATCTTCAACAAATGGTGTTTTGTATATCTGGCTGTCTGCATGTAAAAGGATGCAAATTGATCCATATTTATCACCATGCTCAAAGCTCAAGTCCAAATGGATCAAGAACCTCTACATAAAACTAGGTACAGTGAAACTTATAGAAGAGAAAGTTGAAAATAAACTTGACCTATTCACATAGGGGAAAATTTTCTGAACAGAATACCAATGGCTCAGGCTCTAAGATAAAGACGTAATAAATGGGACCTCAAGAAACCAAAAAGCTTTTGTAAGGTAAAAGACTGTCAGTTGGACAAAACGATGGCCTACAGGTTGAGGAAAATCTTACATTTCATTAACTCACCATTTTCTTTTAGTATCATCCCCTTCCTCTTGAAAACATATTTTCTAGATTTACGAGAATCAAAATGTATATTTAAAAATATCTTTATAATATGGAAAATAATATAGGACAGTATTTTTGATCCAAGTTTTAGGACTAATGTAAGAGTTCTCTTGAAATCTGATTATCTTCAGAAATTGAGAGCTTTCGTTTAAAAATAAAGCCAAGTTTTAATTCTCTATGCTGAAAAGACAAAGATTTTCTGGCATTGGGTTTGGACCCAATATCTTAAAGGTAAAATATTATTAATAAACTTACATTTAAGCATTTATTTATGTAAGTAAGAAATACTACATAATAATACATATAAAGGGAAAATAATGTTTTCCAGTTCCTTTTTTCTAAACTTCATGTTTCTTTAATTTTCTCAGGATTCTATCACGGATCTGCTTAGTCTTCACACTATAGACAATAGGATTCATGAGAGGAGGAACCAATAGGTATACATTGGCCATAAGCACGTGGACAATTGGGGAAGCATTCTGTCCATAGCGACGGATCATGGATAGCCCAATCATTGGTGTATAGAAAGTGAGTACAGCACAGATGTGGGAAATGCAAGTGTTGAGTGCTTTTATCCTTTCTGCTTTGGAGGCTATACTCAGCACAGTGCCCAGAATAAGGATATAGGACAGGAGAAGAAGTAAAGAATCCAGTCCCATGGAGAAGATGACCACCATGAGGCCATAGATGCTGCTGACCCAGCGGCTGGATACAGTTGTCTTTATGAGATCCTGGTGTAGGCAGAATGGGTAGGAAAGTATATTGATAACCCGATATTGAAGCCTCTTCAGGAGGAAGGAGGCTGGAAAGACCAGGGCTAAGGCTCTTCCAGCAATTGCCAAGCCAATTCCAACAATGACAGTATTGGTTAGAATAGCTGCATAGCGCAGAGGTTCCCGAATTGCTACAAAGCGGTCAAATGCCATGGCCAGCAACACTGCTGACTCAATAATCGAGAAAACATGAATGAAGTACATCTGAACCAGGCAAGCATTAAAGGGGATCTCCCGGGCTTGGAACCAAAACACACTGAACATGGTAGGTAAGGTTGTAGTAGAGAGGCCCAGGTCAGTGAGTGCCAGCATAGACAAAAAGTAGTACATTGGCTGATGGAGGGAAGACTCAGTTCTGATAATGAATAAGATGGTAATGTTCCCTGCAATAGAAGTGGCATAAACCAAAAATATAGGGATGGAAATCAGGCTGTATCTCATTTCCAGGCCTGGGAAACCCGTTAGAAGAAATCGGGGGTATAGGCTGGAATCATTGATAACAGACATTATGCTGATAAAGGACCGTTCAATCTACAATGGAAGATATAAACATAGAAAATTGAGGTCAACCCCAGTTCTGTAATAATGAACAAAGCTCTGATGTCCTACTCTGTGCTAGGTATTTTAATTTCTCCTCTACTCATTATATTTAACCCTTGTATTTGCACATCAACCTACTAATTTATTCTTTTATCTTCTTGTATATTTATTAAGAACATAATAAAGGAAATATGGCAGTCTTAAAGTAGAAGGTTTATAATAAATATATTAAAGCTTATGAAGGTTAAGCTTGTGAATAGGGACTATATTAAATATTAAATTAACTTTCAAACACATTTTTTAAAACACACGGTGATATCTCAACAGAGAGGGTACTAAGTAACAAAAAGGCAGAAATCCAAATTTGGATAAAGGGACAGTATTGTGTTATAGATGTAAGCAAATGCTATAGGACCTGAGTGGATCTTCATAACTGAGTTCTATAACTAAATTTAAATTTGAAAAGCAGATAGGGAATAAAAAATGTACAAATTGTAGGCTCACTTTTACTGATTCTACAAGAACAAGATAAGAAACAATTAACTTGAGAACATTTATATTTGGGTCAAAGTAGAATCAGTATAAAAATAATCTGAATGTTCACAAAAAGGAGACAGAAGAAGCTTTTAGAAAGTTATTGATAATAAAATAGTGGCTGAAAGTAATTTCTAGTAGTTAGTACCATGAAGAATATACAGTTGTAAAGTTCAGGCAGAGAAAATGGAGCTTAATAATATAGATCATCATGAAGTTTAGAAATCTAGAACAGCTTACATATTTTATTGAATTTTGTCATTTGTCAAAACAAACAGAATAAAGGCTGATATAGAAAGTTGGGTAAACAAGTGAGTAAGATAAATGAGATTAAGTTGTGACAAGCATGAGATGTACGTACAGAGAGGAATTGGTGTACTGTGCCAAATGGGGAATTTCTAATGACTCATAGGGAAAGGATGGGAAAACAAACACGTCACAGATAAACAGAGAGATCATAAACATAGGAATGTAGTGTCCAGTTGCAAGGAAAATTGTGAGCTTGCTGAGCACCAGACAGAGTTACCACAGATTGGGTATGCTAGGCACCAAGCAAAACCTAACTTTTGTTTACAAAACAGAGTATTCTATGTTAAAATTCTACATCAAAATTCCTATGCTCCACTTACCACAGTTTACTCTTCTAACAAAAGATCATGCTGCAATTTCCCTGACTAGCTTAATTATAAAATGACTGATTATGTAATTTTCTACAGAGGTAACACGAATTTTCCATTGTGCTGGTAATATCCTTACTTTTAAGATAGAAAAAAAAGAAAATAATTTATGTGCATATTATCTTTTACACAGTGATCTAATGCTATAATAATATTACATCTTGGGAAATACTGTTTTTTATACATTACTTTCACTTCCTTACTTTGATGTCATAAGTTTCTTTTGGGTCAACTTTATCACTGAGTAATAAGAATCTTTTGGCACACAAAATTAATTTCTTTCTTCCTTATGCCCACCCTCAGTAGTCTGAGTTCTCTTCAGTCTCCTTCTCAAGGAGGCATACCAAAGCTCATGTCTTGGGTAACTCTTTTACTCCTTAGAAATATTTCCATTTTAGAGGATTCAGTCTTGGGTCATTGTTGGTTATAGACACAAACACCTGTTTTTAGTGACTAACCATCTAGAGTCAGAGAAAGTCAGAGAGCAGCTGTAATCTACTATTTCAACCATTTTAGAGATATAGATCACTAAACTTCCTTGAACATAAAAATAAAGTAGTATTAACTACAGAAGCTTAATAAAACTTAAGATGTTTGAGAAAAACAAATGAAATGCCACATGTTGCATCTGAGACTTAGTTTGATCTCAAGGAAAGAAAAAATATTGATCAAAATGATGGATATTAATATTAAGTTTAACAACCACAGTCACTGACTCAAAGACACTATGACCAATACCTCTAGTCAAGACCAAGTAGGATTTGTAAATGCTCATGGTATTCGTGGGAGTGAGGAAAAGAGGAATTCAAATCATCATCAATCTGTACCACCCACTTCACCTGTTTTGACATTTTCATCTCTGTTTAGTATTTTACAGTACTGTCTTTGGACAACAGTGATTTCAGTACTGACTTCCCATCATAGACACTACATTCTTTCCCCTCAAGGTTAATATTTAATAGTCTTTGAGGCTAATAGTCTATCAGGGTTGGGAAAGCAGATTATTTATCCACGTCATCTGTCCCAGAGCACTGACTTACCTTAATCTAACATCATCAGAGGCTCTCAATTTCCTTTCAATGCACTATATTCTTTAAATATATAATGCAGCAGCCTTATGCCCACTATTCTTACCTCAAAGCACAGTCACAGCTGAGTCTTTAAGTGCAGAGAGGCATTCACTCTGATTCAGACTGTCTTGAGTTTCCAGTCAATCAATCTGAGGGATTCTTCATAGGTATCTAAAACCACTGAAGATTAGAATAAAAAAATAGTAACACACACAGAGCATCCTGAGGCATAGAGATCTTTATGGATACACAGGTGCTTCGAAGCAAGGTTCAGTGTCTTTGGTGACTCCAGAGACTACACAGTGTATTTTATGCCCGGGACTTGTGTGACAATATCCAGGCTGGTGTGCCATCACCACCTTGCTTCTTATTAAGGACTCTGGCCTTCTCATCCCTCTTGGCTAGTACATTACCTGTAGCACATTTTTTTCTCAATAAACCTCTGGGGATAATAATTGATGGAAAATCCATTTATTGTCCTCAAGGGCAGATGGTAGAGAGGTTAACCCCGCCTCTTGGATGGGAAGCAATTCAGGAATGCCCTAAGAATCATTTGATGAAGACAACCAATGGTCTTCATTATACTTTCTTGAAACTTTAGTTAAAAGTATTGTGAAAACAGTATTAGTCCTGAATACTATGTTTAATTCACTATATCAAATACTTGATAAAGGAATATAGCATGAGAGATTATTTCTCAGTGATTTATGTGAATTCAGCAAGCGTAACCTGATATCCAAAGAAGAGCACAATACATAAAAAATAAGCATGCATGACCACCATGGATTCATTATAAAATTTAAACCAAATTACTATAAATGTAATCTGCTAAATACACACACACACGCACTCTCACACACACACACACACGCACGCACACACACACACATACACACACACAAACACACACACAGTTTCTTTTGTATTTGATTCAGTTATCAAAACTCTCTATAAGTTAAACTTAAAGCAACTTACTATTACCTTATAAGAAGAGGATCATTTCATAATATAAATTGAGATATTTTGCTAGATTTAAAATTAATGACAAGAAAAATAAATTCAAAATTAACAATAATTTTTCACATGACTAAGTCCAAAAATTACAACAAACATTAATCTTATTTGGAAAATATAATAGTAAGACAACCTCCCCATAGACAAAAAAAGAAGATTATAATACTGTGTTCAGCTCTAAAATATGTGCAGTTATTTAATATAAATAGATGAGGAAAAACAGAAATTCAAAGGAAAATAACTTTATTATTACTCTCAGGCAATATAACTATTTGCAAATGAAAAAACTTAATGAAAAGTCAGGAAAGCCAGTAAGTTAATTCATCAGGATTAGGAGCATACTTATTTCTAAATCCATGTCTTACTGTCAGCAAGAAGAAAATGAAACCTCAGCTATATTGTATATTCTACAATACAATATAGAGGAAGAGAACTACAGAGGAAGAGAAACTAATAGACCAAAATTATTTTTTACAAATATCCTTACATTGCACAACACATCATTGAGATTCAGGATTAATGCTTAATTAATCAGTTAATTCTTTAGGAACTATGCCTTGATCTTATCTTACCCTGCACAAAAGTAAAGTCTACGTAAGTTGAATATCCTAACATGAGAAGTAGGTCATAAAATTTCAAAAATCACATAGAAGAACATGAATGACACCACAGCTAAGCACACACATTACCTATGTAGCTCTCACTTCAAGCCTGTTGTCCACTGCTTACACTACTAGAATATAGTTGAATTCAGTCAATAATTTTTCCTTTGTAAGTACCATAATGCTAATATTGGCCAATAGAAAATGCTTAAGACAGTGTTGGTGAAAGTCTTCTGCATTTCTCTTTGATTTTGATTCTACTATTCAGAGACCAAAGACAAGCAGAGCAGACATTCTGTGACATTCATTCCTCCAATTTCAACCCTCGACAAGTGGCTCAGTTCTATGCGTCTGGCATTCACTACTGTACATGGCATCTGAACTATAATCACTCTGCTTAGTAGAGGGCACATTTCCAGCTTAGTAAAAATTGTGTCTTCTCTCCCCATCCATGCTTTAAGAGGGGTCAGTTTACCATTCTCTGCTGTTTTCCTACTGATGGCTCCTTCTTCATGGTCCTGAAGGCAGTTCTGGGTTGTAAACAGTGGATAATCCATTCCCCACAGGAGTGTTTGTTTGGTTTTTTTTTTCTCAAAGAAATTTGTGAAAACTTTTCAGGTACAGAGTGAGTAGAATGAACTCGAAGCTATAATTTATCCCTCTTTGTCTCCTTTAATGCTAATGTACTATTTAGACTTATATTTATACACTTAATACACTTAATTCCTGAACTTAAGAGTTCAGATACATAAATATTTCCCAGTACAGTGAAAATTACTGTGTAGTTGCTGTCTCTAAATTGGAACCCAAATAACATCATAAATAATCATATGCTTCTTTTCTTTTTTCTTCATTCATTTCTTTTTTATTTTTGTTTTTTCATTTTTATTTTGTTTGGTTCTATTTTGTTTTTTTTAAGCAGTACTTCTTCTTGTAGTCCTGGCTGTCCAGGAACTCACTCTGCAGACCAGGCTTGCCTGGAACTCCTGCCTCTTCCTCCCAAATTCTGAGATCAAAGGCGTGCATTACTATGCCACACCTTAGATACTTCTTAAAGTATACTCAAAGTTAAAACAAATTTATATGTTAACCTTCATTTAAAATTAAGAATTCAAAATATTATTACGTTTATTTACTTTTTTATTGATTTCAGACAGTATGTTTGACACACAACTCCACTGGTTCTGCCCTGCTGAGATGGGTTATAAGCATGCCTGGCCACGCCCAGGATCTAACTCAATTCCTCATGCTCACACAGCAAGCACTGTCAAACACTAGCTCTCCTTCATCATTCAGTTCAGGCATACTGATTTTTACAATGCACTGCTATTTACATATGCACGGTATTTAAAGAAATGGCCACCACAATACATATTTCATTTGTCTCTATATATTTGACTTGGGTTACAAAATTAGAGCTAAAATTTACATTTATCTTTTATGAGTTGGAGAAGACTAGACACATGATACCTTGTTAATGGGACAATTATGATCCCATGCTCAAAAAGTGCACAATTCAACTGAGAATAAAGGAAGAATATATGAAAAAGTAAAACATTCCTCATAAGGGCTAGCATCCTACCGAAGATGACAAAGGAATCAATTATCTACAATAAATTAATTGAAAACACAACATGAAGACCTCTACAGACTTGTAGAAAAAGAAAAAAAGACTATTGTTAAATGAATTTTCTCAATTTTTAATCATTTTTAACTGTTAAATCTATTTTTCATAAGGAATATAACTGTAACAGTTTAATAATGTAAAAAAATACAGTTTTTCAAAAACTGAATTCCAATCACATATACTTTCTATTATTAAATCTCATAATAATCTTAGGTACAGAAAAAGGCCATAGTAATTATCACAATTTGGCCTTGAGAACCCAAATGATGTAATGATTAAAATTAATTGAGACTATATTTAGAAGGTAAAAGAATTACTTTATTCTAATTTAGGCAGATATGCCCCAAGAACTATAGTATACACTTTTCACCTAACAAAACAAACATCTTTTCTAATATTTCCCAGGGCAAAAATCAGAGGATATGAGTAATTTAAAACCTTCTACTTAATCTAAACTTGCGGAGAATTCCTAGGCGGATCTGTTTTGTCCTCACACTGTAGACAACTGGGTTAAGCACTGGGGGGAGAAGCAGGTAGATGTCAGCCATGAGGATGTGGACTATGGGAGAGAGATGTTTCCCGAAGCGATGGACCATTGACACCCCAATTACTGGTACAAAGAAGATGAGCACCACACAGACATGGGAAACACAGGTGTTCAGAGCTTTTAGTCGCTCTTCACGGGATGCGATACTCAGCACGGCGTTCAGAATAAGAACATAAGAAATAAGTATGAAGACTGAATCCACACCTAGTGTAGCAATAACTACACATAGTCCATAGACACTGTTGATCCTGGCATCAGAGCAGGATAGCCTCAGAACATCTTGGTGTAAGCAGAAGGCATGGGAGAGGGCATTGATGTGGCAATAGTGATACTGTCTCAGTAGCAAAGGTGTAGGCAGAACAACCCCCATGCTTCGAAGCAAGCAGGCCATACCAATTTTGCCAATCACACTGTTGGTGAGGATGGTAGAATAGTGCAGTGGACGACAGATTGCTATGAAACGGTCAAAGGCCATAGCCAGAAGCACTGAGGACTCCAGAAATGTGAATGTATGGATGAAGAACAACTGAGCGTAGCAAGCACTCGCCTGTATCTCTCGGATATCCAACCACAGCACAGTCAGCATTGTTGGAAGTGTGGACATGGACATACCTAGGTCAGTCAGTGCCAAGATGGACAGGAAGTAGTACATGGGCTGATGGAGTGAGGACTCTATCCAAATAACAGAGAGAATGGTTACATTACCAATGAAGGCTACCAAATAAGCAAGGCAGAAAGGCACTGAGAGCCAAGTATGGACATACTCCAGTCCAGGGAAACCCTTCAGGATAAATATGGGCCCTGTAACATCACTACTATTCCAGGAAAGCATGGTGAGCCTCATGTGGCTTGACAGATTCTTCTTTATTACTCAGTCAAATTTGTATCAGACAAAGAACACAACTAGGACAAAATATACATTCCCTCTATGTTCACCTTGGAAGAAAGAAGAAATTGTGGTTATTATGTAGGAAATCCTTTCTTAAATTATGGAACGTCAAGAGTGTGTGGCCAATAAATATAGCCATCTATGACAAATAACTGGACATATCTTTATCAGGAACACCAGAAAAAAATATACAACACAGAAAAATACAGAACATTTTACCTATAACATAATGATAGAAATAGAGAAAAATGAGAGTAAAAGCATAGTATTTTTCAAAAAGACTTCTTCAGAAATGATCTTCAGTCAATTGGCGGTTGCTTTAAGGGTGCAGCCATGAAACAACTGGACTGATCCCGTGACTTCAACACACGTCTTCAAAGATCTTTATTCCACATTGTAGCATAACTACAGAAATCCTTCCGATGTTGATCTCCTGTATGTTCTCTCACAAAAAAGTAAAAACAATATATTTAACACCATTGTTTATCATACCTTAAAATATTAAAAGAGAGCATGTCAGTTTGCCAGTATTCATTTCTTAGAAAGGGGGCCAGAGAGGCTGAGACTGTCTGAAAGATTACGCCTCGAACATTGCATGTGCTGAGCAAACAGCCTACCTTGAGCTACACTTTCCAGCACTTAGGATTTCTTGATTCACTACTTTATCTTTCAGAAGACTGTCTATAACTTTCAACAGAACAGTCAATGTACATGTTAAGTGTTGTGTTTGCACTTACTGGGAACACAGAGAAACCTCTGAATGCAGCAGCCGCTTAGCGTCTGCCTCCTTTCTCCTGACAGATGCTGCCTCTCGCTTGGGTAAGTCAGTCCCGACCTAAAGGGAAAACTGTTCCAAATGAAGCCTTACTTAGCACTCTACAGTGTGACTCCAACTCTTCCAACAGTGACGATTTATTATCCTGCTTATGTTTTGTTTAAATATTATCTGATTATATTTCACTAAACGTTCATATTTATTTTTAATTGTTCCTTCTAATCTACCGTGAGACAACAAAAGACTTAGGCAATACCACTGTTATGTCCAAAGAGGATTTAAGTTACAACCTACCCATCTCTCACATGACTAAAATTTCTCTAGTTTTTGCAGAGCCAAGTTTTCACTCCTCCTCTGTGTTAGAATCAGCCCTGCTTCACTCCAGCCCTGAGCAGGAAGGGTGGACTTCCTCTGGGCTTGTGGACTTTACCGAAGCAATCTGCTCCTCTGCCAAGCAGAGCATTTACATTTTACCCACAAAGAAAATAATTTCTACTGACGTCTCTGACCTTATTATTTTCCTCACTCAGAAGGTTTCCTGCATTTTCTGTTTACCAATTGAGGTCATGAAAGCAATCTTGACATTAGCATCAACATCTGTAGCACACACAAGAGTACAAATGTGCTCATATCCACAGTCACACATGTACACACACAAAAACAGACACACGTGCAGAACTAGTATTTTAGACACAATGGGAAATTTTCTCTTATTCCATGCCCGGACATTATTCTTTGCAAAATTTTCAACCTAAATACAAATCATATATTTTTTAATTCTCAGGTATTTCTGTAAATAAGACGGGTTATTATTTTGTAACTGTTTCACTCCTGCTCTGAATTTCCTTTATGCTGCTTTTAACGTTTGGAAATTATTAGTTACAGGGTTGTTCATGTACTGAACAGAAAATTATAACAAACATTAATATTTCTTTGTACTTTAAATATTTCTCTGGTTATGTATTTAAAGTGTGCAGCACACCCATATTTTACATATGTATATATAAATAATTATTAGAGACAAGAAAATTATCCTATCACCTTCCTCAGATAACATTTTTCAGACATATATGTGTATGGTAAGAGCATCTGTGACCTATTCACCAACCAACCAAATTTGTATAAATCAGTACATTTTTATTAGGCTCTTAGATTTCTATTCTTATGCAAGCTTCATCCACTGACATATTTCTTCCCATCTCATATCCTTGGCTTATTTGTATAGCTGGCTTTCTACTCTGTATAGTTTTGATTTATCATTCATCCACCTTTCAGTATACCGTCTGCCATGCTTTCCACTAGCCTTGTTCTCTCCACAGCTGACCTTCCTAGGCACATTTTATTCTATTTGCAGGTCATTGATTTGGTTGATTTGGGGGGTTGAGTATAATTAAATTACACTGAAATTGAGAAATAATGGGGAAAGGCTGCTAATAATGATCACTGCTAATGATAGAGGCTAAGGGAAAACACTTATGTCACACACTAAACTCATAAGGAAAAACTACCAAGTAAAAGAGGCAGCCTTCCCATCATCATAGCTGTGGTCCCCAAAAACACTTTTCAAATGGCTAGTTTGTGTGAAACTGCCAAAAGAATGCAGTGGGACATGATGATGTGTTTCTCATTTCAAAATTGACACCCCTATCAAAATTACACAAATACTTTATAATAATTTTTGTTTCTGGAAGTATATATATTAACACATTATATGCTAAAAACCCTCCCACCATTTATTTGTAATTGAAAGTCAACACTTACCTGAGGTTTATGCATAAGATAATTGGATCATCAGGAAATTTTAGTAAGCCCCCAATAGCCCACATCCCAAATGACTAAGAGTTGTGTTATTTCTTTCTGACTAATCTTTCCTACTGTAGATAAAGTCATATTCTCCTTGTTTCTATTTCTGTGTCTTCCTCTTTGTCTCCTTTCTTGAATGTCCTAATGGTGTCTGTTCTGTTTCCTATTGCTATTTCTAATTTGGTCTTCATATAACTTAAGTCTTTTCAGCTTGCAATTCTAGCTTTCCATTTCTTCTTTGTCTTTGTCTCCACATTTTCCCTTGTATTTCTGTTTTAGTTCTTGGTACCTCTGGTTTAACCCTCACCTGAGATGAGTTAAGTCTGCACTGATTGCAGACGTTCTTTGATTCTGGGAGTCTTAAGGCTTGTTATTTATTCCTCTACCTTTATAAATCTTCCTCATGTCTCCTGGGGTAGAACTCAGGGGACTGATTGTAAAACCTGCTAGGTACTAAGGGAAATGATACACACAGCGTTTGACCATCAGTTAGAGCACAGAACTGCAGTCCTCAGAATGTATCCTTACTGCCATCTATAGTTCCTACTCCTTCCTTCATACACAGTAGTCTTGTTTGCTTGTTTGTTTATATTTTTCAAATAAGCTCAATGAGGTAAGTTTGTTAGAAGTTAATTTTTTTAATTTTTAAATTACATTTTAAATATTTCTTTTAAGTAAAATATAATTTAACATTTTTCTCCTCCAGCTCCTTCCTCCAGGCCTTCCCATGCTCCCCCAATTCTACCTCAAATTTTGACCTCTTTTTCTTTAATTATCACTATTATATATACATATGTCTGTATGTATATGTATATATATGCTGTTATAAAATATTCTTTTATTCACACACACAACACACAGACACAAACAAATATGTAAATGCAATCTTTTGAGTTCATTTAGTATAGCTTGTATGTGTATTTTTTTTATATATTTTTAGGTATGACCATTTGGCATCAGATTAATAATTAGGAAGCTCACCTACGAGGAAGACTCTTTCTAGTCAGTATTATTTACTTGTTTGTCATGCTTCATCTAGGAATGAGGTCTTGTGATATTTCCCCTATCAACAAGGTCATGTCAATTGATGTTGGTCAGTGTTCTGGTCTTCTTTGAACAGGCATATTGTTGAAATTTCACAAGCTTCCCATCGTATCTAGAAGATATAATCTTGAGGAAGAACTCCTGGTTTTCCAGTCATGATAAAGAACATAATACACTCAACAAAACAAGCTCATCAGGTTATGTTTATATATACTGTACATACACATACACTATGTGTGGCAGGAAGTGGAGGTGTCAGTGTCTGTGTACCAAATACAATCTATGAAAAATCAACGAAATTGAGAGTGGCAAGGACATAAGAGGTCAAAAGAGGGTACCTGGGAAAGGCTGAAGTGAGGAAAAGGACCTAATTCTATTTCAATTAAAATTGTTAAAAATTAAAAAGAAAAGACATTGTAGAGAATCCAAGCGTGAGGCTCCTTGCTGAGCATGAGTTAAGCAGACAACGGCTCATGTTCACCTTCATGGTGCTTAGCTCAGATCATGGCCTCTCAGCACATCTGTGATTTGCTTACATTCTCATCCCAAGTCTTTGTATCTCCAGACGTCCCAGAAATGCCTTGATTCACATCAAGATTAGAGTGTACAATTTTATTAAGAATATATGTGATTATGGAAAAATGTCTTATATAGATCAGATATTTCAATACAAGACCAGGGACTTTGATGTAGTAACTATCCCATTTTCTCAGTCATTTTATAAGTTTATGCATAGAAACTGTATGGCCGGAGACCCAACCGCCTGGTCAGGTGGGCACTCCTGAGGCTGCAGAGCGGAAGAGACCACCAACTCTGCTCACCCCTGCCCACATCCCTGGCCCAAGAGGAAACTGTATAAGGCCTCTGGGCTCCCGTGGGGAAGGGCCCAGGAGCGGCAGGACCCCTGTGCCTGAGACACCGCCGGAACCTGAAAGAAACAGACCAGATAAACAGTTCTCTGCACCCAAATCCCGTGGGAGGGAGAGCTAAACCTTCAGAGAGGCAGACAAGCCTGGGAAACCAGAAGTGACTGCTCCCTGCACACACATCTCGGACGCCAGAGGAAAAAGCCAAAGACCATCTGGAACCCTGGTGCACTAAAGTTCCCGGAAGGGGCGGCACAGGTCTTCCTGGTTGCTGCCGCTGCAGAGAGCCCGTGGGCAGCACCCCACGAGCGAACCTGAGCCTCGGGACCACAGGTAAGACCAAATTTTCTGCTGCAAGAAAGCTGCCTGGTGAACTCAAGACACAGGCCCACAGGAACAGCTGAAGACCTGTAGAGAGGAAAAACTACACGCCAGAAAGCAGAACACTCTGTCCCCATAACTGATTGAAAGAGAGGAAAACAGGTCTACAGCACTCCTGTCACACAGGCTTATAGGACAGTCTAGCCACTGTCAGAAATAGCAGAACAAAGTAACACTAGAGATAATCTGATGGCGAGAGGCAAGCGCAGGAACCCAAGCAACAGAAACCAAGACTACATGCCATCATCGGAGCCCAATTCTCCCACCAAAACAAACATGGATATCCAAACACACCAGAAAAGCAAGATCTAGTTACAAAATCATATTTGATCATGATGCTGGAGGACTTCAAGAAAGACACGAACACACTTAGGGAAGCACAGGAAAACATTAATAAACAAGTAAAAGCCTACAGAGAGGAATCGCAAAAATCCCTGAAAGAATTCCAGGAAAACACAATCAAACAGTTGAAGGAATTAAAAATGGAAATAGAAGCAATCAAGAAAGAACACATGGAAACAACCCTGGATATAGAAAACCAAAAGAAGAGACAAGGAGCTGTAGATACAAGCCTCACCAACAGAATTCAAGAGATGGAAGAGAGAATCTCAGGAGCAGAAGATTCCATAGAAATCATTGACTCAACTGTCAAAGATAATGTAAAGCGGAAAAAGCTACTGGTCCAAAACATACAGGAAATCCAGGACTCAATGAGAAGATCAAACCTAAGGATAATAGGTATAGAAGAGAGTGAAGACTCCCAGCTCAAAGGACCAGTAAATATCTTCAACAAAATCATAGAAGAAAACTTCCCTAACCTAAAAAAAGAGATACCCATAGACATAAAAGAAGCCTACAGAACTCCAAATAGATTGGACCAGAAAAGAAACACCTCCCGTCACATAATTGTCAAAACACCAAATGCACAAAATAAAGAAAGAATATTAAAAGCAGTAAGGGAAAAAGGTCAAGTAACATATAAAGGGAGACCTATCAGAATCACACCAGACTTCTCGCCAGAAACTATGAAGGCCAGAAGATCCTGGACTGATGTCATACAGACCCTAAGAGAACACAAATGCCAGCCCAGGTTACTGTATCCAGCAAAACTCTCAATTAACATTGATGGAGAAACCAAGATATTCCATGACAAAACCAAATTTACACAATATCTTTCTACAAATCCAGCACTACAAAGGATAATAAATGGTAAAGCCCAACATAAGGAGGCAAGCTATACCCTAGAAGAAGCAAGAAACTAATCGTCTTGGCAACAAAACAAAGAGAATGAAAGCACACAAACATAACCTCACATCCAAATATGAATATAAAGGGAAGCAATAATCACTATTCCTTAATATCTCTCAATATCAATGGCCTCAACTCCCCAATAAAAAGACATAGATTAACAAACTGGATACGCAACGAGGACCCTGCATTCTGCTGCCTACAGGAAACACACCTCAGAGACAAAGACAGACACTACCTCAGAGTGAAAGGCTGGAAAACAACTTTCCAAGCAAATGGTCAGAAGAAACAAGCTGGAGTAGCCATTCTAATATCAAATAAAATCAATTTCCAACTAAAAGTCATCAAAAAAGATAAGGAAGGACACTTCATATTCATCAAAGGAAAAACCCACCAAGATGAACTCTCAATCCTAAATATCTATGCCCCAAATACAAGGGCACCTACATACGTAAAAGAAACCTTACTAAAGCTCAAAACACACATTGCACCTCACACAATAATAGTGGGAGACTTCAACACCCCACTCTCATCAATGGACAGATCATGGAAACAGAAATTAAACAGTGATGTCGACAGACTAAGAGAAGTCATGAGCCAAATGGACTTAACGGATATTTATAGAACATTCTATCCTAAAGCAAAAGGATATACCTTCTTCTCAGCTCCTCATGGTACTTTCTCCAAAATTGACCATATAATTGGTCAAAAAACGGGCCTCAACAGGTACAGAAAGATAGAGATAATCCCATGCCTGCTATCGGACCACCACGGCCTAAAACTGGTCTTCAATAACAATAAGGGAAGAATGCCCACATATACGTGGAAATTGAACAATGCTCTACTCAATGATAACCTGGTCAAGGAAGAAATAAAGAAAGAAATTAAAAACTTTTTAGAATTTAATGAAAATGAAGATACAACATACCCAAACTTATGGGACACAATGAAAGCTGTGCTAAGAGGAAAACTCATAGCGCTGAGTGCCTGCAGAAAGAAACAGGAAAGAGCATATGTCAGCAGCTTGACAGCACACCTAAAAGCTCTAGAACAAAAAGAAGCAAATACACCCAGGAGGAGTAGAAGGCAGGAAATAATCAAACTCAGAGCTGAAATCAACCAAGTAGAAACAAAAAGGACCATAGAAAGAATCAACAGAACCAAAAGTTGGTTCTTTGAGAAAATCAACAAGATAGATAAACCCTTAGCCAGACTAACGAGAGGACACAGAGAGTGCGTCCAAATTAACAAAATTAGAAATGAAAAGGGAGACATAACTACAGATTCAGAGGAAATTCAAAAAATCATCAGATCTTACTATAAAAACCTATATTCAACAAAATTTGAAAATCTTCTGGAAATGGACAATTTCCTAGACAGATACCAGGTACCGAAGTTAAATCAGGAACAGATAAACCAGTTAAACAACCCCATAACTCCTAAGGAAATAGAAGCAGTCATTAAAGGTCTTCCAACCAAAAAGAGCCCAGGTCCAGACGGGTTTAGTGCAGAATTCTATCAAACCTTCATAGAAGACCTCATACCAATATATCCAAACTATTCCACAAAATTGAAACAGATGGAGCCCTACCGAATTCCTTCTACGAAGCCACAATTACTCTTATACCTAAACCACACAAAGACACAACAAAGAAAGAGAACTTCAGACCAATTTCCCTTATGAATATCGACGCAAAAATACTCAATAAAATTCTGGCAAACCGAATTCAAGAGCACATCAAAACAATCATCCACCATGATCAAGTAGGCTTCATCCCAGGCATGCAGGGATGGTTTAATATACGGAAAACCATCAACGTGATCCATCATATAAACAAACTGAAAGAACAAAAAAACATGATCATTTCATTAGATGCTGAGAAAGCATTTGACAAAATTCAACACCCCTTCATGATAAAAGTCCTGGAAAGAATAGGAATTCAAGGCCCATACCTAAACATAGTAAAAGCCATATACAGCAAACCAGTTGCTAACATTAAACTAAATGGACAGAAACTCGAAGCAATCCCACTAAAATCAGGGACTAGACAAGGCTGCCCACTCTCTCCCTACTTATTCAATATAGTTCTTGAAGTTCTAGCCAGAGCAATCAGACAACAAAAGGAGATCAAGGGGATACAGATCGGAAAAGAAGAAGTCAAAATATCACTATTTGCAGATGACATGATAGTATATTTAAGTGATCCCAAAAGTTCCACCAGAGAACTACTAAAGCTGATAAACAACTTCAGCAAAGTGGCTGGGTATAAAATTAACTCAAATAAATCAGTTGCCTTCCTCTATACAAAAGAGAAACAAGCCGAGAAAGAAATTAGGGAAACGACACCCTTCATAATAGACCCAAATAATATAAAGTACCTCGGTGTGACTTTAACCAAGCAAGTAAAAGATCTGTACAATAAGAACTTCAAGACACTGAGGAAAGAAATTGAAGAAGACCTCAGAAGATGGAAAGATCTCCCATGCTCATGGATTGGCAGGATTAATATAGTAAAAATGGCCATTTTACCAAAAGCAATCTACAGATTCAATGCAATCCCCATCAAAATACCAATCCAATTCTTCAAAGAGTTAGACAGAACAATTTGCAAATTCATCTGGAATAACAAAAAACCCAGGATAGCTAAAGCTATCCTCAACAATAAAAGGACTTCAGGGGGAATCACTATCCCTGAACTCAAGCAGTATTACAGAGCAATAGTGATAAAAACTGCATGGTATTGGTACAGAGACAGACAGATAGACCGATGGAATAGAATTGAAGACCCAGAAATGAACCCACACACCTATGGTCACTTGATTTTTGACAAAGGAGCCAAAACCATCCAATGGAAAAAAGATAGCATTTTCAGCAAATGGTGCTGGTTCAACTGGAGGGCAACATGTAGAAGAATGCAGATCGATCCATGCTTATCACCCTGTACAAAGCTTAAGTCCAAGTGGATCAAGGACCTCCACATCAAACCAGACACACTCAAACTAATAGAAGAAAAACTAGGGAAGCATCTGGAACACATGGGCACTGGAAAAAATTTCCTGAACAAAACACCAACGGCTTATGCTCTAAGATCAAGAATCGACAAATGGGATCTCATAAAACTGCAAAGCTTCTGTAAGGCAAAGGACACGGTGGTTAGGACAAAACGGCAACCAACAGATTGGGAAAAGATCTTTACCAATCCTACAACAGATAGAGGCCTTATATCCAAAATATACAAAGAACTCAAGAAGTTAGACCGCAGGGAAACAAATAACCCTATTAAAAAATGGGGTTCAGAGCTAAACAAAGAATTCACAGCTGAGGAATGCCGAATGGCTGAGAAACACCTAAAGAAATGTTCAACATCTTTAGTCATAAGGGAAATGCAAATCAAAACAACCCTGAGATTTCACCTCACACCAGTGAGAATGGCTAAGATCAAAAACTCAGGTGACAGCAGATGCTGGCGAAGATGTGGAGAAAGAGTAACACTCCTCCATTGTTGGTGGGATTGCAGACTGGTAAAACCATTCTGGAAATCAGTCTGGAGGTTCCTCAGAAAATTGGACATTGAACTGCCTGAGGATCCAGCTATACCTCTCTTGGGCATATACCCAAAAGATGCCTCAACATATAAAAGAGACACGTGCTCCACTATGTTCATCGCAGCCTTATTTATAATAGCCAGAAGCTGGAAAGAACCCAGATGCCCTTCAACAGAGGAATGGATACAGAAAATGTGGTACATCTACACAATGGAATATTACTCAGCTATCAAAAACAACGAGTCTATGAAATTTGTAGGCAAATGGTTGGAACTGGAAAATATCATCCTGAGTGAGCTAACCCAATCACAGAAAGACATACATGGTATGCACTCATTGATAAGTGGCTATTAGCCCAAATGCTTGAATTACCCTAGATCCCTAGAACAAACGAAACTCAAGATGGATGATCAAAATGTGAATGCTTCACTCCTTCTTTAAATGAGGAAAAAGAATACCCTTGGCTGGGAAGGGAGAGGCAAAGATTAAAACAGAGACTGAAGGAACACCCATTCAGAGCCTGCTGCACAGGTGGCCCATACATATACAGCCACCCAATTGGACAAGATGGATGAAGCAAAGAAGTGCAGACCGACAGGAGCCGGATGTAGATCGCTCCTGAGAGACACAGCCAGAATACAGCAAATACAGAGGCGAATGCCAGCAGCAAACCACTGAGCTGAGAATAGGTCCCCCGTTGAAGGAATCAGAGAAAGAACTGGAAGAGCTTGAAGGGGCTCGAGACCCCAAAAGTACAACCATGTCAAGCAACCAGAGCTTCCAGGGACTAAGCCACTACCTAAAGACTATATATGGACTGACCCTGGACTCTGACCCCATAGGTAGCAATGAATATCCTAGTAAGAGCACCAGTGCAAGGGGAAGCCCTGGGTCCTGCTAAGACTGAACCCCCAGTGAACTAGACTATGGGGGGAGGGCGGCAATGGGGGGAGGGTTGGGAGGGGAACACCCATAAGGAAGGGGAGGGGGGAGGGGGATTTTGCCCGGAAACCGGGAAAGGGAATAACACCTGAAATGTATATAAGAAATACTCAAGTTAATAAAAAAAAAAAATACTAAAAAAAAAAAAAAAAAAGAAGCTTCATCCTCACCTACTTAAAAAAAAAAAAAAAGATAAAGCTTATAAGATAATACATTAATACCATATAACTAATATTTATAAAGGACAATGTAAAAAAAACAAACAAACAAAAAAAAGAAATTGTATGGCCTAAATTAGACTCATTCTTAAGCATTTGGTATTAACTTTTTTAAAAAAGATTTATTTATGTATGTAAATTTTAATATGTATGTAATTTTTTACAATATAAGTAGCTTTATAGATTATTTTTCCAATCTTGTAATAAATAACTGTAAAAATAAAGATAGTATATAATAGCTTTTTTCTGGAAGAAACCCAGAGGTTTCTGGTCTTTATTGAGATGCTTTATTATTTTTGTTTATAAAATTCTACAATTAAAATATCTCTCTCTACCTGTCTTCTTTTTAAACATGCCATATACTTTGTGCTTCCTTCAAATTCATAGCCTTATATTCATGATTATTTCATGGTTTATGTATATGTATATTTGTATGTGTACATATATTCATAGATATTCTTAAATATAACCTAATCAGTAATACAATGTTTCCTACATGAATATCTTCAGGTATTATCATTTGACACTTGACAACCAACTGATGTGCTCTTCTATTAAGTAACTGAATTTTTGACTTTAGCTAAAATCTAATTAAATCTTCCCAAATACTATCATATTCCTTCAGTCCTGTTTTCTGTTTTGTATCTTTTATTATATTTATTGCTTTATTGAATTAGCTAAGTTCTCCAGTGCAATGTAGTATAGAATGATAAAATATTGACTTCTCTCTGCATATATGAGGGAAAGTTTTCAATATTCTCCTATGAATATGTTTCCTAGACTTTTCACAATTAACTCTATCAATGAATAGCATTAACTTCTTTGATCATAATACAGCTATCTTCAATATTAGATGGCAAATTTCATAAACATATTTTCTATAAGTTGAGATTCCTGAGTTTATGAGCATCATGATTCTTTTTGTTGCTGTTAGTGTGACTAATGGTAAGATTTATTCTGATACTGTGTTTAGAAATGTTAACATCACTATCAAGACATTTTACTACCAAAAGTGGTATCAAGATATCTTCTTTTTTCATAACAAGTAGTAGTTTTATACACATTATCTCTACTTTTAATATATGTCTACACATTTTTTGAGAATTTATTCATGTTCGTAAAATAGTTTAATTATATTCACTTGCATTTCCCCACTTAACTGCTCACAGATCTGCCCATGGGGCCATTTCCAGCTGCAGGATTTTTTGTTTGTGTTTGTTTTTGTTTGTTTTTAAAGGAGAAGGGGTTTATTTTAGCCCACAGTTCTAAGTTACAAACCAGGGAAGTGAAACATATCACATTTACAGTCAAGAGCACAGAGAAGTGAATGACTGCATGCTTGCCCAGCTCACCTCCTCTTATAAAGTCTAGAACGCAAACCCAGGGATGAGTGCTGCCTACTTTGCATCTGGGTCTTCACACATCAATTAACAGAATCAAGTCAGTTTCCCACATATATACCCACAGGCCAGCTTGATCTAGACAATCCTTTAGAAACTATCTTGTCAGGTGATTATAAAGTCTAATGATGTCATATACTCATAGTTATGAGGCTATACAAAAAAGCAATGTTAATCTACTACAGACATACCCCTAATAAAAACTGACATGTTTCATCTCATCTGCTATTAACAGCTCCCCAGCTAGGTGTGGAATCACATGAGCCCCTTATCTTGCATACTAGAATGTTGACTGACTTACTCCCATACAGATCTTGAGAAAGTACCCACAGTTACCATGAGTATCGGAGTACAAAGTTGCCATCATGTGCAGAAGATGGCTTATACCATAATTATCCCAGACCTCTGGCACTTTCTGTCCTTGTCTTCTTTGATGTTCTATTAAACTTTATGGGGGTGGATATGTAATAAGGATGTCTTTTTTGAATTTTGGCATGCCATAGACACTACTTCCTTAACAACTTGTATGTCTCAGTGATTTTCTTTTTTTTTGGGGGGGGTTGTCAATATTTTTTGTTGTTGTTTTCTTTTTTTATATTTTACAGGATGTATTTTATTTACGTTTCAAATGTTGTTCCCTTTCCCAGTTTCCTGTCCATAATCCCCCTATCCAATTGCACTCTACTTCTTCCGTAAGGGTGTTCCCCCTCCCAAACTACCCTGCCCTTCTCACTTCCCCACCCTGACATTCCCCTACACTGGGGTGTCCACCCATGGTGGGACCAAGGGCTTGTCCTCCCATTGGTGTCCAACAAGGTCATCCTTTGCTACAGCATGAATAGCAGCTGAAGGCATGGGTCTGTCCATGTGTACTCTTTGGGTAGTGGTTTAGTCCCTGGGAGCCCTGTTTGGTTGGTATTGTTGATCTTATGAGGTTGCAAGCCCCTTCATCTCCTTCACTCCTTTCTCTAACTCCTCCAACCTCCAACAGGGACCCTGTTCTCAGTTCAATGGTTTGCTTCTAGCATTCACTCTCAGTCATTCTCTGACTAAGTCTCTCAGCATGCATTTCTTGACTTCATCAATATTGTCTAGTTTTTGGTGTCGAGAGAGAGAGAGAGAGAGAGAGAGAGAGAGAGAGAGAGAGAGAGAGAGAGAGACTGGATCCCCAGGTGGGGAAGGCTCTGAATTGCCACTCCTTCAGCCTCTGCTCCAAATTTTGTCTCCATATCTCCTCCTATTCCCCTTTTAAGGAGTAAAGCATCCACATTTTGGTTGTCCTACTTGAGCTTCATGTGGTCTGTGGATTGTATTCTGGATAATTTGAGCTTTGGGGCTAATATCTACTTACCAGTGAGTGCATACCATGTGTGTTTACCATGTGTGTTTTTTTGTGATTGGGTTACCTCACTCAGGATTATATTTTCTAGTTCCATGCATTTGCCTATGAATTTCATGAAGTCATTGCTTGTGATAGCTGAGTAGTACTCCATAGTATAGATGTATATATTTTGCATATTCATTCCTGTTGAAGGGCATCTGGGTTCTTTCCAGATTCTGGCTACTATAAAGAAGGCTGCTATGAACATAGTAGAGTATGTGTCTTTGTTGTATGTTGGAGCAACATTTGGGTATATGCCCAGGAGTGGTATAGCTGGGTCCTCAGGTAGTACTAGGTTCAGTTTTCTGAGGAACCTTCATACTGATTTCCAGAACGGTTGTACCAGCTTGTAATCCCACCAACAATGGAGAAGTGTTTCTCTTACTCCACATCCTCATCATCATCTGCTGTCACCTGAGTTTTTGACCTTAGCCATTCTGACTGGTGTGAGGTAGAATCTCAGGGTTGTTTTGATTTGTATTTCCTTGATGAGTAATGATGCTGAATATTTCTTTAGATACTTCTCAGCCATTTGATATTCCTCAGCTATGAATTCTTTGTTTAGCCATGTACCCCATTTTTAATAGGGTTATTTTGCTCTTTGGAGTCTAACTTCTTGAGTTCTTTGTATATATTGGGTATTAGCCCACTATCAGATGTAGGATTGGTAAAGATCTTTTCCCAATCTGTTGGTTGCTGTTTTGTCCTAATGACAGTGTCCTTTGCCTTACAGAAGATGCTTTGCAGTTTTATGAGGTCCCATTTGTCGATTTTTGATCTTAGAGCATAAGGCATTGGCATTTTGTTCAGGATATTTTACCCTATGCCCATGTGTTCGAGGCTCTTCCCCACTTTTTCTTCTATTAGCCTGAGTATATCTGGTTTTATGTGGAGGTCCTGATCTACTTGGACTTAAGTTTTGTACAGGGCTATAAGAATGGATCAATTTGCATTATTCTACATGTTGACTTCCAGTTGAACAAGCTCCATATGTTGAAAAAGGTATCCTTTTTCCACTGAATGGTTTTAGCTCCTTTGTCAAAGATCAAGTGACCATAGGTGTGTGGGTTCATTTCTGGGTCTTCAATTCTATTCCATTGATCTACCTGCCTGACTCTGTAAGGTCTGATGATTCCCCCAGAAATTCTTTTATTGTTGAGATTAGTTTCCACTATCCTGGGATTTTTGTTATTCCAAGTGAATTTCCAAATTCCTCTTTCTAACTCTATGAAGAATTGAGTTGGAATTTTGATGCGGATTGCATTGAATCTGTAGGTTACTTTTAGCAAAATGGCCATTTTTAGTGTTAAACCTGCCAATCCATGAGTGTGGGAGGTCTTTCCATCTTCTGAGATCTTCTTCAATTTCTTTCTTCAGAGACTTGAAGTTCTTGTCATACAGATTTTTTACTCGCTTGGTTAGAATCACACTGAGGTATTTTATGCTTTTGTGACTATTGTGAAGGTGTCATTTCCCTAATTCCTTTCTTAGCCTGTTTATTCTTTGAGTAGAGAAAGGCTACTGATTTGCTTGATTTTTAATCATTGTTTTCATAGCATGAAATCCTTAATACAAAGAACTCAGATGCCCTTCAACAGAGGAATGAATACAGAAAATGTGGTACATCTACACAATGGAATATTACTCAGGTATCAAAAACAATGACCGTATGAAATTCATAGGCAAATGGAGAGAACTGGAAAATATCATCCTGTGTGAGGTAACCCAATCACAGAAAAACACACATGGTATGCACTCATTGATAAGTGGCTATTAGCCCAAATGCTTGAATTGCCTTAGATGCACAGAACACATGAAACTCAATACGGATGATCAAAATGCGAATGCTTCACTCCTTCTTTAAAAGGGGAACAAGAATACCCTTGGCAGGAAATAAGGAGGCAAAGATTAAAACAGAGGCAGAAGGAACACCCATTCAGAGCCTGCCCTGCATGTGGCCCATACATATACAGCCACCCAATTAGACAAGATGGATGAAGCAAAGAAGTGCAGGCCGACAGGAACCAGATGTAGATCTCTCCTGAGAGACACAGCCAAAATACAGCAAATACATAGGAGAATGCCAGCAGCAAACCACTGAACGGAGAACGGGACCTCTGTTGAAGGAATCAGAGAAAGGACTGGAAGAGCTTGAAGGGGCTCGAGACCCCATATGAACAACAATGCCAACCAACGAGAGCTTCCAGGGACTAAGCCACTACCCAAAGACTATACATGGACTGACCCTGGGCTCCAACCTCATAGGTAGCAATGAATAGCCTAGTAAGCACCAGTGGAAGGGGAAGCCCTTGGTCCTGCTATGACTGAACCCACAGTGAATGTGATTGTTTGGGGGGAGGGCGGTAATGGGGGGAGGATGGGGAGGGGAACACCCAAATAAAAGGGGAGAGGCAGGGATTAGGGGGATGTTGGCCCGGAAACCAGGAAAGGAAATAACAATCGAAATGTCAATTAGAAATACTCAAGTTAATAAAGAAAAAAAAACTATTTTTTCTCAGAAATTTTTATATATTTGTGCATACAAATTGAATATCCTACATTCGATTCATCATTAAATATTTAATATTAATCTGTAATAATATAAATAGCCTTATAAATTATCTCTTTTATGCCTTTAACACATAAGTATAAAAAGAAAGCTAGTTTATATAAGCTTTTGGTCCCTAGAGAAACCCTAAACTTAGATTTATTTTGTAATATTTTTAATATTTTTTTCTTCTCTCACATAAGTCATCTCTACTTCAGATTTCCTACTTCTACTCCTCTCAACTCACACACACACACACCTCCCCACACCCCCAGATATACTATATATCCACAGTTTCTGCCTATGAGACAAACATGTCATTTTTATTTCTGAATCTGACTTATTTAAAGCAATGATCTTCAGTTCTGTTCATTGTCTGCAAATGTCAGAACCTCATTTCTCCTTATAGCTGAATATAGTTCTACTGTGAGTATGTACAAAGTTCTTTTTTACCAATTAATTTGTTGATTGACATATAAACTGATGCAAATTTTTAGCTATAGGGAATAGTACTGCAGTGAACACGGCCATGCCAGTATGTCTGTACTATGGTCGTAAGAGTTTTCAGAAGATCTAATTGAGACAAGAGAACTGGATTATATAGTACTAACATTGGTAGTTCTTTGAGGAACATCCTCACCAACTTCCACAGTAGCCTTACGACGTTTCATTTACCCCATAAGGATTCTTCTTTCCCCATATCTTAACTAATATTCGTTGCTTATTTACCTGGTGCCCATCTGACTGACAGAAGATGGAATCTGAAGGCCATTTTCCTTTATCCTGCTCTGATGGCTAAGGATGCAGACACTAGCAGACATTTATTTGACGTCTCTGCCTGTTTGCAGAGCTGCCTGCTTACTTCATAAGCTCATTTATGATATGGAGGAGAGCATTTAATACTTGCACTTCATATATTCTGCTTATTAATCCCTGTCTAGTGCATAATAATTTTTACTGTTTGACACCCTAGCAATCATTTAACTTGCTGTGCAGAAGCTTCTTAACTTCATGTGATCGTGTTTGTTAATATTTAAGAATAACTCCTATATCAGTATTATCTACTTTGGAACAGTTTATGCCTCTATCTTGATGTGTTTTCTCTGTATTTTCCTTTACCAGTTTCAACATTTCATATTTTATGTTGTTTTTATCCACTTTGAGTTTATAATTTTTTCAGAAACTGATTTATTTTCATTTTTCGATATGTATAGCAGAGTAGAACAGCCACTTTCTGCAATTTCACACTTACAGCTCCTCCTCTTACATCTTTAACTTGTCTTACTTCTGTGGGTCTCTGAAGAGCAAAGATTTCTACTCTGTGACTTTAGAACAGTGCAAGATGTAAAAGTTGGCATTTAATAAACAACAACTGGACTCCACTGAGTCCAGAAGAATTTCTGTGTTTTCTTTATCTCAAGGCCTATTTCAGATAAGGTCTTTGATTTTAAAATTTATATTCCCTCATGAATATTGTACATACACTCCTTACAATCTTCCAGAGAATTGCTTCTAAAATATCACTTTGACATGTCCTTTCACATCCTTAAATTTCATATTGCAAGGAAAAGTGGATACAGTACTTCTTTTGAGTTATTAGCCGTAATAATATAACTGCAGTATTTTAATTTTTATACATATTCATGCTTCATGTACATATTTAAAATTTTTTGAAACATAATTATGTATATTTATTAATATTTTATTTTTATTATACCATGTAAGGGCAAAAACATTAAAGTGAACCTATAGTTACATGTGTGCTGATGAAACAAATATGTTGATGTAGAAATTTGTCATTTGGAGGACTCTATAGTTGGAAAAAGTATACAAAATGGGTTTGCAAGTTAATGTTAACTGGCTCCATCAAACTAGTGCCCTGGTGATTATAAGATGCCTGTGATATCCGTCATTTATATCACCCTGCTGTTTACATTTATAAATTTCCTCTATGCCACTGGAAGTTTAAGATTTTGGCTGTCTTCTAGTCCAAATAGTTTCCCTTTTTATGAAGCAATTATTTTTTACTAGCTTGGTATAAATTACTTATCAGAAGAAGATCATCAATCACTCTTTAGTTGATTGGTTGGTTAAAGAACCAAGTAAGTCACTTATACATCCATGTAACATGAAATTTTTTGAAGTAAATCAGTGTGTAGATTTTGCTTTGATGTTCCTGTGCTAACAATAACATATTATATTGAATTCTTAATGAACCATTGTTCGTTATATAAACTCTTATAATATAAATTTTTAATAAGTCATAAAGAAACAAACCAACAATCTCTGCTCTAAGATTCATTACATTTTACTTTACGGTCTCTTCTAGACCAAGAGTTCCACTTCGCTTATCAAATAAAGAAATAAATATCCCTAATTTCCAAAACGTTCTTTTGATTATTACTTGCATGAACCATTTCTTATTGTCATGTGTAAAATGTATTGTCTCTGTATACAATAAGCTAAATAGTTTTGGAAAACTATGAAACATTTTCAACTAAGGCATGAATTCCCGGTGATACACACTTTACTTCTTGCCATGGAGTGTCTCCCACGGAAACATTTAGCAGACTGTGTAACATAGAGCATAGTGTCTAGGATATGGGAATCATACATCAAAATATCAACTCTAGTCCATGTTAAATGTATTGCCTGAATGTCTCCAGACCTTCATTTAATCAATAGTCTATATTTTAATTATATTCTGGTTACACATTTTGTTGCGCTATTTTGAAGGATAGGGAGAATATGTCTTGTGAGACATTTGAGAAAACCTAGTACAAAACTATCAGGAAATGTCAGTTACACTGAGCAATAGTTTTATTTCGTCATCATCTCATTTTACATTTCCCTGATTAGACTGTAAATCTCATGCAAAGTATAGCACATTGGAAACAGAAAACACCTAATGTTCATTAAACCTTGCTAAATAAACTTAAAAACTTGAAAATTCCGACAACTAATGGAGAATCTCTGACCAGATTTGCTTTTGGAGCATGAAAATCACACCACAATTTTCAAAAGTTAAGGAACTCTGTGTTCATTTTGCAAAGAGCAAACTAAGCACAGCCTTTCTGATTTGTTTTGTTTTCACACTATAGATGATGGGGTTGAGCACAGGGGGTAAAAGAAGGAAAACATTAGCCATCATTGAATGGACTATTTTGGGCGCTGACCGATTATAGCGATGAACCAGAGACAGGCTAAACATCGGGATGTAGAAAACAGCAACTGCTCCAATGTGGGATACACAGGTACTGAAGGCCTTGTGCTGTTCTTCAGAGGAGGCAATAGTGAGGACAGAGCGAATGATCAGTATATAAGACAAGACAATGCATGGAATATCTACCCCTATGGTCAGAATGAGAAAAACTAGTCCACAGATGTTATTGATCCGACTGTCTGAACATGCTAACTTAATCACATCTGGATAATAACAGAACGGGTGGGAAAGGGCCTTCCTTTTACAGAAATAGATAGGTGTAAGGAGCAAAAGTAGGGGAACTATTAATAGTAGAGGGCGCATCAGCACTAGGAAACCCATCTGAATGATTCTAGAATTAGTAAGAATCATGGTATATCTAAGAGGGTTGCAGATTGCTACATAACGGTCAAAAGCCATAGCCACTAGCACCCCAGATTCGATACATGTGAATCCATGGAGAAAAAACATCTGAACAATGCATAAATCTAGACTGATTTCGTTTGCTTGAAACCACAGGATTCTCAAGGTGGTTGACATTGTAGAAATAGTCAAACCCAGGTCAGTGGCAGAGAGCATAGAGAGGAAATAGTACATCGGTTCATGCAGACTGTGCTGGGTCACAATGATAAAGAGGATCATGCTGTTGCCAGAGAGGGCAGTGGCATAAAGACAACAGAAAGGGATGGAGATCCAGCCATGAGCAGACTCTAAGCCAGGAAAGCCAGTCAACAAGAAGGTTGTCAATTTCGATGTGAAGTTGCTTAGGAATTCCCTGCTGTCCTGCATTTGTAGCATTTGCCTCTAGAGTGCTCACATCCTAAGAAGTAACAACAGAATTCTTGTTATAACTGCAATGCTATAAAAATATTTAAACCATTTTCTGATTAATAAAACTACTCTAGGAAATAAATTCTGTTACTCAGACACTAAATTATATTAATTTAGCAATTAAAATTAGAGACATTTAGAATATACAATGTTAAGTCAAGAAAATATAATCACATCATTTTATAGGCTTTTATATTTATAGACTTTTACGTTCCACAGGATTTTGTGCATAGTGATTTCTAGAAATGCAAAAAAATAAAAATCTTTCAACGTGTGACACTCAGTTCTTAGAACACAGAGAAACAGGCACATTTAATTTTTAATTTGCTAGGCTTAAAGTGAGCAGGAAAAACCTTATTAAAGACTTTGTTTCTCTAGATTGGTTCTACATGACTATTTGTGACTCTTCACAAATAGAATTCTAGAAGCAATCAATTTGATCCCACGTTATGGTTGAATAGCCAAAAATCTGTTATTGAAAGGAAAATAACAAAAACAGAATATTATAGAAATTTAGGGGAACAATTATAAGTCCTAAGCCATGAGAAATCTGAATGCTTTAAGAGAACCATTATAAAATGAGAGCACGGTATCCCCCTATGTTTGACAACAGTGCTGAACTGCTTGGGCAGCCAACTCAAGTAAGTATGAAACATTCAAATGCAGGTCAGAGTAGTTGTTGACCTTGGGAAAGGCAGGTGTCCTCCCTAACTGAAGCTCACCATCAAAAAGGATGGATTAGCGAATGGATGGAGATATTGTGGTAGTGATATAGTTTGTTTCATTTTTAGAAACTTAACAGTTAAGGCAAAGAGAGAGATTGAGTGTGATGAAAGGATGGGTGTTTTGCAAAAGGGAGACTATAAATAAATATACAAATTTATAAACTGTGATTATAGATATAATAAACAGTCATGAATTTTAAATAATGAATGAAATGATTCAGTTTATACATAGAAGTTTGAAAATATCAGTTGATTGTGCTCAACGCAGGACAGCAATTGGATCTCAGAAAGATGATGTCAAGCATTTTTATTGACACTAGAGTGTGCCAGGTATTAGACTAATGGATGTCATTGCAGGGACATTTTCACTCAATACCTATAATTCTCCCAGGGAATTATGAAGAATGGATTTTGATTTTTTCCAGTAGCATCAAATAGATATGGTTTGGCTTGAGGGCAAGGTAGAAGATACAGTTAGACAGGCAGACAATTTTACCGGCATGTTTAGGATTTATGCAATTAAAATAATAAATTAATGTCTAGGATTACTAAAAGTCAAATAGTAAAAATATACATACCTATTATGGTTTTCAGTCAAATTTACTTCATGCTAATAATATTAAGTAATCTACTTTGATTTAATCAAGTTTTCTTGAGATTTTCTTTTTTATATTAAATCAGTAATTTCATAAATTCCAATTCTGAGTAATCATTAAAATATTCAACTAGAAACTGAAGATGTTACATGGACCTCCAAAGATATGATAGAATATATAGTTACATAAAAATTCTACAACCTTGTTTGAATAGTTATGTGTAGGTAATAAACATAAACAAAGACAGGACAGTGAGCATCCTTATCTAGCTTACCAGGATCTTGTGGAAACAGGAATGTTCTATGTCTTTCCACTCAGAGACAGAACAGGCTATCATGCTGTGACCTATTGACTTCTTACTAAGTTTGAATTAACCATGGGATTATATACAAAATGTTTTTTTCCTCTGGGGAATCTATCCAAGAACAAACAACATATATAAAAATGTAAGTTATCATCACTGAATCCCAGAAGGCTTTAGCTACCAACTCCAGTGAACAGTAGTACACAGGAGTCCTAAATGATAAATACAGGAAAACAAAGAATTTATAAACCGTTGGCTCTCTATATTGATGTACTGTTTCTTATGCATTCTCTCACACTCGCTGAGAGTTCCTATGTGCACTGATTTGTCTGAAAAATGTGTTTCTTGTTTTTATCCATCATCACCTCTAGCTCAATGCTATTTCCATACCCTCTTTTGTAACAATGCCTGGGTCTGTTGCAGATGGAGGATACTTAGATGTCATAATTAAGATTTACTATCTCTTATTCTCTAAATGCTGACAAATGAGTCACTCTATTGATTGTAATCCACAGTAATTTGAAACCTCTTTTATGGGATATGATAAATGTGTTAATCAATGGGTATAGCATTAATCAATGGAATCATTTCAGTAATATACACAATTAGCAGAATAATTTTGTCTTCCTCAATAGGACCTATAGATTATCTAGCCACAGGTTAGATCAAAAATTGTTTATAAAATCTTTTGTAATTTATTATTAGTAAAGTATTTTTCTTATTACTATTAGTAAAGTAGTATGCCTATTTTGCATGCCTATGAGCCCAGGGTCATTTAAACCTTATCTCAGTAATTTTAAATAACAAAATGTAACTTTAGCAACTTAAGATAAGTTTTGTGAATCTAGTATTGTGAAAAAGAAAACTAGAAGACACTAAGCTTTATTAACCACAGTGGTTATTCTTAGAATTTAGGGGCCTTTATTAAATAAGTTTCATATATGTGTATTCATTTTATACTTAGTATGGAGAATGATGGGAAATAAAATTATTTTCTATAAAACTTAATAACATATCGATAATTTATCAGATCTTTACTACAAACAAAATGGCACTTGGTATTACATGAGAATGCAAAGCTCCAGTCCTAGCTGAGCTCATGAGTGCTGTAGGCATTGCGTGGCAGGACAGAAAGCTTGGTCAAAGTGTGAATATTAAGGGTTGAGAACCAAGGCTGCAGTGGAGTCACGTGCTGCAACACAGGAAGCACCACAGAAACGCCTATGCATTCATTATGAATTTGATTTGGAATTACAATTTGGCCATTGAGTGTTAAGAAATCTTTTGCTATAGCCATTCTTTTCAGTCCTCACATTTAGCTATGCAACATGACCCACAGTTCTAGAGCTTAACACCTGAAACCTAGATTCATTAGTCTGACAGAGGGATGGACTAGATGTAATGCTAAAATAAAATTATTGGATGAGTGCTGATTCCTAAAGGGATATTATGATATCAACCAGAATACAATATCTAACCTAAGTCAAAATCCATGATACGATATAATGAGACCTATGTTATCACTATGCCGTTCCACTTCCAGTTACCATGTGGAAACTAATGTGCTCCATTCCAATATTGAAAGCCATTGTGTGTCGCTGCCTTTTGCTACTTCATGGGTTCTACTTTCTTTCAACCTCTTCCATCCCTTTAACCCCCTAACTCTAGTTAGTGAAGAAAAAAACCACCAACCAAAGAGGAGCCATGGGGGGACCCATGGCTCGAGATATATATGCCATATTTGGCATCAATAAGAGGGGAGGCCTTGGTCCTGTGGAAGCTGATGACACAGACTATGAGGATGCTAGAGTTGTGAGGCAGGAGTGGGTGAGCAGTGGAGGAGCACCCTCATAGAGACAAATGGCTGAGGATGGGAGATTTGTGACAGGGAAACTGGGAAGAGGAAAACCATTTGAAATGTAAATAAATACATTAATGAAAATAAATAATAGAGTGTTTATTTCTTTAAAAAATGTATTGAAAGGAGGTGATATTATCATTGGGGTACTTCTTGCTATTAGGGGTATCAAGTTCCTTGGGGCAAGTTAGATCTTTCCCATCAGGATATCTAATTCATTTTTCTTGTTCTTTCTTCTTTGCACACAACTACTTAACAAACCACTACTAACAAAAGCCAAAATCAACAAACCATCAACCCATCCTACCTCTCAGGGCCTGAGCATTTCAACTACCTGGTGCTGGTAAAATCACACTCATGCTAATCTAAAGCAGCTCATATCCCACACCCAGGATTAAAACGAAGCAAGTACTTATAGTATTCCTACATTTTTAAAAGAAATCAAATTTATATATATACATATGTGTGTGTGTGTGTGTGTGTGTGTGTGTGTGTGTGTGTGTGTATAACAAGTGATTAAAAAGAAGCCAGTGCTATGAAAGAAATCAGGGAAAAATGAAGGTGAAGAGGGAGGAAAGGGATATGTTTTATTATTGAATTAATAATATGCTAATATGTTGCTAACTATAATATAATGCCAAAAATTTCAAAATGAATTTTAAAATGAAACAAGAAATTCAACATGAATGAATGGGAAGTTACTTTAAAAACATGCACTATAATGTTGCAATGAAACTATTTTATCCAATTAATCTTCACAAATAAATTAAAAGAACTATACATATATATGTATAAATATGTATACATCCACATATACCTATGAATCTAATAGGGTTAAATTGAAATAACTAAGAAAATTCTACTAAGTAGATATTTCAAGAGAATATTTAATGTGATTATGATTGACAATATCAAAAATAGTGTGACAGGTAGTTCATTTAAACATGTTTAACATGATAAAAGTAGTACAGTTAAATGGATTTACCATGAAAATGACTTGCACATCTTCAACTAAGTATTGCTTATCAAAATCCAGAATATCCATTTTGTAGAGAATGTGCTAATCCAGGTACTGGCAAACAATACCAATAACAGGGAAGGAAGACAAAAGACCAGAGAGAAGCAACAAGCTCCAGCCAGAAAAAATTCAGAGTGCTCCTCTTGAGACCAGTAACCATGAAGATTTAGATACTGATAGGCCATGCTATGCTTTGATAAAGATATTGCCCTGTACTGCACATTTGTGTATTGATAGGAACTACTACGGTTACCGCTGACCTGTTTTTCTCCATGTTAGTTGCATTTCTAAGAAAAATTTTTATCTCTCTTGGTTTGAGAGCACCTTAAAGATTTCAACAGGAAAAAGTCAGGCGTTTAAGCAACTCTACTCTCAATACAAAATACACCTTTGTGGAGACATTCGTGTTGATTCCACACATGCTAGTATGTCTGTTCTCAACATGTCAGTTACTGAAGTGTCTACTTTCTATTTGGCTGGGTTCCCAGGGGTGGAATCGGCCCGCATTTGGATCTTCAACCCATATGTCTCCTGTACACAGTTGCCATCCTGGGCAACTGCACTATCCTCTTTTTCATAAAATCAGAGCCTTCTCTGGATGAACCCATGTATTATTTCCTCTCCATGTTGGCTCTCTCTGACTTAGGACTCTCCATCTCCTCTCTTCCTACCATGCTTAAGGTTTTCCTCTTCAGTTTTCAGACATTTTCCCCGATGTGTGTTTTGCCCAGGAGTTTTTATTCATGAATTCTCAGCGATGGAGTTATCTGTGCTTCTCATTATGTCCTTTGATATCGTTTTTTACAGTTTTTTCTCTGTCTTTATGAAATTGGTTATTTCTTATTTACATTTCAATTGTTATTACCTTTCCCGGTTTCCAAGCAAATATTCCACTAACCCCTGCCCCCTGCCCCTCTATATGGGTGTTCCCCTCCCCATCCTCTTCCCCTTACCGCCCTCACCCCAACAATCCTGTTCACTGGGGGTTCAGTAAATTCATAGGCAAATGGATGGAACTGGAAAATATCATCCTGAGTGAGGTAACCCAATCACAGAAAAACACACATGGTATGCACTCATTGATAAGTGGCTATTAGCCCAAATGCTCGAATTAACCTAGATGCCTAGAACACATGAAACTCAAGAAGGATGACCAAAATGCGAATGCTTCACTCCTTCTTTAAAAGGGGAACAAGAATACTCTTGGCAGGGAATAGAGAGGCAAAGATTAAAACAGACACAGAAGGAACACCCATTCAGAGCCTGCCCCACATGTGGCCCATACATATACAGCCATCCAATTAGACAAGATGGATGAAGCAAAGAAGTGCAGGCCGACAGGAGCTGGATGTAGATCTCTCCTGAGAGACACAGCCAGAATACAGCAAATACAGAGGCGAATGCCAGCAGCAAACCACTGAACTGAGAACGGGACCCCCGTTGAAGGAATCAGAAAAAGGACTGAAAGAGCTTGAAGGGGCTCGATACCCCATATGAACAACAATGCCAACCAATCAGAGCTTCCAGGGACTAAGCCACTACCTAAAGACTATACATGGACTGACCCTGGACTGTGACCTCATAGGGGCATTGAATAGCCTAGTAAGAGCACCAGTGGAAGGGGAAGCCCCTTACCATCTGTAATCCTCTGACATACACTTCCATCCTTACCAGTGCCAGGGTCCTTCAAATTGGGCTTGCCTTTTCTCTCAAGAATGTGCTGTTGATCCTGTCTTTCCCTGTAACTCTAAAGCATCTAAGATACTGCAAGAAGAATCTCTTGTCACACTCCTATGCCTCCATTAGGATGTCATGAAGTTGGCCTGCTCAGACAACAGCTTCAATGTCATCTGTGGTTTATTCGTGGCTCTCACAGGCATCCTTGACATACCATTTATATTCATGTCACCTGTACTCGTCCTGAGAGCAGTGTTGGGCATTGCATCGCAAAGGGAAAGGCTCAAGGTCCTCAGTACTTGTGTCTCCCACATCTGTGCTGTGCTCATTTTCTATGTCCCTGTCATCTCCCTTGCTACTGTCCATCACTTTGTGAGCTATAGTTCCCCTCTATCTAAAATTCTCATGGCTGATGTTTTCTTGCTTGTGTCTCCTGTTATGAATCCTATCATATACTGTGTGAAGAGCCAATAGATCAGAAACGTGATTCTAGAGAAACTGTGTCAGAAACAAAGCTGAGAAAGATGTTCAAGCTCAAGGAAATCTAATCAGTGATGTCAGAAAATCAAGCAGAATAAATCAATAGTGGCTTATGTTGTAAGTTAATTCTTCACCATCAATTTTCTACATGTTTACCAATGCAAAAAATCAACCAAATTTCTTGGTTTGAAATTTAATATTGAGATATCAATGTAAATATACAATGTATCCCTACTTTTACCTAATTGGCAATACCAGTCTTTTCACACATTTCTGGGACATTATTAGAAATTCAATGACTTAGTGATCACAGCATTCTCTACTTCCTTACCTCTATGATACTGCTTCCCATTTGTCTGTTCCTCTGTCATTCTTTGATTATCAATTTCTCCCTCAATTCCTCTTATCCTTCCACATGCTGCTCTGAGATTCTGATATCATTCTTCCCTTTGTATATCTCTGGCACATTTTCCACCCCACTTTGGGCTATGTGCTCCCCATCAGTGCTATAATATTAGACTTCTAAATCCACTGAAAACTCCAGGGGAGTCATGCCTCCCTTCAACCAAAATGAATGTGCCCACCTGATCGATAAAGACAGATTACTTGAAACTAAATACTTATGCACATTGGCTTTGGAAACAATCAGCTGCTGTTATAAGGGCAAAGCTTACATCTGATAATGCCTTAGATTCAAAGCTTAAAATTATTCTCAAAAATCTTGATTAAATAATACAGCAAAACATGATGGCTCACACATATTATCTCTGCACCCAAGAGAAAAAGTCAGAAGGATGAAGTTCCCAAGGTCACTCTCACAACGTAGTATTTTAAAAGCTAGCCATGGTTACATGAACCATGTTTCAAAATCACTTATACAATGATACCTATATTAAATAAACTTCTAATCTATGTTTCCCTCTTTCATTAGTCAGTAAACATTGTTTCTCACATATGTTTGTCAGAAAAATTATTAAAATTAAAGTGTAAAATAGAATAACCATGAGATATAACTTTCATATAACCAGTTTATAACTTTTATTTTACCATACTTTTACTCCAAGCAAAAATTTTCTTCTCTCTCTCTCTCTCTCTCTCTCTCTCTCTCTCTCTCTCTCTCTCTCTCTGTGTGTGTGTGTGTGTGTGTGTGTGTGTGTGTAATATTTTATGCTTCTGGACAGCATTACATAAGTAATTCAAATATGCTAGATGAATTCTATCTTTATTGATTTTGAAATAAATGTACTGTCTACAGAAATTTAATATTCTGTAATTCACCAAAACAGAGAAACTAATTTAAAAGTTTTAGGTAACTAATAAATCAGACTAGTTTAATACACTTGATTTGAAATATCTGATTTGCCCATTAGTTGTCTGCAATAATTACATCCGGGACATATTTTGTTTTTCTATTTAGTTGTCTTTGATTTACTAGTTGTAAGACAATAAAGGATCAAATGGATTTTCAAACACTAGTAATCTAACCTAGGGACAATTAATGAATATAGGAGCAGTTAAAGTAATTGATTAATAGTGTTTGTTACTAAACACTAAACATGCACACCAAACTTGAAATCAAAACAAAAACCCATGAATTTAACTACTTCTATTTTGTAAGGTTTGCCTAACATGTGTACACTATAAAAAGCGAGAATAGAGAACTACCCAAGATTATGGCTAAGTTTAGTGTTAAAATTTACATAACTAATATTCTTTACAAATTATTTTAGGTGTTTTGCAACCTTCATATTGTTCTGTCTCAAATAAACAGGTATTTGCTAAATGTCTACAGAAGAATACATTCTACACTGTGTTTTTTTAATTTTATATACTTTTAGAAACTTAATTTTTCATATGGTAGACAAAACGATATACATTGAAATACATTTATACCTCACTGAAAAACCATGATAAGAAGATTCAGATGTCTCTGTCAATTATAAAAGTATCAATAATGAATTTTTAAGCCATTACAAAATTTCAATTATAATGATTCCTAATTATCTTTTTCCTATGTTTCTCCTTTAAAAAGTAGTCATTGATAGTTAACAATTGTAATCCATATTTGCAAAGGAAACTAGCAAAAATAATAATAGAAATACTCTGTAAAAACATATACAAAGGGGTCTGTAGATACTTCTCACTTGTTATTGCACTGTGTGACATGTAAGCATGGGCTTGATCCTCTCTAGCACATTAACCTAATGTGGTGGTGTACAGAGAAACTTGAAGCAATCCCACTAAAATCAGGGACTAGACAAGACTGCCCACTCTCTCCCTAATTATTCAATATAGTACTCGAGTCCTAGCCAGAGCAATCAGAGAGCAAAAGGAGGTCAAAGGGATACAAATTGGAAGGGAAGAAATCAAAATATCACTATTTGCAGATGATATGATAGTGTACTTAAGCAACCCAAAAATTCACCAGAGAACTATTTAACCTGATAAACAACTTCAAGAAAGTGTTGGGGTATAAAATTAACTCAAACAAATCAGTAGCCTTCCTCTACTCAAAGGATAAACAGGCTAAGAAAGAAATTAAGTCCCAAAGAACATAAAATATCTTGGGGTGACTTTAACCAAGCAAGTGAAAGATCTGTATGACAAGAACTTCAAATCTCTGAAGAAATAAATTGAGGAAGATCGCAGAAGATGGAAAAACCTCCCATGCTCATGGATTGGCAGGATTAATATAGTAAAGATGGCCATTTTGCAAAAAGCAATCTAGACATTCAATGCAATCCCCATCAAAATTCCTACTCTATTCTTTATTGAGATAGAATGAGCAATTTGCAAATTCATTTGGAATAACAAAAGACCCAGGATAGCGAAAACTATTCTCAACAATAAAAGAACTTCTGGGGGAATCACCATCCCTGACTTCAAGCAGTATCACAGAGCAATAGTCATAAAAACTATGTGGTATTGGTACAAATACAAGCAGGTAGATCAGTGGAACAGAATTGAAGACCCAGAAATAAACCCACACAAATATAGCCACTTGATCTTTGACAAAGGAGCTAAAACTATCCAGTGGAAGAAAGATAGCATTTTTAACAATTGGTGCTGGTTCAACTGGAAGTCAGCATGTAGAAGAATGCAGATTGATCCATTCTTATCACCATGTACAAAGCTTAAGTCCAAGTGGACCAAGGACCTTCACATCAAACCAGATACACTCAAACTAATAGAAGAAAAAGTGGGGAAGAGTCTCGAACACATGGGCACTGGGGAAAATTTCCTGAACAAAACACCAATGGTTTATGCTCTAAGATAAAGAATCAACAAATGGGACCTCATAAAACAGCAAAACTTTTGTAAAGCAAAAGACACTGTCATTAGCACAAAATGGCAACCAACAGATTGGGAAAAGATCTTTATCAATCCTACATCTGCTAGAGGGCTAATATCCAAAATATACAAAGAACTCAAGAAGTTAGACTCCAGAGAGCCAAATCACCCTATTAAAAAAATGGAGTATAAAGCGCAAGGCCCTGGGTTCGGTCTCCAGCTCCGAAAAAAAGAACCAAAAAAAAAAAAAAAATGGAGTATAGAGCTAAACAAAACATTCTCAGCTGAGGATTATCGAATGGCCAGAAAGCACTAAAGAAATGTTCAACATCCTTAGTCATCAGGGAAATGCAAAACAAAACAACCCTGAGATTCCACCTCACACCAATCAGAATCACTAAGATAAAAAACTCAGGTGACAGCAGATGCTGCAAGGATGTGGAGAAACAGGAACACTCCTCCATTGTTGGTGGGATTGAAAACTGGTACAACCACTCTGGAAATTAGTCTGGAGGTTTCTCAGAAAAATTGGACATTACACTACCTGAAGACCCAGCTATACCTCTCTTGGGCATATACCCAAAAGATGCTCCAACATACAGCAAAGACACATGCTCCACTATGTTCATAACAGCCTTATTTATAATAACCAGAAGCTGAAAAGAACCTAGATGCCCTTCAACAGAGGAATGGATTAAAAAACTGTGGTACATCTACAAAATGGAGTACTAGTCAACTATCAAAAACAATGACTTCATGAAATTCATAGGCAAATGGAATGAACTAGAAAATATGGTCCTGAGTGAGGTTACTCAATCACAGAAAAACACAATTGGTATGCACTCATTGATAAGTGGATATTAGGCAAAAAGCTCGAATTACCCAAGGTGCAATGCACAGACCCCAGGAAGCTCAAGAAAAGGATGACCAAAATGAAGATGCTCCCACTCCTTCTTAAAAGGGGGAAAATGTCCATAGGAGGGGATATGGAAACAAAGTTTAGAGCAGTAATTCCACTCATGAGGCTGAAGCAGGAAACTGTCTGCACAGCAATTTCAATGCCAGCATGTGTGAACACAGACTGCTGCAAAGGCCAAGCAGAAGGAATGGGAGAGAGTATGAAGAGATTCCAGGGGCTGAGGGGAGAAAAGAAAAGGGGGAAAGAAAATTGTAATTTTATTATAATTAAAAACACTTTTGAAGTAAAAAAGAAAGAAAAGGAGGGTGTACTGTGTCTTAAAAATGAAAAGCATGAAATATGTGGTTTTATTCAGGGAAGAATAAAACAGAATTCTTTAAATTATAGCTCTTTGGGATATTCCAAAACAAGAAAGCAAAAAATTTAAAGGGATATTTTAAATATAATAAATCTGTAAAAACCAATTGTAGAAAAGAAATGTTAAGTGCTTTACACTGGCTTCATATTCCATTGACTGACTTGATAAAAATTACCTATTGGTTTGAAGTTGGGTAAGTTTTATTTCTCAAAGGTCAAGAAAATTCAGACTATGTTAGGGACAGAGAGCAGAGGGGACTCCCTCAAATCTGGAGATATCACAAGAGAAATCAAGCTCCTGATTTGGATCCCAGTCTTGAAAAGCTTTCAAAAATTAATTGATAGGATCAGCATAGTGAACACGGTCATTTAATCAAAAGCAATCTACAGATTCAATGCAATTCCCATAAAAATGCAAACACAATTCTTTACAGACCATGAAAGACCAACTCTCACCTTTATAAGGAAAGACAAAATAAAACTAAACTAAACAACACTCTCCCACAAAAAAAAAAAAACAGAATAAAACAATCCTCTATAACAAAAGAGCATCTGGAGGAATCACTATCCCTAACCTCCAGGTTACTACAGAACAATAGTGATACAAACTAGATGGTATTGGTATAAAAACAGAAAGGTTGGC